>NC_031770.1:66247835-66318518 GCF_001522545.3 Parus major | reverse complement strand
GCCCGGCCAGAGCGCGGGGCTCCGAACCGCGGGAAGCGGCGAGGCGAGGCCGGCGGGAGGGGAGGGCGGCGGCGGCACCCCGCGACCCCCCTACGGGCACCGCCGGTAACGCTGGTCCTTGTCTTGCAGGAGAACGGCCACCTGAAGGTGAACGGCGACGCCTCCCCCGCGGCGGCGGAGGCGGGCAAGGAGGAGGTGCAGGCGAACGGCAGCGCGCCCGCCGAGGAGACGGGCAAGGAGGAGGCGGCCTCGTCGGAACCCGCCTCCGAGAAGGAGGCGGGAGAGGCGGAGAGCACCGAGCCGGCCTCCCCGGCGGAGGGCGAGTCCTCCCCCAAGACTGAGGAGGGCGCGACCCCCTCGTCCAGCAGTGAGACCCCGAAAAAAAAAAAGAAGCGCTTTTCCTTCAAGAAGTCCTTTAAGCTCAGCGGCTTCTCCTTCAAGAAGAACAAGAAGGAGGCCGGCGAGGGGGCCGAGGGCGAAGGCGGCGCCGCCGCCGCGGCGGCGGAGGGCGGGAAGGAGGAGGCGGCGGCCCCTGAGGCGGCGGGCAGCGAGGAGGGCAAGGCGGCCGCCGAGGAGGCGTGCGCGGCCGGCAGCGCCGAGGCGGCCAAGGAGGAGGCGGGGGACTCGCAGGAGGCCAAATCGGACGAGGCCGCCCCCGAGAAGGCGGCGGGAGAAGAGGCCCCGGCATCGGCGGCGGCCGAGGAGCAGCAGCCGCCACAGCAGGCAGCCGAGGGGAAGGCGAAGGCGGCGGAGGAGGCGGCGGGCGCCGGCGCCGCCACGAGCGAGGCGGGCAGCGGCGAGCAGGAGGCGGCCCCCGCGGAGGAGCCGGCGCGGCAGGAGCCCCCCGCCGAGAGCAGTCCCGAGGGACCCGCCGCCGAGTCGGCGGAGTAGTAAGCGCCGCCGCCGCCCCTCGCCGACGGACTTTTCTTCCCCCCTGTTTGTTTTTGGAGTGGTGCCAGGTACTGGTCTCGGAGAACTTGTCTACAACCAGGGATTGATTTAAAAGATGTCTCGTTTCTTTTTTTTCTCTCCCCCCGCAGCTCCCATCTCAAATCGTTATGTGTTGCCGCCATTCCAACGGGCGGAGGGGGGCTCCCCTCCGCCTTCCTCTCCCATCCTCTATATTTTGGTTTTTTTGGGTTTTTTTTTTTTTCATCAGTATTAATGTTTTGTTTTGGTTGGTTCGGGTTTTTTTTCCGTTATATTTTGTTTTTTGGGTTTTTTTGTTTGGATTTTTTTTTGTTAGTTTATTTTTTAATTTCATACTTTGCAACTCTCTTCATATTATAAAACTTTTGCCGATCGGTCTATGGACATGCCCATATATGAAGGAGATGGGTGGGTCAATAAGGGATATCAAATGAAGTGACAGGGGCCGCAGTGGGGAACCAGGGGCGCGCAGCCCTTGCCGGGAGCGCGCCCCGCCAGAAATGATGTAAGGGGTTAGTCTTTTTTTTAAAAGAAAGTTATTACGATGTATTTTGTGAGGCAGATGTTCTATAAGGTTTACAACACTACAAGTCTTGATTAAGAAGGAAAGGAAAAAGGAAAAAAAAATAAAAAATAAAAATCAATACCCAGATAAAGAGATCATAGTCTTAGAAATTCATTTAAACCATAGGAACTTTTCACTTATCTCATGTTAGCTGTATCAGTCAGTGATTAAGTAGAAATACAAGTTGTATAGGCTTTATTGTTTATTGCTGGTTTATGACCTTAATAAAGTGTAATTATGTATTACCAGCAGGGTGTTTTTAACTGTGACTATTGTATAAAAAAAACAAATCTTGATATCCAGAAGCACATGAAGTTTGCAACTCTTTCCACCCTGCCCATTTTTGTAAAACTGCAGTCATCTTGGACCTTTTAAACACAAATTTTAAACTCAACCAAGCTGTGATAAGTGGAATGGTTACTGTTTATACTGTGGTATGTTTTTGATTACAGCAGACAATGCTTTCTTTTCCAGTTGTCTTTGAAAATAAAGGAAAACTCTTCAGATGCAATGGTTTTTTTTTTGGTTTTTTTTTTTTTTTTTGTGTAGCATCTTGTCTATCATGTTTTTGTAAATACTGGAGAAGCTTTGACCAATTTGACTTAGAGATGGAATGTAACTTTGCTTACAAAAATTGCTATTAAACTCCTGCTTAAGGTGTTCTAATTTTCTGTGAGCACACTAAAAGCGAAAAATAAATGTGAATAAAATGTATAATTTGGTTGTCTTTCTTTTATGGATACTCTGGTAGCTTAAAGGGACTAGCCAGTATTGCCTAAATTTGTACAGAGACAGTCATGTGTGCTGTTAGCACTAGCTTTGAAAAGTACCTTCCTGGATCTTGGACTCTGTAATATTGTGCATTTTACAGAGAAAGTGTGCAGTGCACCAGGTAATTTGTAGGCTTTTTCTGGCTTTAAAAAAAGAAGACTGGAAGGCAGTCTGAGCATGTATAGTGTATGATTCTCCTGTCCAGGCTCCATCTTGCTTTTAAGACCAGAGGTATCCAGCATATGAGGGTCTTGCCTCTTGAGGAAAATAAGATTTTATTTGAATTGCTTAGGGTGGGGCATTGAATTTTTTATGCTGAGTTGCTTAAAAATTAAGCTCTTGAACAGATGTCCCACTTAGGTCATGGTATGCTGGTCCTGTTTTGGTACCTTGATGATTGTCTTGAAAACTTTAGCCTGGAAGGAGAAGGGGGAAACTAACACTGCCATTCTACTTAAAGTAATTAAAAGCAATATTTTCTTTTTTTCCTCAAGTGCTACTCCCAAGTACAGGTGAGTTTCAAAACAGATTTCAAAATTTGTCAATAAAAAAAAAAATTAAAAAAATTACATGGTGCTTGCCTCTAATTGTTAGGCTTTTTTGGCTAATTTCCAGCATATTGCTCAGGGCAATTATGCCTTAATAAAACAGTGAGTTCATGTAAGAAAAGCAGCAGTGGTGTTTGGAGGGTGGAAATTGATTCAAGAAAGTGTTGCTTCTAAGTTTATAGGAGAAAGTTTAGTGTTACACTTATTTGCTTCCACCATTTTCAGCAGAAACTCTTTGGAAGCAATTATGATTCATTTTATGAGAAAATGGCACGTTAGCACCTTGTTCCCTAAAGAACAAAGCCTAAACTGAATGAAGTATAGTAGATTTCCTGCTGAATGCATACTTTTTGTTTTCTTTGGGTTTTTTTGGTTTTTTGATTTTTAATTCAGCTGTCTACCATTTTAACTTTGGCTTGTATGTACTCTAGTTGCCCTGGTATTTCTCTATAACTTTAGAAATGTATTGAAACTATGCTATAATTGCTGAGGGACAAAAATAAATGGATGTAAAACAAGATCCTCCACACCAGTGTCATTCTTGGAGTACATGTGTTTGAAGTCTAGTGCGTAACTGCTTTGCTAAGGGGTTTTTATAACATGGCTGTAAAAACCTGTTCTGAGACGCATAATGTCTTGACCATAGAGTCAATGTCTCTTTTTAATAAATATATATATTTAAATCCAAGGATTCTTAAAGAGAAGTCTGGATTTCTTTTTTTCTTTTTTTTTTTTTCCTTTTTTTTTTTGGCAAATTGTATATGTAAATATGAAGAAAATAATTGCTAGTAAAGTTCTTTTTCAGATTTTTCTTAACCTCTCAAGCTTTCATGGCTTTTTCCTCAGTTAGCTGGTGGTTTCTGAAGCACTTCCTATTCCTGGGAGTGCAGAATTGCTCCTGCCCCTGGCAGATGGACTTTTGGCTTGGGGCTTTGTCATTCTGTGGCTTGACTTATGTTTTTAAGTCCTAACGCTGGTAGAGTTTCGAAAGTGCATCTTAAGAACACCAATTGCACAGTCTGCTCTTCCTGTCCCAGCAGTCGGGTGAGATTTGATGATGCCAGTTTTCCACTGTGTGGTTTAAGAAGACAGAACGTCAACAAAGGGCTTGGAATCATGGAAATGGAGGAGTTTTGAACTGCTACCTCCTGACAGAGAATTGTGCAGGAGCATCTTTCCTCCCTGGGTCCCCAAGGGACTGAGTAGTCATTTCTGTGGAATTGTGGAATATCCTTTTTTATGTACAAGGAAAATGAAGGGGCTGAGTGTGAACTGGTCAGGTGGTTCATCTTCTTACTGAGAAAACTTTATACTTTTTTTTATTGCATTGGTTGCCTCAATGAAATTGCTAGTTAAAATAAGTATTGTAATTTCAGCAAATTCTCTCAGAGCATATGTGAATTCAAGATGTCTGATTTCAAACCAATTTTTCCTATATTGTGGTTCTTTTTAAGCTAAATACTATTATTGCTGTGAACAGGGTCATTTCTGTTGTGCTGAAACAATGTCATATTTTTAGGTAAAACTTACACTGGAATCTAATTTTGCCTGACTGGGGGCTCTAGAGATTTACCTCTTCTGTTTATTTACTTACACTGAGACAACAGCTTTCCTTGTTCAAAAATGCAACCTTGGTTGTACAAAAGTGCTTTAGATCTCATGCCTATCTTGGCAATAACTAAACTACATTTCAGACTTTCCAAGTCAAGGTGACTCAGACTTCAAGTGCTTGAGTTCTGTATCTGGTCCTGATACTTATTAAAGTCAAACTGTAGAGACTTTGCCTTCAGGCAAGGAGCCAAGGCAGGAAAAGGGAAAGGTGGGATGGGTGAGAGAAGCAGAGTCCAGGCTTTGTCTTCTGCTGTCACTTTGTTGCTTGTGTCCACAGTCCTTGGATACAAGTCAAGTCTTGTATCAACTTCTGCCATATCTAAAAACTCCCGTTGGTTGTATTAGATGCAAGTGTTGCATATGTATTTTACTCCTTTATTATGATGCTGTCGATGTTTGAAGAATCTTTTTTGTTCTACAATACGGTTTGAAGCAGCTAACTCTTGAACTTCACTTGCAGATGATCAGATAAAAGTTGAAGGTTTTCATCTGCTTTGATTGTTCGAGTTTTTCTAATTTACAAGTCCTTTAATATTGCCTTTAAAAAAATTGAGAGTAATACACATTCTAGTCTGAAACTATAATGTTGGTTAATGGCTTCCTGCGAAACTAGTCCTGTGAATTCGGTCTTTATGCTATTCTGTATAGTGAAAGCATAGTAGAAGGTCATCACTGGTGGTATTGGACTGGTTTCAGTGTTTGTTTATTTTGAGAGACTGAGGTGAGATGTGTTTTTCATAATGATGTTGCTTAGTTGAAATAATCCTGATTCTAGCTTAGGACTTTATTTTTTTTTTACCATGCTCAGGTCACCGAGATAGAATAAAGCAGGTCCTTTATTTCCTGAAGTAAGAAGCAAGTGAAAATGGTATATTGTTTATAACATGATGTAGACAGTGGGATTAATTTGCTCTCCTTAGAAATGTGAGCTCCTCAGATAACTGTGAGCAGGAGCTATTGGCATTGCCATGAGTGGGGCAGGGCAAAGGCAAGCACAGCAGGCAGCATCCTGCCACTCGGATGAGGGAGCCTAATGTGGTGCTGCAAAGAAGTGTGAGGTTACTGAAAGCCTGGGTACCGGCTTGCCCTAAGGAGAGACAGTGTGGTGGTGAGATTTTAAGACCTGTTGCTTGTTTGAGGATTGAGAAATGGAAGAGGTAGCAGCGTGTTTCATGATGCCTTTACTAGGATTACTGTTGAGATTGCTCTGGAGTGGGAACACTGCCTGTTGGGAAGATCAGAGGAGGGTTAGCAATGGGATCAAATAGCAATTATCCCTAAACAGAAGGGTGACCAAAGTATTGCCCTGTGAATGTAGTACACAGCTAGAAATATGTAAATTTGGGCTGTATTGTTGAGTACACTTTTTATACAAAAGCAAGTGGTATTTATACAAAACAATTGAGATTCAGAATGCCTCATTTTTAGGATATCTATAATGTTACCTGGTGGAGGGGACATAAAGTTTAAATTAATGTTTTTAGAGTGTTTAGAAGTTTTGGGGACAGTTACAAGTAATATTTTACACATCCTTGTCCTCAGTCTTTGCTGCAGGAAGGCATGCTTATCCAAAACAGGACTATCAAGGTTCTAGGTGAAACAAGACATTAATATTTGCAATTAGAAAGACACAAACAAGATACATGGAATATTAATTCTGAAAGATATGATGAATTTAGATAAAATATCAAAGACATTATTCAATTAAAAAGGGGGGAGGGGTTTGTTTTGAGGATTTTTTTTCACCTTACACCATTCTGATTTTAGACCTGCAAGTACAAGGAAATATTACTGGCAGTGTATGCATTTTTATCACCAAGTAGCAAATATTCCAGGAGTATTCAAGGAGCAAATATTCTAGGAGATTCTTAAGATAGTTCCTGTGGCCATGTATGTGATAACCTGTGATAGAAGAGTGCTGGAGAGGAAATGTTTTGTGCCAAGCAATGCCACCTTCTGGGGTATTTTCCAACACCACAGCTGATACTGTTGGTAATAAAGTATTTGATAGTTGCCTTTTGCAGAGACTGTAGTGACAAGATATTTCTTTCTAGATACAGTACAAACTAGACTCTTTCTCCTGAAGTTCACACCTTAATTTCTAAAAAAAGAGAAAAATACCTATGGATCTGTTGGTTAGGTAAGTTGTTCTTGCTGAGTAGCCTTAATAGCTGCAAAAAAATCCTTTCTAGCTTATACTAGCATAATTATTTCTCTGAAGTTTGGTATAGAGGACCACCTGAGTATTTAAAATTAATTTGATGACACAATAAGCCATGCTTACTTACAAGTGTGACCTGCTGTTCAAAGAAAGAAAAACCTATTCATTCTTGCTGGAGAAGAACCATTTTAAACCAGTTAAAGCCTGTAGACAGGAAAGGCAAAGGGGACCAAGAGAAAAAAAGAAACCAATCACCAAGCTTTATGAACTAAAGGAAGAAACTGCTTTTTCTAGCCCCCTGAAGCAATACTATCATAGGTTTAAAGTACCTCCTTTCTGTCTTTAAAAATGATAATTTACTTATGAGAGACGCTGTTTCCACTGGAGTGCAGATCTATGTTCCTTTCAAACACCTCCAATGAAACCAAGTCCAAAATTGATTGGTGAAGGTTTCATTTTTCAGGAATGAATCATTAGGCCACTCACAAGTCCTCCATTGCAGTTTAGGAGTCTGTTAAAGTGAATTTGGCAGATGCAGCTCAGAGGACTTACCTCGTCTGAGGAGACTAGGAAGCAAATATGGTAATTAAACAAAATGACAGAAAGCATGGACTGGTACTCAGAACACAGGAAGGAACATGATCTATTCTGTTTTTCCATCAGTACTATTTTTGCATATCCTACATAAGTTTTTGCTTTCTAATAAATATCCAGGAAGATAATTAAAAGCAGTGGAGTGAGAATAATTCCAAAATTTCTCCAAATTCTTTCTCCTGGATGTTTTTATACATGTATATTTGAAAATTGTCATGAGATTTTATTCTGCAGTTTAACAATTTTACAAGTTAATGTTCACAAAGAGAAACAATGTCAAATGTATGCTAAATTAGATAACTTCCTTTTTATGTATCTTGGTGACACTAAAATGGGGCCAAAATCAGTGCTTCCCAAAGTTTAAATTATGCAATGCACTTCTGAAATTCCCCCATAGATGTTGCTAATGATAAGAGAAATACATTTGATTATTCTATGCAGCATCCACCTAGGAACCACAAGAAATGATGTGCAGGTAAGGTACCAGAAAGTACTGTGTTTGCCTGAATTAAGAGGCTGAAGACACACAGGACCATACTGGCAAAATGGACAGGAGCACTTTCACGTGTTGCCGTTACAAATGACAAAAATGAAACGTTGCTGGAAACTTAGCCTCATTGTTATTTATCTGAAAGTTTGTACCCTGAAGGTTCATCAGTCCTGGCTTTTCCTCTGCCTCCATCACATAGAGTCTTTCTAATGCTTAACAAGCTTATACATCAAAGTGGTGATGCAGAAGTGTATTTGCAAGCTCCTCTGGATAAGTTATCAGAAAAGTTTGCTATTTTCAATGTACTTGGTCATCATTGCTATCCACTGAATGCTCTGTTAACCTGGTGAATCTTTTGCCTTTGTGTTGCCTGCACAGAAAATTGCCATTTCAAGATCATGAAGCTTCTGCTGTTATTATAAATCAGGCCAAAGAGAAGAAAAAAGGGGAAAATACCTTTCAAGTGAAGTTATAATAGGACTATCAACTTTAAAAAACAGAGAGATTCAAAGCCAACTGTTCTCTACTTAAATCTGAGTGCAAATCAAATCTAATCAAATTAAAGAGGTTTTAAGGCCTTGACTTGCATCTTCTTGTTATTGCATACATGTTATGATGGTCATTAGTTTAGTAATCTGTGGATATATAGAAGCAGGAACAAACCAATACTTCTGCAGTTTCCCTACTCCTAAATGCTTCATAGCAGGTGTGTCAGGTTTAACTACAAAAGCAATTACTGGAGAGACATTCTGTGTGGCTTTGTCACAGAGATACAGAAGATGGAAGTGCTGAGTTGTTCTTGAGGATTTTAGGAGAAATAATACACTGTTCATCTTCTGTGACAAAGATAGGGTGAGAGTGTAACTCTTCAGAGAAGCCACACAAGTTTGCAGTGAGACCTTAAAAGGGTGCTGAACACCAGACCTTCCTAGAAGCATTTGAGTGAAGCAACACTGGTGTAAGAAATGCACCGTTTGCAAGTAAAACTGGACATTTAAAAACTTCCACACTGCAGCCTTCCTTACATGTGAGTCTGCCATATTAAAGGCAATCAGATAGCAGATAACATCTGCAATGGGTCCCGCAGGAGGAGCACGGCTGGGGATGGCTTCTGAACAGCAGTGTAAACAAAGGTTCATTTCTGTAAGACTACTACTACTACTAGGAAATATTTATACTGTGATATGGGCTCTAAAGGCCAAGATTAAATATGAGTCTTGTTTGTGCCAGGCACTGTGTGTAAACATCTATGAGAGACAGTCTCTACTTTGAAAAAGCTTCCAGGCTAAATGCAGAAAGGTTAGGCTGCTTCACTTCCTACCATTGTTAGAATCACATTTCTATTTGTCTTGGTCAAGATTATGAAGGGAGAGGGAATAAATTACCAACTTCCTTTTTTTTTTCCCAGCCCCCCCACAAAGATTTATTATTTGCAAGTTTCTTTTTTCACTTCATGCTCTTTGCTTTCATAAAAATAGAACTGTGATACTGAAACACGGCCTCACATATTGATGGGCAATGCAAGCAATAACAAAGATTAAATTAGAAGTGGCTCTTGAGTGAAAAGATCAAGCAGCCCCAAAGCCTTGAAATGTAGCTTGAAACAAATTATCGATAGCTCTCTAGTGACACTTCGAGGCCGTTTTCATGTACTGAAACTAAAATATTCTTTCAAGTGTCTGTTCTGAGCACTGGCAGCAATTTCCAGTAACTGTGGGTTTTGGAAAGGAGGGAAGGTGCCTTTTTCAGGTAGAATATTTGCATTTAGAGATACGATTTTTCTTTCGGGGGGCTATTAAATCTTTATCAAAAGCTATCCTCCAGCATGATTAAATATTGGTATGTTAAAGTAAAGAAACAAAGACTCTTAATAGATTTTCTTTTCTATTAAGAAAGTATTTTGATCTGAATTTTCCCATTATAATTTGTGATTCCCGAGAATTTTAGTAAGAAGTTCTCTATCCAAATTGTATTTCAAAACTACAGATACAGGAAGAAAATGTATGTATTCCAGTTGACTTAGAATGGAACTACTGGAAAATTGGTTCACATCCATCATCTGGAATGCTGTGAGTCCTCATGGACCAGCAGATGAAATGGATGTGTATATGTTCATTAAATAGAAGAAAAAACATGTTTATGATTTCATATTTTTTTTTTCACATGGCATTGGAAAAAGTAGCCTCACTGGTTTGTAAAATTGATTGTGTTCACTGTGTTTTCTAGAACATTATTGCCAAAGTTATCAGAGGTACTTATCTGAAAATCACAAGTTTAAAAACTTCACCAGCTTTTCCTCTAACACAGACAGGAATGGTAGTGCAGGGATTGCCTGACGACATTTTCACCATCATGTTGCATAAATCAGCTAAAGTGGTAAAAATGCTTGTGGTTTGGCTATATTTATAGTCTCTGTATTGCTAGCCACATGGGAGAGCTATGGGAGGGAATTTCCTTAAAATTGTTTTAGCCAACATAACCACTGGGACATCGAGCATTTGTTGCTACTGAGAGTGTTAAACTTGGAAAACTCTCTCTACAACATGCCAAGGGGGAAAAAGTAGTTAAGAGAATAACATTAAAGAGTAGTAGTCAAAGGATTTCACACAGCTTTAGGAATTAGCTGAACAATTTCTGAGTCATTAGTGAGAGCTTTTGACAAGAAAAAGAAATAGGATAGTCTGGAAAACTAGAGAAGGATAAATCCAATACCTGTTTTAGGTATGGTTTCACAAAGAATTTGCGTAAAAAATATAAAGGAATGAGAAAAAACAAGATTGAGGAATGTAAAAACAACAAGAGAGGGACTGGCAGAAGGACAGAGAGATGTGTGTTGAGTGCAACCACAACACAATGAAGGAAGGACTAGGGGAGTTACAGATGAAGCAGCTAACAAAGACATCTGAAAATACACTAGAGAAAATGTATTTTTAGGTGGATAAAATTATTAGAAGTAGTGAAGATCGGCTTCACAAATTAAAACCATGTCAATTCCATGTTGTTATCTCTTCAGACTGTATATCCAGTTTAGTAGTTCAGTGGGAGTTAGGCACTGGAATAGATGTTGACTTCAGTAATATGTTTGATGATCTCCTGTGCAACATTCTCATAAACACAACCATGGAAATAGGAACTAGGAAAATAGGTGTTGAGAAAAGTCAGCTAAAAAAATAACTTCAATGTATAACAGTCAATGGTTTACTACTGTATTGGGAGGACTTGAAATGCACATAAAAGGGAGCTCAGAATACATGTGAGAGAGACAGTCCAAAAATCAAGCAGAAGTTCAACAAAGGACTGTGCTTAAGGAAAAGAAATTTAATTCAGAAACAGAAAATGGGGACTACACAGGCAACAGGAATCCCAGGGTCAAGGTGGTTCACAGGAAATATCACTCAAGCATTAGTCCTCTGTTGAGTGCAATGGCAAGGTCCCAACAGGGTTGTTTTGAGCATCTTTTGAGAAAGATACACTTTAAGGACAGTTCTAATGTTTCTTATGATTGTATAATACCTAACTCAATAGAGTCTACATCTTAGACTCAATATTTAATTAACATGTAATGAAATATCATATTATTAATATAATTAATTAATTAATATTAAAAATTATTGATTTATTTCCAAAATATGTTTTTGCTTAGAGACCTTACTGATAACTGCATTAAGAATAATATGTGGCTCTGTTTAGTGCATGTGTTTTTTTATTTAGTTGGATGTTTATACATATGTATCTCATGAGATAAATTCTGGACAACGGTTATTGTACCCTCCCTTTCCTGTACTACTTTTACTGAAGCACAGGACGAAGTTTTCCCTGATCTCTCAAGACCTTTTGAAAATCACTACATTGAATTAAAATTATAAAGCAAAGATATAGAGGTAGGGAAGGGAGCTTAAGCTAAACAATTTGACCATCACTGGCATTAAAACAGGATAAAGACAGATTGTACCTTTCAGATTATCTGTTCTAACCTCAAATCTCCACAGGGCTTTCCACAACTTTCCTACTGTGTAACCTGTTAGCCCTTTGAATTAGACTTGCAGTCAGAAATCCTTTCCTAACACCTAAGTAAAATCCTCTTTCTCACAAACTATACTAATTATTTTTGGTTCTCCCTCCAGCTGGCACGGAGAACTGATTTCACTTTATAATAAACTTTCATGTGATGAAAAAGCAAACTAAACTCCTAGCCCGCCAAACTTCTCCTTGTGTGTAGCACACAAACCCAACTCTTTTCTGTGTAAATCCTGTGTACTGTCTTCCTTAAAATCTATAGGCTATATAGAAAAACTGAAAGCAAAACAGCACTGAAGTATTGCCATTGTGGTTTCATAAAAAGGAACTAGTTTTCCAGCTGGAGTGTCCCTGTATTTTAGCATCTGCCATTAAACCACGTGAATTTTTTTGTGGTGACCGAAGCTATAAAGACAGTCTGCTAAATTTGGCAGTTTACATGTCTGCAAGTATAGATATATATTATAATCTATGGTGGACCTGCAGCAAACATGTTACAGGTGTTGTAGAGTGTTGCTGTACACAATGGCAAACATGTCTGTAGTATGCTGCCCCACAGCACAGATTAATAAGAAATTACTTTTAAACAAAGAGAAATGCTCATCAGTCTTCACTAAGTCTTCCTTTTTGGTCTGATCTTCAGGTGCTAAATTCAAATCCACATTTGCAAAGTCCACAGCCACTTTCCTGTATACACAGCATGTAATATAGTGTGTGTATATAAAACACATATACATATAAACAGAGCCTGCAATCACTTTGCTTACCCCACTGTACTAAGCAGATTTGAAAATACTGTGGGTTTAAGGCTGCATTTTGTTTGGTGTCTCATCACTATTTTATTTTCTTTATTCTGTCTACCCTGGACACACACTACTTCATTTTATGTTTTCTTCTAATACACACACTTTAACACTGTTCTCTGAGTGTGACTGGGCTTATTTCAAGGGAAATTCAGGCTCCTTCTCCTATGCATGTATTTTCATTAATCCCTGAAGTGCTAGCAGGGAGAGTGGTAGTTTTCCATCACTCCAGTAATCACTGTGGTCTGCTCTAGGTGGAGACTGAGATTCCCTGATCTCAGACTCCTATCAGTGTCAACATTTCTGAACAAACTTGTTTTTCCCCTTTTTTCCTTTTTAAAGTATCAAAAATTCTGATTTATTCACTGAAATAACGTGCAGGAATTGACTTAATGATGTTTGTTATGAGCCCAGTTTCTTCTTAAAACAAGGAAATTTGAAGTACAAAGTTAAGGTTGAGAGACTGTCAAAAATAAAGTTGCACATGAAAACTTTAGTTCTTATAACAAACACAATTTTCATAGAAACTTTAAGAATTTCATCCTAAACATGAAGGTCTCTGTAAAGGTACGTGCCACAGCCAGCACATGGGTTTCAGTAGTACCTACCCCTCCTGTGCCTGTAACCATCAGACATGGTTATTTATGAAGTAGATCAGCAAAGAAAAGAGTAATGCAGTGTTCCTCAGAACAAAGCAGAATGAGGTTGATGTCTCTTACATCCCTATAATTCAGGTAACATAGGAGGAATGAGTAAGAGACAGTGCTTTGTGTGCTCAAAGCACTGAACTTGAGTCCCAGGGAAATGTGCTCTTCTGCTGTCACTGATGCTGGTTTGCCATACAACCTCAACAACAAATATTACTCCAGTGATTTAGAAGTGTTCTGTGAGGGGTGTTTTTCAGATTGTTTGAATATTTGCCACTCTAACCAAACCAAATAGGAACAGTCAGTCCTTAGGTATTTAAGATTTTTACACAAGAATGAGGAATACAGCAGCAAGCCATTTAGAAATTTGGAGTTTAATCTCTCTGCATTGTAGTTCTCCCCGTAACAGGGGGAATAACAGGATTCCTTGACTTCACACGTGGATTTGATGTCTAGAGTCCCTTTATAATGTCTGTAGAAAGTTAACTACCTGGGAAAGACATTCCAGTGCCCTGCTCCTAGCTGCCCTGTTTAGCCAGGGGCAAACACAGCAAAGGGGGGGAAAGGAAGGATGTGAGGGATTTTTGACATATGTTTTTATGTACTTATTTTTACAATAGCTGAGGGCTAGCATACTCTTGGGAACTGCTGGCAAGCTTCCATGCCTGGCTGAAGAGATTTGAATACCCATCTCACAGAAAAGTCCTTCCTCTGCTCTCCAGTGTATTCATTCTTGCAGGAGGGAAGGAGTAGGAAAGGGAGAGTTTAGTATTTCTCTCACTGCGGACATCCCAGTGCACTCCAAATTATTAGATACTTAGTAGACCAGAGAATGAACTACCTTGAGACATACTTTTTTCTAGATTTAAGTAGTTGAGTTTAAAGGCTTAATCTTTCTCTAAACACGGGCTTTTGTCAAAGTGTGTTGTAAGCTTTATAAGAACATAAAGAGGGTGTGAAGTCTTAGTACTGTTGTAGGAACCTCAGCCTCTGTGGTTTTCTGGTTTTTAAGTGTGTACTTGTCAGCTACTCTTTTTAGTCTAGGTTTTGTATGTTGTTAATCTTCTTAGGATAAAAAAAAAAAAAAAAGCAAGAAACAGTCTGACCATACACATGCAAACATTGTCATTGTTCTGACCTAAGTAAGATCATAAGGTCTGATGCTTAAACTGGTACAAACTTGGAAAGAAAGCTGACACCCAGCTATATACAGATATACTGAAGTATTTTGTCTTTTTCAACTCCATTGGTCTTAGCAGTTGGGGTTCTTGACAAATGTATCCATAACTGAGATGTCATTAAAGATATACTTAGTAAATGAATCTCTGGCAAACTAATTTTAAACAAGGGTTTAAAAACTAAATTAAGAAAAACGGAGAGGAGAAAATGAAAGAGGTCTAGAGAATACACAGAAAAAAAATGACAAGTTGATTTAAAATTGCTTAACCAATTTTCTTCAACCTAAGAGTGTTTTCTTGAAAAGGCTATATTGCAAGCCAACATAAAGATTTCTGGCTTGCCATTTTTGACTTAAACAGCTACAGAAGATTTCGATAACAACATATGGAATATATTTTTTCCCCATTAATTTAGCTGAAAGAATTTTGTTCAAACTTGTCTGATGTAATCCAAGAGTAAAACCAAATATGGAAATCCCAAGTCCCAGAAGAATGTGAGAAATTAACGAGAGCTGCTAAGTTGAAGTTAAAATGAAAGTTGGCGCTGAACTTTACCTAAACAGTCATGAGTAGGGATTTTTAATAGCAGCCATCTTGGGCACATTGTTAAGGAAGAGTAAATCACTGAAACCAATGGATCTTTTAAAGGGCAGTATCAGCAAGCTTACTACTTGACTCTGAGATGTTCCACCTGGCCTTTAAAGAAACACCACTTCTACTATATAGTTAAGACTCAGTTATTAAAATTACTAGAGAGATTTCTCTGCCCAAATTAAGGTGCAAACAAGACCATATGGTGAATTCAATAGTATGGATTTTTATTTAACAGTAAATGAGATGTAGAGAGGGAGAGAGAGAGAAAGAAATAGGAAAAGGGGTCTAGAAATAGGAAAAGGGGTCCAAGGGGAGAAGGAAAGAGAGTGACAGAGGGACAGATTAAGTAGAGAAAAATATCACCACTCTGTGTATCCTGGCAGTATCGATTTGGTCTTCTTCTTCTGGTCTTCTTTGCTGTGGGGGGTCCCAGCTTTATCAAAGTGATGGTTACAGTCTAGATCCAGTGAAAGAAGCCCAAAAAACACAGGGTCCACTCGGTTTATATTTGTTCAGGTTCAGGTGGGAATGCCCAGGTACCTCCTTTTTGGTCTGTTGTTTAAGTCATTAACCATTAACTGTCTCTCACAGATATAGACATAAAACCCCATTTGTTTTGCAGGAAATGACTATTGGCATGTGGCACAAACTAACATCAGCCATAACTTTGAAAACCAGGATTAAACATGGCTGCGAACATTTTGGTGAAGGATGGTAATTGTATATGATAATATATGTCGGAAAAATGTCAGAGCAGAAATTGGTAAAGGCATTTGCCACACCACTGGTGCATAAAAGTCCATTAGAATCATGACTAGAGTCTTATCATTTGTACCCAATAAAAGTTTTATTTATAAATGTGCCCTGTGTGCTGTATTGCTGGGTTGCTGGTTTTACCACTTGAGTTATAGAGTCCATGGAGAGAGCAGAGCTTTACCTGTATGAAGCAAACTTTTCCTCTCTACTGAGGAATGTGAGATGGGGATGCACCCTTGCATCAGTCTCAATGCTTTCAGGAAGGGTTGAGGGGGGATGCAAGTGCCCAGGGTCCTGCACCCTGAGCAGGCCGGTGCCTCTGATGTTGTGTAACCATGAGGACGGTGTTGTAGGCAGCACCTGTGGCAAATGTTCCCCCAGCCCATGGGGACAGTCACGAGCAGACAGGCAAGGATGTGAAGACACCCACAGCCACACCAGCACCAACACGTACTGCAGGAGCTGCACTGGTGGCTGGAGGATGTGAGGCTCCAGCTGCCCTGGATGGGTCTTCTCCTGGCTACCACCCCATCCATGAGTTACAGCACAAGGCTCCCCCAGCTGTACACCAGACTGTGCAGCCCTGGATGGTGACTGCTCTTGGACTCTGCTCAGAAAAACCTCCTCAGGGATGCTGAGGGCTGCCAGCAGTGTAATGCAGTCTGGCTCCTTGCAGTTGGGGAGCAAAGTCAGCTGGATTTTGGCCAAGTCTTTCATGGAAGCCCAGTAGGGGAGTAAGGGTTCCCTCTGCAGAAACATTCTCTGTGGCTTGCTTGTAATTTGATCTACAGCTGTCAAGAGTGAATGTTGCCTATACTTACCAAATTTCATAAAATAGAATGTATAAGGATGTCCCTTGTTAAGGAATACCCATTAAGGGCATTAAATAATGGAATGAATCACAATTTTTATACAAGAAAGCATTACACTAAATCCCTAGCATAAAAATATTTTGTGCACTAATTGATTTTATCTAGCTGTGCTTTACTCAGATTTTGCAATGATGGCCTGAAATAAACAGCAAGGCTTCAATTTTGCCCACTGGCAAACCCAGATTCTACATGTTTGTTTCATGGGGCCTGTCTAAGTGACTTCAGTACCAGCACACAGAGATACTTCATGTGACAGGAGCAAGAGCTAGCTCTCCTCTACTTCACTGTGCTGGTCAATACTGACTTAAATGCAACTAATGATATAATTAATGGACAGACTAGTTGCTCTCCATTAACTTGTTCGGATAATAAACCATTTCTAAGCTCTAAAAGAGTCTTTGAGCATTCAGAAAAGTTGATTTATCAGTAACAGGCAGCCAAAGCCCTTTCAAACTAATATTCCTTTACAAAATTAAATAAGTATATGAACTGCTATGGAATATGTCTGTACAAAGAAAACCACAAGACATAAGATAGTTTCTGCTGATTTTTTTCCTTTACCCCTTCAGGTTTTCTATGTTGTCAGCAATTTTAAATTATGAAAAACCTCCATCAGATTATAAATTATCCAGAAAACCTCACTAAACTTCTATTTTTCACAAAACTGACCATACAAATTGTCTAGCATGGAAGTGAAACAGCTGCATTGGAAATGTCATGTCATGCTATTGTACAAATTAGCAAGTATCATCAGAAACAGATTTTAGTCCTCTTTCAACTAAAATTATAATTTCTCCTCCAAAATTTGTGGTCTTCTCTTTAAAAATTCACTAAAACACCTTTTGCAATTAGTTATATGTGTTCTAACCAAAAGGAAAATGCCTATTAGAATAGTATTACCCTAGTGTGGTATGGCCTTTTATATGGGAAAAGCTGGCTCTGTCTGCTGGAGATGTTTCCATTTCAACTTTCAAAAACCACTAAACACAATTACTTTAAACAATAAAACACTTCAGACATATTTCAAGCAGGGAAACCATTAAATTAAAATTCTCAAAATCACAGGTCATTTTTTGAAGTGTAGATCATTAAATTTAATTGTCCCTTACAAGAACTGGGCAAATCAAACTCCTAGGATTAAAAAAAAAAAAGATCCAGCTGCTACGGTTGAGGAAGATATAACTATTCACATTATTTATTTTTTATTGCACAGCAGTATTCTGTGTAGTATTTTAGGCAACTGTATTAAATATAACACACTCTGACCATTTTTGAAATAGAGTCACTGTCATTTTCTTTCAAAATAATTTAAGCAATGTAGATCTGAGTAAATAGAAAAATTTTTCTGGATCATAACACTTGCAATAATTATCTTTCTCAGAACCAGTATTTTATTCCATAAGGGCTTGGTAGCAGATGTGCTCTGCACAACAAAAGGAGTTGGTGAGAGGTTTGGAAGATCCTGTGAGCAAAAGAAGAGCCATTGTCAGCAGGTGAGGAAGCCCTGGCTGCTGCAGGGCTTGTCTCCCCCTCACAGTGGGGTGTGCCCAGCTGCTCACTGGATTGCTGTGCCAGCAAGGGTGTTACATCCCCACAAATGAGCTTTTCTCACAAATTCATAGAGCATCTTTGACTGCCACACACAAGACCCTCCCCTGCACAGTATTTGGGTTGCCCTAGGAAAAACAGCAGCCCACAGCTCGCCACATCATTCTTTAGAAAGTCTCTGCCCCTTTCTATTTGCAGTAGGCTAGCAGTCCCATGCACAATCCCTGGCCTACTATCCTGATTTTTTTAACACCCCACACATCTCATAAGGCTGGAGAGAAAAAAAAGAAGGATCCCAGAGTTTCCCTGTTACCCACAGAGAAGGAGAGAAAAAACCTTTTGCAATGCTTAGTGCCTGACCCCTCTCAGTAGGATCACTGGCCTGGTGGAAAAGCCTTTGCTGTACTAAAGAACAGGGCAGACCCAGCCTCCTGGGCACTTGGGGTTAGCAGTGCTCCTGGGACCACAGTGCCCTCCAGATGTGAGGGGATCAACCTGGGGCTGAGCATTTCAAAAAGCAAAAGGCATGTCCCAGTGTCAAGGTGAGCACTAGGCCTGAAGAACAGAGCACTGCTTTCTGACCCAGCATGGCTGCATGTGGCTCAAATGCCTCTTTGCCCTTCCTCCTCCCTAAGTGATCAACCTTCTTCCTTTGGCCCATGGATGGGTGATGTGGGGATAAAGGGGTGAGCATGAGTGGATTGTACTGGATGATCTGTTCCTAGCCCCACAGGAAGAACAGCTAGTTGTCTCCCATTCCTACCACAGCTCAATGCCTCCTCAAAGACTGCCCTTCACCCATGAGTTATTTGACTTCAGAGACAAGTTCCATATCCCCAGCTTTTATCCCTCCTTTGACCCCTCCTAGGTCAGTGCTCGGAAGCAACTCCACCCAGTTCGTAAGCCAATGTTTACAGCAAGTGACCATGTTCTAGAGGCAGGGCATGAAAGGGTGGTCTCTTCAATCTGCATGGGATAAAAGGGAGGGATAGACTTAAGGGCCTTCCCAAACAGCAGTTAGTCCCGAGGAGACACACTGTGAAACGCAAAAATACTCTATTGTTGTCAAGTGCAAACAAATTTTATTGGCCTCACACAGAGAGGCTGCTGGCAAGGAGTAAGCTCTGAAAGCTAGTCCATGCTTCATAGCCTTTCAGGGACTGTCTTCCCCACTGGGACACTAAAAGAAGAGAAAATATGTATGCACAAGCCAGGCTTTCTAACTAGTCTCAGCCTACATTCCAATGTTCACAACCAGGAAATATTTTCAGATAGGCTACCCTTGTTTATTGGGGCCATTTGAATACCCCTGGAGTCCATTCAGGTTAAATGCAATGGAGGTCCTTCCCAGGCCATGGCATAGCTGGGTTACTCTGAGAAAAGCAAACATAACACGAACAGGCTATGTTCTGGCTTGGCCCATTGGAACACCTGGAAGACAGCAAGGCCCCCATCCTTCTAAGGACCACACATCCTTAGAAACAGAGTAAACAAAGGCAAGTGCCAATAGCCCTTCCCACCATGGAGTTCTGAGGAACAAACCCAGACAATAGGCTGTCTGTCCATGCTCTCATTAAAAAGCATCTGTTATTACAGGCTATAAAAACACAGACAGGGCACTCTGCTCCTGGAGATGAAAGCAGTCAGAACCCAGGAAGTGAAGAGCTTTACATCCTACAGTGGTCCTCTAAGCACCCTTCATTTGACCTCCATACCCATGAGCTCCTTTGCTCCTTAGGGCTACTGGTTCATCTGCTTCGAAGTAGAGGAACACACTGCCAGCATTCAGGAAGCTGCAGTCTCTCCCACCAGTGCCTGCAGCACTACAGGCACTCCCACAACTTGCCAGCTGCAAAGGGAATATGTTGGGAATCTCTGACAGGGTGAGCCCTCCTCATAGCAAAGCTATGGTGCTCTGCCCTCAAAATACCCCTCTTTCCACCCCTGTCCTTCCTCCCTAGATACCAAGTATCTAGGGATAATTTTCCCACTTAATCCAGCCTTACAAGTGGGCTGGAGAAAGTGACTGTAGACACCTGTAACACCTACAAGAGCTCTGCAGGCAACATGTGAAGTGCTCAGTGTAAAAGAAATAGAACAAGGCAAGGTCTGAGCTGCTCCTACCATTGCTCTGTTCATTCAACTAAATGGGAATAGGTAGAAAGGATAGCACAGAAATATGTTTTTGAGGGACAATATAAAGACAGCTTGTCCTTTTCTTCATATTGTGTGACCTAGAAAGGAAAGAGAAGCAAATCCTTTCTTTGGCTGTTGCAATTCTACAGCTTGAAGCTGTCTACCTTCCTGCAGGAGATGTGACAGCTCCCAGTGCCAGAAAGCTGCATTCATCTACTTTGAAGAGAAGATTTATAATCCATGAGCTGCAAAATCTAAAGGGACTTATAAAGGTTTTCTCAAATAATAATAATAAAAAGAAACAATTGCTAGAGCCTCAATTATGGAGGCTTTGGGTCTGTTTTTAGTATTTTCATATGAAAAAAAATAAAAAAAATCAGCTGAACCAGAAAAAGATGACATGGGCCAGATGTTACCATGCATTATAGAAGATTTCTGTCACTGCCCAGCATCAAGCTGTCTTGGCCTTCAGCAGATCCATCCTCTGGTCAGGGAGGATTCCTTTTGCTCCTTCCTCTCCACACCCTCAACAGAGCCAGTGTGACAAAGGCAGGCGGGAGTTGCAACCAGCCACTTCAAAGCTACCAGCCTCACTCAGAACTTGCCTCCGGTGGCCCAAAACAAGGAGGAGCCCAAAGACATCCGTTTTACCTTTCTTCCTTAACTGCTCCAGTCACACTAATGGGTATCTTTGAGTTCAGCCCACAGGAAGAAAAAAATCTCCAAAGATTTTAAGAGAAGACGACTCCGACAGTTTTCAACACTCCGTACAGTTTTTCTTCATACAAATAATGGAATTGCAGATTTAATTTTCTTCCTTCCAAGACAGTGTTGAAAATTCATCAGGCAGTCACAAAATCTTCTCAGTCTGTTTTCCTTGTAAGGGAGAAAAGCTTTTAAAAAAGGGGAGCTGAAATGTAACAACTGGAAACATTCTGCCTGAAACTGGCATCTCATTATTAGTGTATATGTGCAGTGTGAGGGCCTCCCAAAGCTCATTTCTTTTAGTGTTTAGCTTACCTTTTAAATTAATGACATGACAGATTTCAAGCTTGGCCTTTTCTTAATGACCAGGCAAGAGTGTTATATCTTGATTTTCCTAATAAAAAGATGCCTGTAGGGAAGTTCTTCCTGCCTCAATCTACGCATAGCATACAAAGTAAGCATTGCTACTTGCCCTGCTCCACCATCCTTTCAAGTGATGAGGTTAAGCTCATCTTTGGTCCCAGAAGATTTGTCTTCCCCTTCTGCCCAGAGAAGAAGAAACAATCTCTTGCATGGAGAGAATGGACAGTGAGAAAGGACAGCTCCTTCCAATTGCTTGGCTCCCTCCTGCTCCTTCCTCAAAGCACCTAAAATACAAAGGATTCCAATAGCATCACCATCCCCCCTGACTGCCCACAGCCAGGAAGGAGAATGCAGTAACCCAGTCACTTAGTCCCTGTCAGGTAGGCACTGCTGTATTGATAGCCAGAATTTTGTGCACAAAACCACATGTGCTGCCTCCAAAAAGCACATGCACAGAGTCCACAGAGACACCCCATACATGCTTCTTGCACAAATCCTGCATGTCAGGACCACTGCTCCTCATAACTGTGATTTGTCCAGGAAAATTGGATAGAAATATTCATAAATATCAAACAGTAAGCAAGGCATCTTAAATTGTACCTAAACAAACTTTCCTTTTTTATTTTTTTTTTTTTTTTTGGAAATACTCTAATTCTACTACAGATTCTTTATCAAGAGCTCAATCAAAAAAAGAAAAAGGACCACATATTACTATTTTCTGATTTCCTACCTTTTTAGTTTTTTTTTAAATTAATTTAGACAATTTTTCTTGACCTGAAAACTACACCCAGCAGCACGCTATCACAGGACTACCTCCATTGCAGCTGGCTTTAGGTAGTCATTTGGTCAGAGAAGGGGAAAGTAATTAAGTCTTTAAGTATTTATTCCCAGCTGCTACCAAGATCCTGTCTTTGTCATTTAAACTAAGAGGAAGCAGCCACAAATTAAATCTGCCTTTCCAGAGGAAGAAGACTAGACTTTCATGACAACTGCTTGCAGTCTTCATAAGAAAACTTTAAAAATAATGTACCATCTGGGTGTTCATCTATAATACAAGAACTAGTAAGTCTGTAGTACTGTGGGGATAAAGTGTGTGTGTGTGGTCCCTGGGCAAGCCTTCTTACATGGAGATGTGTCTGAAAAAGACTTGAAAGATGAAGTGTAATACCCTAGAATTTGTATGGTTAAAGAAGAAAACACAGATGTAGCTGGCTTGTAGAGACTTTCTAGTATCAAGGGGACTTGGAATTGTTTTTTGGGCATTTCAGAGCCTACTGCCTACTATCACAGAACCTGTTGCATGCAGGTATGACACAACCTCTCTGTTGCTTGTTCCCTCCCTGGAAGTTGGAAGTGACCTCCTTTCCCCATGGTGGAGCGTTTGCTGGGCTGGTTTCCTGCTGGTAGCTTTATGAATGCAGCATGTTGGCTGGCGTGAGTGTCTGTCTGCAAAGATGGCTTGAGGTTGTCCTTCGTGTGTGTCCCCTGCAGCTGTTAAACTGATGGCTTTAACACAATGCCCAACAAAGGGGAGGAGAGGCCTCTGCCCTGTTCGTTGTGCAATACTACTGTGATGGAAATGAGGTTCTCTGGTTTCTCCTGCCTAACACCTCAAGAGGGAATGGGTCCTGTCTTTGCAGTTGTTCTGTGCATAAGTAAAGCCTGCATCTCCTTAAAACCCTATGAGTAGTCCACCTTTCCTTGATCCACCCGACAGAGCAACCTGATTTTCTGCCTTTTGTTACATTTCATTGCTGTGGATGTCTCTGAGGGGGCAATGCTAAGGAATGTCTTAATTCCTTTGGTGCCGGTGACTGTGCCTTACCGCTCAGGTGAGCCCTGCACAGGATCAAACTAATACAAGAATACAAGGAAAAGCATCATAGAGACTCTCACGTATTCAAGCACCTTTACCTGCTCATAATCTCTTCTCCCTTCAGATATTATTTTCATCCTTGCATGCACTTCTGCTCTGACTTTCTTTTTGTTGAAATAGATCCTCTCAAACTTGGGAGCTTAAGGGATAAGTTTGCTGATATTCGCACAAGTTGTGAGCCTGAAACTGGTGCTGCGTTGGCTCCATGCTGCCAAGCCACTGCATTCCCCACCCAGCAGCCAAAAAAGCTCCAACCCCGCATCCCAGGGAAGATTACCACCCTCTCCATTCCATTGGGAGTATAATATTGTTTGGTATGTAGCCATAAAGGAGAACCTGAGCCTTAGGAGCCATAAGAGGGACTGAACTATTCCCTTCACACTTAACCTCAGCTGTGTTATCTAATTACCATTTCACTCACATAATGCTGTTTATTAGATTGGGGCTGAATAGATGCAACTAATATCAAAATTTGGTTCTTATTAAATTCTTTCTGCAGGCAAGACAGATTGCAGTCCCAGAGGATTGAGAGGGGATGATCATGGAAACAAAAGAGTAAAGCTGGGTCATAAAATAGCCCAAAAAACTTCTGTAGTTTTTCTTGGGTCATTCAAGGACAGGAGAATGATGTGCATAAAGTAAAATGGGTAGAGACCTAGATTAAAGAAAGAGGGAATTTAGTCCAACCTGCATCTCAAACTTGCAGTCCTGGGAACCATCTTCATTGCAAATGTATTTAGTCTAAACCTCTATTTTTTTTACTAAAATGTTTGCACAGTTTACACAAATCCACCTCTCTGTAACTCTGCAAATGAGCTCTCCTGGTAGGCTAATTTTTTTCTCTGTTGCTGCTTTAACCTCATTACTTGTCCTGTTCTCATTAACTAATGACAGGAATTTGATTGTAGCCTGTTTTTCCAGTCTCTCTTAAAAAATTCAACAATCATGTTCACTCCTGCTTCACCCATCAAAATAAACCTTCATTAAGAGGCAATTAAGGTTGCTCAAGCAGTATGCCACCATAACAACTGAAAGGAGGGACCTTTCCAGGTCACCCTGTCCCCATAGGTGTTGGCTTGTTTTCTCTGGCGCACCTCATCTGCATCCACTGCTTGGACCTTGGAGGCTTTCTGCAAGACCTTTTGAACTTCAGCAAATGTCATTGTCTGTCATGACAAACTGGGGAAGTTTTGGATAGGAATAGCCTTGAGTTTCACTGACCAGCCCTTGCTAAAGCCTGTCCTGCTGGCAGCAGAGGACTGCCATTGCTAGTGGACCTGAGTGGCCATGCTGGTTAGTGCCAGGAACATCCCATGGGATTAAGATGGATGGAGGAACAACTTCTTGTACAGCATATTTGTGCTCTGGGGTGTAGATCAGTGTAGCACTCTGTCTGCTTCAGGCTGAAAGAGAAATGGGTTCATTCCTTTCAATACTGAGGTGGCCAAATACCTCCTTCAGCAATAGCTTTGTAGAACACTTGTACATTTAAAAATTTACGTTGCCTCTGCCTGTTTAGCAAATTCTGTGGTGGAAACTAGAAGCCCACGAAAAAGAGAATTTTACAGGAAAGCCCCCACATATATTAGTCAGGTCTTTTTATTTCATATATTTAAGAGATTTATTGCTTCTTCTGGGAACATTTGGTGTCTACAGCAAGTTGTGTTTCTCAGATTATCTACCCCAGCCTAATTTATCTGGGCCATTAATACTGGGGGCTATAGAGCCCCTCAGGGAGCCTATGCTTTTGCTATTGGGCACATGAATGATATCTTGTCTTCAGCTTTGGACTAAGGTGCCTAAAGAAGGACTTCCCACAGAACAGAAGTACTAAGAAAGTCTCCCAAAGTCCTGTTCTGGAGCTGCTGCTAAAGATGACCAAGTTTAAGGCACAGTCCTATTTCCCAGTTCCAATTGTTTTACAGGTCTGCATCCCAATCTCCAACTGGCTTTTGTGTATCTGATTCTCTGAGCTCCTAAGGACCATATTCGGACATCTGAAATTCCACCTAAAGCCATATTTTCTCATGGCAGTGCTAACCTCTCAGAGGCCTCTTGCTGGAAAGAAACTGCAAGCTTCAGGTCAAGGCTGGAATTGAGGTCCCTGAATAAGGCTCTGATGGTTCTTTGTAAGTGGCTCTTACTACCTTAAGAGAAGCTAGGCACTATGTCACCCTTGTCAATGTTACCTTCTTTTTTGCCAGATGTCCAATAAAATAGTCTGTGGAATGATATCCTCATCATTTAAAATTAAATGAAAATCTCATTTTCTAAAGAAGAAAAATACTGATCTCTTACCTAGTACTGTAGAAATAAGAACCACGGAGTATTATAGCTAGGGCATATATAAGACTCTGTATCAGAAGAATTCTAGATTCAGCAAGAAAACCCAAAAATAGATATTGCTGTAAACATTTTCCATGTTCCCAAAGAGAAATATTTTAATTATTATGTTTTATCTAAATGCTTTCAGTCAGAGAAGGGTAATTTTCAAGGTAGGGTAAAAATACTGATCTGCACGATCTGTTTCTTGTCTCCAGGGAAGCACAGGTAATGCACAATCACATGTACTCTTCCATGCTGTAACTTCAGTGTTAGATTACTGGTGGAGAATGTGGTGGACAAAAACCCAACAGGCTTTAACAAGACTCACATGGTAAAACTCAAGTCAACTGAAATACTTCCAGTCTTTACAGACATTTTCCTTCTGGAGCACTATTGTTACAAGCAGTATATTTTAGTTTACCAAAATGCAGATTGTTTGCCTTTCCCTTTTAAAAATATGCTAAGGCTTTGTTTCTTCCATTTGCAATTCCTAGTTGCATATTCTGATGTGTTCTTTTTTAGCTGGTACTTTATTGCTAAGCCTAAAAGACTAAAAATTATCAACCACAAGATAAAATTGTGTTAGTATTGATCAGATCACCCTGTGTATTTAAAACAGACCAAATGTGCTGTAAGGAACATCTCTGCCACTCTGATAATCAGAAGCTTCTGTAAACAAAATTCTTTTTGCTATAACTATCAAAACATTAATTCAGGAAAGCTGGAACTGAATAAGTGGAGTTAACCTGTATTTGCCCTCCTCTTTACACATACATATATTTACAGAAAGTTTCTGTCTCTTCTGGTTGTGAAGATAACCTTTCAAGTATAAACTGAGAGGAATGCTGGCTTGAGTCTGGAGCCAAACACATGGAAACAATAACACCAGACATAAGCTGCCTTCATTCATCTCAGTGGGATGCTAGCAATGAAGTCTCCTTATGACAATGTAAAAGCCAGACCTGTTAACTCTTTCAGTGCTACATTTTGGTAGCAAAAAGTTTCATGTAGCTGATGTATCCATCACAGCCTGACTTTATTTTCCTTTGAATGGATATGCCATATAATATGACTTTGTATTTGAAATATGTACATAACACATATTTATTTTTGTCTTGACCAAATTTTACTTTGACTGTTTAGCTGTCGTTCTACATATCAGATTCTGCTCTGTACTAAATGAGAAATAAGATCCTTTCTTGAATAAGTTTTCTTTTTCAAGAAACCTTTTTCCCAAGGCTTTCTTTTTGTTTTCTTTTTTCCCTTCCCTTTCCCCCAAAAGGCAGTTGTGGCTGCACAATCCAAAGACTAAACTTAAACCATCTTAAAGGCATATGGACAGATCATCTGTCCAGATGTCTGTCTGCCTGTCCCCTGTTTTTATGCAGAAAGCAGTGTGTCAGTTCCTACACAGAGTGTGGTGTGCTCATTCTATCAACAAGTGGGCTTGGTCAAAGGAAGAGTTATAGGATTCACTAACAGGATCTGCAGGATCTGATATCAGTCTGCCTTAAACCTCTGCTGACTGGGGTCTTTGGCTGCAGTTACCAAGCTGGGAAAAGTGAAGTGTGACAAACCTCAAGGCTGAGCAGGAATCTCCTATGTCAGAAGAGAAATGTAGGTCAATGTGCTTTGCAAAAGAAAAACCTCTGTTTTCAATTAAGTGCATCATAAGAAGCAGCAGCTGTCAATTGTCCCTCCTCTGCTGCTCCCAAGCAGGCATCTGCTCTTTCCCTCTGCCTGCCACAACTGGAAGCAAGGGCCCTGGTAGAAGTCAGGAGTTGTAGTTCTTCTTATCACCTTGCTCCAGTTTGTATTGAGATTGACAGGAAAGAAACATATTTACTAATATTATCATTTAATGTTATTTACTCTTGGTTGCTATCTCTGTCCTCCTTCCTCTGTCCCTTGCAAGGGAAACAAAGCTAAAAGAGAATCTGATAGCATTACTCTGAGGACTGGGCTGGGTAATGACATCAGAGTGATACAAGAACTTGGAGTAGCTAGCGTTACAGCAGGTTTTTTTACCCGGATTTCTAAACTATGCTGACTCCTCAATGATGAAGAATCAATCCTGTATGGAATCTTGCAGTTTGTTGCTAAGAAATCCTTAATAATCTTTTGTTTCTTTCCCTGCTATTTATTCCAGTTGCATAAAGTGTTCCAACTCAATCCCACTGGAAGACGAGGAGAGGTTTGTTGTGGTTTTTTTTTTTTATTTTGGTGGATTTGTGATCAAGCTTATAACTGAGATAAGAAAGACTGCATGAAAGTTGTCTGAGCAAAAGTATTGACTTTTACTAAACCCCATGAAGCTGAACAAGTTGTAGTAATAGTAAGAATCTTTTGAAATTTCTTAGCCTTATCAGAGCCATCTGGTACACTAAGTCTTGTTTCCAAAATCTGTCAGTGAGTTTTTTGGAAATTTTTCTTCATGAAAACTGCATTTTCTCCTCATCAAACTGTTTAATGTAATTCCTAAATGATTACACATAAATGCTGTGCCATTATCTTTCTCCAGCTGCAAGCCTCTGTATTTCAGAAAGTGTTTAGGTCTGTAGAAAGCATTTACAGAAGAAGTTTACTTTCTTAGAAGTATCACTTATCTAATTGTTTTTTCAAGCATGAAACATAATCATAATCATTGTTTAGTTCTGGGTTTGTGTTTTTGTGAAGGCTGCTGTTGGTGGGCCTGAAGGAGGTTCTTCACATTGGAAGGGAGATTTAGAAAACTTCCCTTTCTCTTCTTTTGGCTTTTAGTCTTGATACATTACCCTCTGAAGATACACCCCTGAATCCAGTTTAGCAAGCTGCTTTAGACACATTAAAAAGTGAATGTCTGGGTGACTGGGGAAGACCAGGGAAGTTGCAATGGGGTGTGATGCCTTCCTACATTCATTACTCAGGCTAGTAAAATCCAAACCCTCCAGCAAGTCACTCAGAGATCTTATCTTAATGAGGGCTCTTCAGTACCTTATGTGAAATATGTAGGATGTGCTCAGCCTAATTCTCAGGGGAAATATGTTTCTTTGAGAAACACATGCTCCTTCTCACTCCCTCGCTCAAGACAGATGGGTAGCTCTCTGGGATGGGGGGGTGTAAGGTTTTACTTCCAGCTGTGATTTCTGCTTGGGAATAAGATGCGGGGGGGGTCATCTTGTTCTTGGGCTGCCAAGGGGGCTGGTTGCTCACATGCAAACCTACACAGAGGAGCAGCACCTTTATGAAATAAACTGAAGCATCTCAAGGTAACTGGTGTTGAGCACAGCCTGCTGGAAGGAGAGCTCAGGTATACTGATGCATAATATGGACTTATATCTGTTGTTTTCTTTCAGATACCTCCCTGATGGAGAACAGAAATTGTGGCTTCACAAACTTTAAAACCACATTGTTTATACAAATAGGTAAATGCAGGCACAAATATCAATCCTAGTGGCACAGACTTATTAGCTTTGCACTATGGATGCCAACTGTGAAGCAGGCAGCACAGTGCCTGTGGAATAGCAGGCCACATAACTTTCTCAGTCTCACCTGAGAAAGTGGCCTGGGAAATCATAAGGAGGAATTAAAACAATTCTCAGAGACAGAAAGCAGCCTTGCAGGTGCTGTTTGTCTGTTCGTTGTTTTCTTGCATGAGAAGGTCGAGGGGTGGTGAACCCCACTGAACAATGATGGAGATGTGTTAGTTCACTAACCAATAAGAGTTTTCTTTTCTGTACTTTCATGTATTGGTCTATAAAAAAGATCTGAGGTAATAAACCAGAGAGAAATTCTCCTGTTCGATTCCCAAGAGAGTCTGTGTCATTCTTCTCGCCATTCCCAATAGAGTGACATCACACCATGTACAAGTACAGTTTCTTACATTTGCAAATAATATTGGATCCCCTGAGTTCCAGCTCCACTACTATAATCACTACATACCTGCATAGAATGCCAGTGCTGACACTGTTGGGGAGGTTCAGATCTGTTAAGCTGTCAATCAATAAGTGACTTTCTCATTAATCCTAGTGCTGCTGAAAAGAGCCAGATCAGCAGGTTTATTCCATTTCAATTTTCTTTTGTCTGTTTTGTACTTTCTCAGATTTTACTGGGTTTATAGGAAGTTAAACTGTAAACTTGTCCATCTAAAGGCTTATTATAACAATGCAGTTCTGGCTGAAATAATCATTTGCAATTTGATTGTGCTGGGAGAGCAGCATATGTGTACACACACACACATATGCACATATATGGATGACTAAAATCTCATCCATAATACTTGTTTTACTATTGCTGTGATGGGAATTACAAAAAAATCCAATGGTCCCTCTAGACCATTAAATGAGGTTAATGCAACAATGTGGTGTTTTCCTTCAGTCTCTCAACCCTTGCCTGCAAATGTGATTTGTCCTCAGCAGTGAAACACCACTTTCTGTCCAGGTGGAAGAAGTTTAAAGCTCTGGAAGCTTCAGGATTGTTTACTTTCAGGAGGATGAATATCTGAGGGAAGTACCTTACCTTCCCATATAACTAGGTTTGGCTAAATTAACTTCTCCTTCTTCTCTCAGACTTAGCTGCTAGGGTTTCTGTCCTTTCTCCAGCACTCACATGGATATTTTTACCCTGAAACCCAAGCTCTTGTGATTGAATGATCACTACTCTTTAGTTTGTATATACATTAATTTGTGATTCTCTCGACAATTTTTTCATGCTCATAATTTTGGTCTCTCACTATGGAGCTTTCAAATTATGCATTGCAAAGAAACAGTATTTCCTCAGACTAAAAGAACTGGCGTTATAAATCCACCAGGCCACAAGATACTCCCTTAGCAAAACTGAATTAAGCAAAATTGTATTTCATAGGGTCAGCGTTTGTTAGTTCAAGGTCTGGTCATTACACAGTATGGTAACAGCCATTCACTCTTATAGATCTGGGAAGACAAGTGGATTTTCTTAACTGAACCACTTTGGAAAAGGATATAGTGACTGTGTTTCTGTATATTTTCTTCACTTGAGTATCCATGCCCTGGTGCTGCCCACCTGGTGAACCTGATTATCTCACACCAAAAGTGGCCTGCAGCACAGAGCAGCTCCTGGGGCTGCTTTGCACCTGTGTGGTGAGGCACAAGCAGCAGCTTTAGGCAACTGCAGAAGGTGCTCTGATGCAGGACACAGTGATAGTCCTGGAACAGCCTTGGGAACACTTGGGTCCTATCATGAGAATGCTGCGAGCTCATGAGGCTGGTGGCAATGCTTGTGGGGATTCTTTCTCCTGTGGTTACAGCACTAGAGGAAATTGGGAGAACACAAAAGTTATAAAGAGGCAGGTTGCTTGCTTTCAACCCATTTATGGTTTGCTTCTCTGAGCTGCTCTGCTAAACTGAACCAGAAGTTTCCAGTGTGGCCAAACCATCTCAAAACACTCCTGTAAAAGTCAAACACTCTGTTGCATGCGTTAAAAACTAACCTCCCTGTCCCTGCACTCAGATTATGGCATCGCTGCAGCTAAGGGAGAGAGCAGGGAGCAGGAGGAACCCTGGCTGCCTGGTTGACAGCCCAAAAGCTGCCCAAAGATGGGCTGCCTGGATGTGTGTGAGAGCACCTGGAGGCACCTGGCAGGGTGCAAAGGGAGCTTTGACACATGGAGTCCCACCAGTGCCAGGGATGCCTTCAGCTGTGCATGGGACCAGGCTTACTTGGGCAGAATCCCTGGGGTGAAAGAAAAAAATCTCTTTTTTGTTTTATTTTGTTTTAGTTAGAGAGCACTTTGGAAAGATGACACTGATTTAGTCATCCCAACTAAATTATATTATTAGCTCCCTTTGAGCTCCTGGCACTCTGCTGGGGACAAGCACGTTGCTTTGGAGAAGGGATTGCTGCTCACCAGGGTGTGTTGGGGAAACCTGAGGGAAAAGGGTGGACACACTTTGTGCTTCTGCACACATTACTGACAAGGGTAATATTCCCTTCCTCATGAAATTAAAACAGACAGAGGTAAAAAATGGGGTGCAATGTATTAACTGCAGTTTTTCATAGCAAACAGGTGCTTCCAAGCCTCTTATGCTAATGAAGAATCATGGATGAGTGTCTTCAATTTACAGGGTGGGCTTTGGCTGTGTGAATATGGCTGGGATTAAGGAAAAAGTGTAGGCATTTCAGAGGTTGGTCAGCTGCAGTATACAGGTCCTGGGGCTCAAAAGTATCTGGGCTGTGATCCAGAAGCTTGTATCTATCTCCCCATGAAAAACAGAATGAGGGCTCTTTAATGGAGGGAACTTTAGTCTGCCTCAGACTTCTTCATTTTCAGCTAAATCAGAGGCACACAGTTTGAAATGCCAAAGTAAGTAAAACTTCATAGTTACTGCTATCTTTAAAATTCTCTTCTCATATCTTTGCAGAGATAGGGAAAATTTCCTGTCACCCACATGGAGACAGCTTTTATGTAGCGGAAAAAAGTTAAAGAAACGGTAAAAATAATCCTCTGCTGGGATCTGCAAACAACAGTTTGTGACTACAGTTTAAACTTTTTTTTGTTGTTTACATGAGTGAAAGGAGAGCTGTGACAAGCTCATTAAAGCATGAATATTGTACACTCCTGGGATGCTGTAAAGACCTATTGAAGTTGTAAGCTTTTCTCCAAGCTCAGTATTATTCCATAAAGACTAAGGCTAGCATTTTTGTCCCTGAGGGGAGAACCTGTGATAATCTATTATATTTTCTGATTTTGAAAGGAAAATAGTGCATCAATTCTGTTATATCTTTGGATCAGTTTGAAAGCTGGTCAGTGGTAATTGTTGTTTCCTTGCAGTTATGTGCCCTAGCACATTATAATGTCAAATAATAGGCACTGGACTTCAAAGCTGTTCTTGTAGATTTTAGTCTGTATAAGAAGTGGATTTAATTTATTAAATTTAATACCAATAAATCAGTAGCTCCCCATCCAGTGTACATACGTACACCCTTGGTTTATGCCTAAAGATCTCTATACATAATTTGATCGCTGCCTTTATGAGGTGTGAAAGCCTACTTTTGATTTCAACACATGTAGACATTAAATGTTCAGCCTTGTGCATGCACATGGCTCCTCACCATTACAGTCCCTGTTCAGCAGATGAGACAGTCACAGTCCATGTGGCCACAGGCACAGGTAAACTTCAAGAGCTCATTGAGAGCCTGGTGGCTTTTGAACTTGCCAGAACAACTTGGATTTCAATCTTACCCCCCAAAAAACCCTACTGTGTTTAGTAAACTAGCATAAAAGTGAGGAAATAATTATATTCCAGCTCTAATGAGAGAACAACACCCACCATTACCAATTTAAAGGTTTGAAACATCTAAGTATTGGTATGATGCATGCAAGTTGCTACTTGTTTCTCACTTCTTTTTTTTGGGAATAATTTTGCTCTGAGCATCCCAAGAAACTGGAAGCCAGATAGGATAATGACTTTTCTAAGGTGTAGGTTTATGGTTATCATTAAGCTACTCAGCAGTGCTGAATGCTGGGCAATTCTGCCTCAGCAGAAATGGGGTAGTTAGGATTTGATTTTATATTATTTCTGGAATAAATTTAGACATTGAGACTTAAACCAACTATTTATATTCAAAGAAACAGAATGGTAATTTTTGCAAAAGCTCATATCAGCTTCCCGCCTTGCAGAAATATGTGCAGCAGTTTAATTCACATGGACTAAGAAGTGTTCTCTGCTCAGCCTAAAATTGAGGCTACTCATGGCTCAGCAATTAGCTGTATTCCTGCAGGACACAGGCATTCAGAGTCACTGTGCCAGACTGTCCTGAGGGAAGGAGATGGTATAATAGGATGGAGCTAGAAATGACCATGGTGCCAAACTTTTCATCTTCTTTAATATGCTGGGTTGCAGGACATTCACCCATCATAGGTGCCTGAGTTAGCAGACCTGCAACCCTACACATTCAGGGGTTAAATCCTCATAACAGATTGCTAAAGCATGTTTTTCATTTGGCCTTAATTATGCAGGAAGGTCAATGTAATCATAGTTATTATTTACACATCTCCTGGCATCTGCTCAAATCCATCATTTTTGCTACTTCCTGGAAGAAGTTAAAGTATTTTCATTTCTTGGTATGGTGATGTTGTGTTAGTACATTTAGTAAGAACGGATGTTCAGGTTGCTGCCAGTACTCTTTTGGATACTTGCATTACTGAAGCATCCCTTATTGAGCATACCATTTACCCTCCCATCCCAAAAAGGCAGGCCAGAAGTAGCATTCTACTATCACACTCCTATGAAAAGCATGATAATGAACCAAATACTTCTTTTGCAGTTACTGTTTTCCAACCTCTAAGAGGAGGATGAGATTTATGTTTGACCTCTTCCCCTTTCTTTGGCTAGAAAAACAGCATGATCTATTCCAGCTTTATAAGCCCCAAAGTCCCATTGCACTAAGAAATATTTAAGAAATATTAAATCTATCCAATAAATTATCATTAGGATAAGTGAACACACTTTAAGCAGATGTTGGAAGACTATTCAGGATTCTCCCAGTGAGCTAATTTCAAAGGAGTTCTGCCCTTCCACTGATATTCATATCTATTTCTACAAAGTGGCCGATTTCAAGTGTAATTGTAAAAGTATGTACCTATCCATAAAAACCATTCCTTTCCCTCTTCAAGGAAAGATCCTATACTGGCACAGCTTTTCAGCTTTCAAATCACAACATTACATAACATCTAGAAATCATATTTATGCATATGCCTCCCTTCCACTCTAGAAGCAGGCCAGGTCGACAGCATCTGGAGGGCTGGTGGATTTGTGTGCAGTTAATAAAGGCAGCAAGACAGCAACCTGGAAATGAGGTGCAGCTGCACAGATATTCCCATATAGCTGCTACCCATATACCCACATCTTGCATGTAGCACTGCATTATATTCACCCTTGTATAGATCCTCAAATGACAAATGTGTCCAATTCTTGACTGGGAGAACAGAAAAAGGAGTGATCCCAAAACTGCAGGGAAATGGGAGACAAGTGTAAAGTCTCCAGCACCGGAACTAGATGGTTCATAGCTTTTCTTTGGGTTTGTGTTTTGGCCTTTTTTAAAAAACCAACACATATTTTTTCCATGATAATAGGAAAGTATAAAGGCAATACTCATCACTAATTCAAGTTTACTTCTAGATTCAACATTTACTTAAAGGTAGTTATGTTGTCAGAAATATTTTTTTAGAAAGAAAAGAAAAGTTTTTTTGAATTACATATTTGATTTTTCTGCATAGTTTTAGCTTTTGGAAGTGCTCAAAATGGTTTCAGTTGATAATAAGTGACATATTTTGGGAATAAGATCTGCAAAACTTAATCTTTTTCTAACTCTGAATGACCTATTTTACAGCTGGAACCAGGATTAAAAAAAAAAAAAAAAAAGTTAAAAATCTGGGAACAGTTGACAAGTTTAAGAGTTTCAGCGAGGACTATGAGAGTGGATATGTTGAGCATGTCATGGTATCAGCAATGAGAAATGGGGAGCAGCTTTGCTGTGTGCAGAGGACTGAAATCTGTAACTTGTTGCATGTCTAAACAGTCCACTTGAAAAAGCAAGTGAAAGGTTGCTGAGATAGCAGAAAGCCTGAGAATAATTGGCTTCAAAGCAGGAAGAAACTGCAAAGCATTTTTAATTTTACAAAGAAAAATGAAAGAGAACAGAACACTTTTCAAAACACAGAATTCTGGGCTCTGTTCTTTAACTGAGAATTACTGGAAAACTGCATTTGCAACATGTGGTATGATGTGCAAATTATTATCAGGCAGAAATCACATAAAGAACACATGCATTCATAGGTTAAACAGTTTCACAGCACTAATACTTTTCCCCTGGAGAACAAACACTGCAGTGACAAAAAGATATAAAATTGTGAAGATCATCAGTTGGCCTAAAAAGTAAGGCTCCCATTTTACAGCTCCCATTTTATTTCAAAAAAGAAAACTTCCTCCTGCTAATACAGATTCATTAGTAGAGAATAGTGTAACTCCCCCACTAAGTCTCTTATCCCAAGCTCAATAAATGAACTTGATCAAGGATGTGCTGTTTCAGTAGTGTCACAGCATGATTTTCAGAATTTGTGTGTGTAGATATACAGAACTATATGAAGCTACAGAAAACTTGGTGTCTTCCAAAAATGTACAAATCCTCATTTCTCCTGCAAGACTGTAGAAGGTAATATACACCATGTGCTAAATTGTCAGGCTATAAAAAAAGCATATTGTGGGCTTTTGGCACAGAACAACAGAGGGCCTCAGGTAGATTGGTAAAGCATTGAGTGCCAAAGGTTTAGAAAATCACAACCTCCAGCCAAAAGAGAAAAAAAATGAAAAAGGAAAGGGGTGTTTTTCAAGATTGTGCCAGGACCTTAGAATTTGCTAACGTAAATTGGTTTTGAAGAAGGAGAAGCACATTTTCCAAATAAAGGGAAAAGTTAGATGTAGGACTCTGGTATTTTCAAAGCTCTCAGTTATTTGCAAAGCCTGGAATGAGAAGGAAAGTCACCAGCAATGGAAAGAATTATGTTGTCCATAGCTATGGTGATTTCCACGTGAAACACTAGCATAAAATCATACATGGATTGTTCTTTCTTAAAGCAGAGAGTATGTGTATTCCCTAGGCTGAGGAGTATTTCTTCAGTACCTACCTAGATCAAGCCTGTGTGTAAAACAGACAAAAGATGGGCACGAGGTGTTCTTCACAACCAACATGCATTTGCACCCTTACAGCCTTGTTTCAGTACAACAAGAAGATATTGTCTGTACATGCAAGCTGTTGCAGGCACTGAGTGTTTCTTGGAAAAAAAACAGTCCCACGAGAGCATCCCCAAAGATGTTTGCATCCAAATGCACTCTTGTGTTAAGAAAAATCTTTCAAACTAGGAAAAAATGCAGGTTATTGCACATTCTGCTAAACAGGACCATTGATGATGGTTTGATAATTAAAGCCTTTATCCAGGCCTTTAAAACCCTGACCTACTGTAGCCTACAAAGAAACAGTGAGCACAAAGATTCTCACTGAATCAAATAGCAAGCAGTCTCAGACACCCACACAGTTTTCACATGGAAGAAAAAGTCTTTATAAAATAATCCTGAGCTAATACACAGAGACCAGAACCAACACCTAGAACAGAATGCAGCTGCTGACTGATAGACCTGAGTTAGTGCCAATGCCTGGGAGGGGGGAACCAAAGACACTCAACACGTGTATGTGGCAGGATATTCTTTGCCCCTTGCCAGTTCAGAACAGTGCAGCTTCACTGCCTCCTGTGGAAAACAACACACCCATGCTCTGCTACCAAAGACCTGTGCATTCCAGGGTAGTAAATAGCTACTTAGTGAACAAGTGTACCAATATATCTTCTTGTTTACTGAGCACTCTATAGCAATAGCAAGGTTTCAACAGGCCTGATGTCAGCATGGCTGGGTTTATAGGCATCAGCTGAGAATTTTCCACAATGACTGTTACTCAGTGCACTTTTAATACAACTTCCTAAATGAGGTATTTCTTCATCCTCTCTGTTTGACCTTTTAAAAGATGTTTCTCTGTTGTTTCTGTATTACATAGACACTTAATTTTGAATTATTTGTCCCTTTTTTATGGATAGTGACTTAGAAATAGTGTGATCAGTTAATGCAGAACATCCTGTATGTTAAAATAATACATATGCCCTTAGGGTGAATTCATCCTGAGCACCAGATTTGTATGATTGGCAGGTGATTTAATTAAATTGTATTTTAGCAGATGATTTAATTAAATTGTTCCTCTGTCTTAGTCCTACATGAGGTTTATAATTCTATTTTTTTTTTCCAAAAAGGTTTTTTCTTCAGCATGGCCATTCCTGGGATGGAAGGGGGATTATTGAGTTTATCAACAGAGCTTCTACAATGATTTTCAGAAAATTATTTTTAAAAGAGTCTGTTTAAGCTTGTTAAGACTCTGTTTTCAAAGATGAGCAGAAAGATGGTACCAGCTGTGCAATGGAGAGCCAACAGAGACATGCAGCTACAGCACTGCACAGGCACAGTGTTTTTTCAGCTAGATACAGGTCAGCCATGCCCACACAGTTCTGCATCAAACAAGTCCTGTCCTTCAGCAGAACTTAATTCATGGGAACATTATCCAATACGATTATGCTGCACCTAGCTCCAAAGACAGCTCAGGGATGTCTTATCCTCACTCTAGGATGAGATGCTGACATACCCTAAATTTTTATCTTGAACTTGTCTCTTCAAGAATTCCAGGTTTCCAGTCCTATCCCTTTTCAACATCTATTTTTTTCACTGTTTTAAAATTCAAAACTTGAGTGCCTACTTTCAGAAGGTCCAAAGTAAAGAAATTGAAGGGGAATAAAGCATCTTTTTGTGTCTCCCAAGGGGAACTTGAGAGATATTTCAAAAACAAACATCAGCTTTTATTAATGCATCCTTTAAGAAGCTATGTGTTCAGTAGGCTTCTTGTGGAATTGACTCACTTGTATCACAGAGAAGTTGGGAACAGCACTTCAGAATCTGCATTCCTCTGGGCAATCAAAATTGAGGTACAGGCATGCTAAAATTCACAATACTTAGATCCAGTTTAGCCCTGTAACTCTCAGCTACCTCATGCAGAGCACAGTTTCTTGGCTGCTGAGCAGAAAGGAAAAGTTACTTTACATTTCTTCTGAAAGAAATATACATAGTTAAAAAAGAAAAGTCTTAATTTTTTTTTTGTAGATTTTCATAGGGAATTATTTCACTAGAGCATTCCAAAGGATGGATCCAAACCACACAAATAGATTGTCATTCCACTTTAGCTTATTTCATCTGCTATTTCATGATAAGTTTTCCAGAAGACTTTGGGTCTCAGAGAGAAGGGTTCAGTTTGCCTGCACCAGGCCTTTTAAAATCTCCAAAATGCATTCCTTCTTATGTGTATAATGTGTGTTTCCATTTCAAGACAATGACAGTGGGAGAGCGGGCTCAGGCTAGAAGTGCTTTTTTGTTTGGTTGGTTGGTTTTTTTTGTTTGGCTGTTTTTTGGCTTGTTTCATTGGTTGGTTTTTGATGATCATGGGGTTAACAAGAATTGATTTATTTCTCAGTATGTTTTCTCACCTTTTGAGCATGCTGGTATTAAAGGAAAAGGTCAACATGAATGTATGTGTTGCTAGTATTTTTTACCCTGTGCTACACATGCTCTTTCAATGTCTGTCATGTCATGTCTGCAGCTATTTTCACTGGATTTTTATCTATTTTCTGCTTTAGATAAGAAGAAGGACATTCAGTGGTGGTATGAAAACTTAAGAGCTGTGATGGAAGGGAAAATAAAATAGTAAAAGGATGTCATCAGTTTGCATCTGCTTAGTGCTTGCTAGCTGTTGCCTCTGGTTTTATCAATAAGAGGAAGCAATAGAGGTCAGCTCAGAGGGATTCATTCAGACATACACAAAGTGACAGCTCATCCCAAAAAGTTCTGTAGAGCAACAATTTAAGAAGGGACTTTACACTGGCAAGTAAATAATTTGACATAGTCTCCATGACTATTAAATTTGGATTTTATGATGAATCAGGAAAAACTGAGCAGTAAAAGTAGGGATAGAAAAAAGAGCCATAAAAGCAGCTGCAAGAAGCCTAAGATAATAAACATTTGAAGGACGTGTCCAAGTATCTTTGGCAATCACACACGGAACACCCCACCCCTTACAGAACTCACCAAGCTGAGAAACTCTGAAAGAATTTACAAACAAACCCTCCATCCACAACAAAACTTCAGGCAGAAATGAAACAATAAATAGGACTACATATAGTACCAGGACCTCAACAGTTTGTGTTTGTTAAAGCTCTTCAATTTCTTCACAGGTAACATGCAGCAGCATTTCCCTGACTTACCACCTGGGGCTGGAGAACTGGCAAAAAGAAAAAGAGCTGAAATAGTGAAAAGATAAAAAAAACCAAATTATTTTGCAGTTAGACCTCTTGTTTTCTGATGAAGTAGGTTTTATCCTGATAAAGAAGTCATGTTTTCATCACAGATTTGACAAGATGTCCTTGCTAGAGCAGCAGCCTAGGAACTCAATGGGAGTTAATAAATGTTCAAGTCTGCTTTAAAATGGAAGCATTAAATTGGAAAGGTGAAATCCTTTCAAAAATCAGGTAGTATTTTCCAGTAGTATTACTGAGAAGGACTCATTTACTCCCTATTTGAATATTAATACTAAAATACTGGCCATCTTCAGTATGGAATATTTCCATAACACTGCTTTTAAACTAATGTAATTTGTACCCTGGGAAGTGAGCCCTATGTGTAACAAGGAGAAAGAACACCAAAGAAAAACTGTTAAACTTTTCTTTCAGTACTGGTACCACATTAGGTAACCTCTGCCTCTCCCCATTTACCATCCACACTACAGTGGTGGCAGCCTTTAAGAGAATGAGTGCACAGAACCTTTTTGCTGGATCATTCCAAGTCTCAGAACAATTCTCCAAAGCTGCTGATTATGTCACCTTTGACTGTGTTACTGTCAGAGACAAAGGAAGTGCAAGGGCAAGAAAAAGAACAGGAATAAAGAAAACAGTGGTTGAGCTGACACTAGGGAGGCAAATGCTCATCCAGTGCTCTCAGTCCCTGGGACTGGAGTCCTTTGCCAGCAGGGTGAGATGGGGATACTCTGAACCCCTTTTAGCCTTGAGAAACACACTTCAAATTCCTTAAACAGGGCAACAGTGATTTTAATAACCATTCAGGGGTTCAGAAAAAGGGCTGCAGGATTTCACCACATGTTTTCTGAGCTTCTTTTCAAAGAAATCAGAAGCATGTTAGTTAAGTGCTTGGTAATGAGGCTTTCGGCTCTGTTTTGCTGAACAGTTTCTCTAGGGCCTTGCACATCTTTTGTATTAGCTGTGTTTAGATTAACAAAGAACTATCACATGGAAGCAGCCCTTGTTTACGGCATTTCATTGCAAAGGAGCAGAGCTGACTGAGGTCATACCTCCTCTGTTTGTCCTGGAGGGCAGTGTCCCCACCAGGGTGAGAGCCTCCCATAAAACTTCCTGCACAGGGAGGAGGGAAGAGGTGGAGCCCCTGATTCCTCTTTTGCTGGCTCCCACACACTCAGAGGCAGTGGTTCATGCTTCTCACAAATGACTCCAGGTTCTGGTCAGGCACAAAACCCACTTATGTCCACAAGCTTGACCAGCACAAGGACCAGCACAGAACTAAGCTGCTCTCTGCCCCATAAAGAGAAGCAATCTGCCGAAAGAAAGGGAACAGAGCACACCCTCCCAGACCTGCAACATCTGAAACTCCATAAATATCTTTACCCAAAGGCCCTTCTTGAAGGGTTCCATACTCCTGGTAGCCAGGAAATCCCATGCTTGGGCCTGCACAGGCAGGACCTGCTTGTTTTTAAGCAAGTAGAGATGAGATTGCTGCAGGGGAGAAGGAGGCAACCCTGGTGAAGCGAGGTCTCCACAACTAAAAGTGAAAGTCCCGTTGTTGAGCCCTCTGATAAGACCAGCAGCAGCAAGATTTCCTATTTCCTTTCTATCACGTATAACTCAGCCTTAACTGAATTAAGTCTTTCAGTCTTAACATTGGAGTTCAGTGCCCAGCTGTGGAACACGTTCTGACAGCATTGTTTCACTTATACACAAGCCCAGCCTACCTGACTTTAAATTAAACCTGAGCTGAACTCTGTCCTGGCAAGACTAGCTGAAAGCTGAGCGAGGTTGTTTCGAGCCAGCGTGTTAGAAGAGACGCGCCTTTATTTGCGGTCTGCCTCAGCGCTTGTCCCTGCAGGAGCTACCCCAACCATTCATCAAGGTTTGTATCACTCTGGCCTTCAAAGAGCCAAGCCAGCCATGCTATCATGCCCTGCTGCTCCTTTGTAGCGTGCCCAGGCATGCTCAGCACACTCTGACAATGAGCCCGGTGGGGACATGCCAAGGCCTGCGCTGTAATTCTCCTCACCTGCCTTCAGGAGACAGCTTGGCAGTGAGGGAAAAAAAACAAACAACAAACTCACACCGAAGTGGATTTGTAACAGCACTGGAAATACTTTCAAGATTAGAAGTGGAAATTTGTAGAGGGGTTTTTCATGTCATCGTGTAGAGGAACCTTGATAGGCATGTATGTACCAAGTAATCATTGCTGCTGTCACATAAAGGCTTAACTCATGCTCCAAAATTTCAGTTCATCAGTTTAGAAACTGCAAGATGTCAGGCTCTCCATAGTAACTTTCATTTAGAGGTATTGATTTGCAGAAATCCTGTTCATTTGCCTCTCAACATCAAATCCCAAACAGCTCTCTTTCCCTTTAGGAACTCAAAATAACTCATAATTTGAATTTACCTCATGTTTTCAGCCTTAAGGCATCATCCATATGAGAACAGGAAATACTTGTAAGGTAAACAGAACAAAAGATACTTTTGTCAGACTTTACAGATACCAGGGGTTGGATTTTTTCCTTTCTGCAAGTCTATTTCCCTCTAATACAACAAACATAGCTTCAGGCAGAGGCATGTAGAATGGTTTCCAAACTAAATAAGTTTCAGAGGCTATGTGAGCTTTAGAAATGTCTCTCGAATGCAGTCCAGGCTAAGCAACACCTGCCTGTGAAAAGTAAACAAGAGAAAGTCTAAATTAGGCTGGACAGAGACCTGGATTACCCCCCTTGGACTGTTGCTGGGAGCTGAGCAAGTGCTTTTAAAGGTACCACACACATTTCCCTTGGGGCTGCAGAGCAGCACGGCCTTGCTGGAGTGCTGCTTCTTCAACCCAAAAGTCAAGCACAAGCCCTTATTTCCGCAGAACACCCAGCTCTGCCTGCTTTGTTTTTCCTTTGTGTTTGCACTCTGTCACAGACTCCTGCTGCTTGTGGATAGAGAGACTGAGCATTTATGTATTATACCCATATTGCTAATGGTTTAGACAAACACCTGGTTTGAGGAAAATGTACCATCTTTACTGGTTTTAATGTTTCTCTCTAGGTGGAAGAAGCATGTAAAATCCTGCAAGGCAATTCTAGAAACAGTCTGCCTTATTCTCTAGGAAAAAAAAAAAAAAAAAAAAAAAAAAGAAGAAAAAAAGGAGAGTGTCTAGCTTCCTGATGTTCAGGTACATAGTATGATTTTTTGGACTGGTAACATGTATCTGCAGTTACAGGATAGCCAGTTACTGGTTATTCGTGGATTCCTTTTGTGTTATCACTCACTGAACAGTGAATGAAAAAACACTCCCAAAAATAGAAGGGGAAGGGGACGGAAAGGGAAACAACATAAAAACCCTGCACGGTAAGTAGGGAGGCATGGCCCTTTCACATAATGAAAAGGTTGACACGAAGACTGTTAGCACAGAAAGGTTCCATTTAAAAATCCATGGTGTTTAAGTGTTGTTCTTCCAATCTCATCTGTCAGAAATCTCCCTCATAATTTCATTCTCCACAGAAAGGTACTAAGTAGAAACTTTAGAAGTATGTTGCTATTGTGTTTGAAAACCTTCCCGACCAAATGAGGTCTCAGTCAGCCACACAACAGCATGGCTTTCTGACTCATAACCCTTCTCTGATCATAACTAACTCTGATCTTCCCTCTGCTTCAAGCCCAAATGCCATTTTGTCTTTCTTCAATTGCTCACTAGCCTGAAAAAGTCTTCTTTTAAAATACTGAGTCAATTTTGTTCAAGGCTTAATACAGCAGCATGATCCAATCTGCAATGATATAGATTTTTTTTCCTTCACCAGCTAAGTCTCTGAGGCATTTTATGGAATCAAATATTGCTAAAAGAGCATCACATAAAGAAAGTTTTAAAATTAGATTTAAAATGCAAAGAGCAATTCAGCATATGCATTACCCATGTGGAGCTGGTTTGGCAAATGCAACATGGAATTACTTAAAGCTTGCCTACAGCTTTTTTCTTTTCTTTCCTTCCTTGGTGTTGTTTTTTTCTTTTTCTTCATTTTTGGTGGTTTTTTTTTTTTTGGTGGGGTTTTATTTTGTTTTTTGGGTTCTTTTGTTTTTTTGGTTGGTTGATTGTTTAGGTTTTTTGGTTATTTCTACTTGTGGCAACATGACCATAGAAAACATTAGACCTAGACTGTTATTAATACAAGTTTGTAATCTAGGAAGTTATTCTTTATTTCTGCCTGCTGGTGTCTAGCTTAAATAGCTTGTTTTGTCAGGTCATCTGTCTAAAATGAATGCCATTTCAAAGATATGGCAATTTTTAGGGTAAGATGAAAAAAATTGAACTCTTCACTAAATTTACTGTTGAGTGTGATATATAACCTTTTTTTAAAAAAAGCTTATATAATTCCTTGTTGTGTGTACTCTCACAAAGATGATATGACTAAACAAAATGACACAAGTGAGGCAGAAAAAGAGATTAAGATTTTTAAGGGTTCTTTCTTCTAGGAAAAAGTAGCAAACCTATCACTTAGAAGACAACATTTTCAAATGGCTGCATCCATTCATATTTTCAGTTAGCTAAAGAAACATTTTCAAAAGTTCAATATTATCTCACTTAAAAAATTATTAACAGGGAATTGTTTAAATCAAGACACATTCATAGAGGGGGAAGAGATTGCAGCTACCCTCTTGCCATGGGATGGAGAACAAAGAACATATGTGAGGGTGCTGAGGAAACGAGGATGATGGCTGCAGTTCACCAAATTCCCCTCCTCTGCAAATACATCATTCATGCCAGTGCTTCAACCATACCCAAGAACAGATGTTTACATTTGCATTTACAATTCTACTTGTTGAAGTCAACTTTCAAACATTTGGAGTGAATTATAATGTGACCAAATATGGTCACACATTAGTCTCCATGTTCTATGCCTTCACCTCACAAATAGATAATTATTACAAATTACTCTTAAAAAAAAACAAACAAGAAAAAAACCAAAAAGCAAAAACAAAACAAAAAACCCCAAAACAAACAAACAAAACCCCCAAAAACCCCAAAAAACTTCCCATAGTTGGTAACTATATTGATAATAGGTACTATTTCTGCTGCTATGTTTTAGATATTATCTTACAGGCTGCATGTTTGCAACATCTATTAACCATAAATAATAATCCTTTCCAATACGGTTCTATTTACAGATTTCTAAATCACACTGAAAACCTGGCCAAGTGCAGCCACATCAGCCATCTTCAACCACTACCATATATATCTCAGAAGTAAGCAAATCTATGCTCTGAGGAAAATAAATTCTGAATTCCCTTCCAGATTTTTTTCCTCCCCACACACAGACTCATGGTCCCTAAATGCTACTCATTGAAAGAATGGGAAGCTGCAAATGTTCAAAAATATTAAGTAGAGCACCTTTCTTCTTGGAGTGGGTTGGATTTTTTTGGTTGGTTGCATTTGGGGTCTTTTTTGAGGGGGAGCAGCATGTTTGGTTTTGTTTGGTTTGTGTGTATGTTTTGGGTTTTTTGGTCTGCTTCTTTGGGTTCTTTTTCGGAAAAAGTGAGCTGAGGAGTAACACAAGACAAGAGGAAGGCAAACAGATCATTTGGTTAGAGCATGGTCCTACAGCATTTGTACCTTACCTATCTTCATTCAAGTAGAAGAAAGAAGCAATGCTTCATCTCATGGGTATCACTGAAGAGGTTCTCAGTCTAGCAGAAACATGTCATAATCCACTGCCAGCAACAGTCTAATTTATTTAATGTATTTAATAAAATTCATATAAAACCCCCCACTATTTTTTCCTCTTAAATACTGTATTTCAGTCCACTAATTCTACCCTCAGTCTTAATTTCCAACATAACCAGCAACTAATCCACAAATTATTTAAAACTAACAGCATCTTAAATGACAGAGAATTGCTATCCTTTCTAAATTTCAGACAAAAAGTAACAAACACTTGAAGCAGGCAATTAAGAGTTCATACTATTTTTGTAGAACTGAATTCTTCTCTTTACTCTCTGTAGTCCTATATAGGAACAAGCTAGCATAATACTTAAATCACTGGGAAAATGTACTTTTAAAATATCATGCAAATAGCAGGGAATCACCTGTCAGCTACACCAAACTACAGTAAAAATTTAAATGTGATTTTCCAATGCAGAGTCAGACAAACCCTAAAGGGAGTCTGATGGGTACTTTCCTGGAAGAAAGAACATAGCACAAGTACATGGGTGTTGAAAAAACCTTTTATATCTCTCTATGTTTAAGAATCTAACCCTTATTAAGTTCACCCAAGCATTCAAATTAAATGTTCAGAAAGATTAAAGCCTAAAAAAACCCAGAAACCAAAGCATATACTAAAAAGGCTTTAAGAAAATATAACTTTTCTCCTCGCATAATATTGAAAAACATCTGAAAGACAACTCAGCCAACTCACATTGGTCACAGCCAGTATGGCTTCATGGCAGGAAAGTGTTTGCTTATCAAACCTGATTCCTTTTCATAACAAGGTAACCCATCTGCCTGACCAGGGGAATCCAGTTGGTGTAATCCTTCTGGATTTCAGTAAAACTTTTGATACTATCTCACTGTATCCTTCTGGACAAAAGGTCAGGCACACAGCTGGATAAACACATCATGCCATGGATGAGCCACTGGCTCACCACTCAGGCACAAAGGGTTATAGGGAATGGGTGACATTGGACTGGTGACCTGTCACCAGTGGAGTTCCACAGGGCTCCATCTTCAGCCCTGTGCTCTTCAACATCTTCATGAATGACTTGGATGCAGGACTGGAAGGGATACTGAGCAAGGTCACAGATAATACAGAACTGGGACGAGCTGTTGACTCCCTCGAAGCAGGGGGACCCAGCAGAGACCTTGACAAATCAGAGGACTGAGCAGTCACCAACCATATGAAGTTCAATGAGGGAAAGTGCTGGATTCTGCATCTGGGATGGGGCAACCCTGGATGCACGGACAGACTGAGGAACGAGAGGCTGGAAAGCAGCGCTGTGGAAAGAGAGCTGGGGGTTGATGGCAAGTGGAACATGAGCCAGCAGTGCTCTTGCAGCTAGGAAGGTGAGCCGAATCCTGGGGTGCATCAGGCAAAATATTGACATATACCCCAACCACAGAGAGAAAATAGGTTAAAAAGGTAGCAAGAAAAATTGTATTTGAAAAAAAAGAAAGAAGACTGAGCACCAGTGGAGTTCTGGTAACTTCTGTGTTCACTGCTCTTAAATCTTGATTTCAAAGCTTATATATTTCATTAAATATCAACCTGTAAGACAATTGTAGGTTGAGAAAAAAAGAAAGGGGAATGGGGGCACTGAGGTCTCTCCAAATCAGGCACCAGAACTAACTCATGAATCAATGGAGGCAGGCAGTAAAATCCATCCTCTGCAAGGTTGAGAAAGTTTTATGTTGCTCGTAGTTGTAAAAAAAACCAAACTGGAATGAGTTTTAAGTTAAATCCAAATATTCACTTGCTCCCTTGCAAGTTTATCATATACTGATTTAATGAACAGCAAATAAATAACTTTTTAGGTAGATTCTGATGGTGGGAAAGGTTCTTGGACAGTACAAGGCATGCAACTGCAGTTTTAAATATCCACATTAGAATGTGAGCTCATACTAAGCCATTATTCCAGTATCCCTTCATCTGTTTATTCAGCCTGTTCAAATCTCACTTGTATACACATACATGTGTTTGCACCTCGGGTAGGAACCACTGGAATGTGTGGAGTCAATGAAAGCAGCACAGTTCAACGTGCCTGTTTGCCAATTGTCCATTTCAACTCACTATGTCTACCTAATTTATATACTTTTTCCTTTGTAGTTCAATGATAGACAAAAGACAACCACGTGCAATTTTTTTTTTTTTTTAATAAAGATAAAATTACAAAAAAGGTAAAATCAGCTCAGGAAAGGCAAATTACTTTAATAGATCAGTTTAGACATTTAACATAATAACTCACATCCATTTTTAAATACTATTACATAAAGCATGGTGAAGAAAGGAATTTCTGCCTCATAATTAGAAAACTCACAATACAACTTGCCAAAAAACAGAACAAAGCCGTTTGAAAATAAATACAGTCCATGCCAAATAGTACAAAATGAAATCAGCAGTCTCTCTCCATACGAAAACTTTTCTCCTTTTAGGTATTCTCAGACTAGTATTATGTTCTGCAACTGATGAGAGGCTATCTTTTGTTCAAGGGTTGCTGAGCTGCTCTGATTTTGCTCTGTACAAAAGCAAAAAAAAGGCGTTAAGTTGTTTTATTTTTTTATTAACTGATTTAGAAATGCAATTCTGAATTACTAGTCATGATTCTAAAATATTCAGTATTATGAGGAACTGAAAGTGATGTACACAGAACTGAAAAATATTATACAGTACTGACTTAAACACTCTCCAAAAAATTGCATTATTAATTAATTAGTGTTTACCCTTTGGCGTCTGTCTTTTCACCACTGCTGTCCTTGGCTTTATCCTCCTCCTTAACATCTGAAAAATGACAAGATTTTAAATATACCAAAAGATGCAAGAAAGCCTTAAAATACTTAAGATGTAAAGAGCATGACCAAGTTTATATTTTTGTATATACTTCTAGCCAGAGGAAACTGGATTTTAAAAGAAGTCACCAGTTACATATTAAAGTACACTGTTAAATGCATCCATCCAAAGGAGAGGTCTGGGCACAATGCCAAGTGATTCAGAATGTCTCAAGGCAAGGTCCCTCCTGACTGGCCATAATGATGACATGCAGTAATGAGACCTGGAGTTCTCCCCTGAGCTCAAGATGTATCCAGTTCTTAGAAAAATCAAGAGTCCTTGGAATTACACTGTCCCCAGAACCCTATCTGGTTTCTATTTCAGAGAAAACTAGTTGGCTTACCCCAGAAAAGCAAACAGGAACAAATGTTTTGCCCAATGTGTATTTTTTCATCTCTATTTTCATTAAGTCATACAAATCCCTGGCTCTAAGACTTCAAGCTTGTGGGGAAGAAACAATAACCCTTGCCTCAAAATATTGTACTAGTCTGAATAGCTGTATCTTGAAACTGATTAATTTAAAAGAGATGATTTTAAAATGATCATCTCAACAGTTAATTAACTGTTAACAGATAAAATACCTGTCTCCTGCCACACCGACATTTGCAGTTCTAAAACACAGGATGAAATCACAATGCAGTCCTACCTGCTTTTTTGTCCTCAGTCTCTTTTTTGTCTTCTTCTATTCTGGCTTTCTTTGCTCCTTTCTTATGATCTGCAACATTTCGTCGTCCACCTTCCCCTTCATCTTCAGAATCTGAAAATTCTTCGTCACAGGCTATGCGCTTATCAGAGGCTCGAACTAGGGTTCAGATTTATGATATTAATTAATCAAAAAGTCCAACTACAACAGACCCAATAAAAAAGAACTATCAAATTAAGAATGAGTAGTAATATACTACAATCATTTAATGCTGATAAACTTAATTACAGTCAAAATCACTTATTTTTTTAAGATATTTTGGGACTTGCACAATAGCTTCCAAAAAATAGCTTTGCAGAAACAACCATGTATCAAATAAACCTTCAAATACTGAAAACTAAATCACAGGAGGAAAAAAAAAATATTTCAACAGTTCAGAAAATGTACAGTGCACTAATAAGACATTACTTAGTTATTCTAATCACCATCAAATAAGACTAAAGGTAGCAGGAAACTCTTGCCTATAGCTCAAGAACAACTCAAAGCTCATGGACAGGTTGTGGTAATAAAGTCAAGGATAGTGTCGCAAATATGGAAAATTTCTGTCTCACAACAAAGCAAATAAAAGGCATTTTTTCCCCTTAAACACTGTAGCTCACATTACCTCAAAGAGAAACATAGCTTCTGTTCTTTAGAACATAATGTTAGACATAAAAAAGTAAAGTACTGTTTCTTTAGTTAAAATTCACTGAGTCTTCTGAAGTATCTATTACAGATTAGAAACAGCCAGGCTGTTCCATAAGATGCAAAAACACATCTGGCTCTTCCAGCACTTCGTTAGATCCTTTAAGAGGTTCAAATAGCACATGGATGCCACCTTAAAAACACTGAAAGTGGCAGACCAGAGGCAAATCTTTTATTCAGGAAACAAAAGTGCCAGTCTTCCAATACTGCACACTACTACAACTTAGGTTCTGAGAAATTAAATCCAAAACAACTGGATATGTTCTATCATGAAAAGATATTTCTTACTAGAAATGCGTTTGTCTGGATCTTCTCCATCCTCATCTCCACTGTCTTCATGAACAGCATCTTCAGGAATGGCCTGCATCTGTACACCAGGTGCGTGAGGTAACATGCGCAAGTTCTCAAATAAGCGTTGCCTGCAAGTAACAGACAAGGAAATTTTTACTACACGGAAGTAGCATTTCCTTGGATTTCTATGAAATTCTGAACTCTGCATTCAAAGTTAATCTGGCTTTGCTTTAGAGTCAGTTTCATTTTTCCATTAAAAAATTAGCATGCCAAATTCAGGAAGTTTTTCCATCCTTATGAGATCATTTGTATCCACAGTGTACTTGAAAATAATTTTCTTTGTACTTTATAAATACTTATTTCAATCAACTTTAATTGTTAATTCCCCACAGGGTCAGCACAAGTACTGCCTGCGTGGGTTAAACTGATGTCAGTACTACTCTGTTTATAATAAGCTAGAGTATTAAGTTGGATAATACATTATTCTCTAGCTTCTTAGAAAGAAAGTCAGACACTTAAAAGCATGAAGAGTTCCCAACTGTGATCAGCAATGACAAAATTAATTCATCTGGATATGTTTCCTTATTGGCTGCTTCAAGAAGAACAGAGACAAGTTCTGTCTTGCCTAAGCAATCTGATGTGAGAGATTATATACTCTAAAGCACCATATCCAGGAAAAGGATACTGGGCTTCTTTTGGGACTCAAAACTATCCTTCCAAAGTGCAGGTAGAAAGGAAGGCTTACAAAGCATCAAATATCAGCATTTGCAACAATTATCTTAGCATCCTTCTGCACAATTTGAAGGGCTACAGGGCAACTGGTGCTTTTTTTGGGATCTTTAAATCTTTAAATCACATGACCTGGAGCAAAGTAGTTTTGCCATGCATGGGAGCTCCCTAAAGCCAGGTGTCTGTGAAAGCACACAATGAAACTGAGGGAGGAATCTCCAAAATGATGGGTCATTGATCTTGTGGGTGCTAGTATAAGCATGTGAGATTGCATGTTTTCTATTGACAGAGAGCAATCTCTGCATGGGGTTGCAGCAGTAAGTTTTGCAGCTTATAAACTTTGTAACACATACAGCAAGCAGCCTGGCAGATCATCAGCGGGAGAACTACATTACTGCTGAGAATTTTTTGTACAATTAGATTAACAAAAAGTGGGCTTTTTCTCCCATCACACATTATAAGCACCTTTCACTTGACTGTGATTGATACAGTTGTGCTATGAACTCCCATCACAGTTTATATATCAATCACTTAAAAATTAGTATTTTAACAGCTTTGGTGAACTTTGCAATTTGACAAAAAGTTTTAAAGGTTATAGCAGTATTGGTAAACTTATACATGCAATTTCACACCTTTATTCAGCTATTTTTAGTAACCAAAATAATTTGTACTATTAGCAGCCTGTTAGAACTCAGGGCAGGGGTGGTAATTTATTCTTTTAAACCCAGAACAAGGACAAACCAAGAGTACTTCAGGCTAACCAATTGCCTCCTTCCAGTTCAGCACAGCAATGATTGTAGGTATGCATTACTTCACCCCTGAAGTAAAATACTTGTTTCCACTGAAAATGTCAAGATGTGAGGAGGAATAAACTAAGTATCAAAAGTGGCATAGCCTAAAACCACACAACCACCATAGCTAGTCAATGAGCACTGCTCAAACGTTGTGGATTTGTCAAATCACAGCCGCTCAATTGCCTGCACACATATCACTGTCTTTCCAGAGTTTTGGATGTTCGAGCTCACATATGACTTTTCATTTTTGCAGCCAACAGCTACGAAGAATAATAATCTCAGTCCATGTTTAGACACGGAGTTGAGAATTAAAAATCCTAGCCATCATGGCACACCAGCTTCTTTCCTGGCAGGATAAACTTTCTACAAAATTAGAATGGGAATCCAAGTAAAACAGTTATCTTTTCAGAAGCTGGAAAAAGGAAAAAATCCAAGCTGGATCATAAAACTTCGTATTTTTAGTTCATAAGATTTCATAAGCATGCATTCTGTTGGAGGAAGAGACTTCCAAAAAACCCCTGACAGAAATGAAAAACATCAAATCTATTCTAGTATTTATTTTTAGAGAACAGAGAAAGGTATACAGTTTTCAAAACTGCCTCACAATTAAAGCTCTGGAGAAACATGATCCACGTGACCTATTTGATAGATAAGGTAATCACTACTTACTTGATCTTCTCCATATATTCTGGTGTATTCTGATTAGTCATATTTGAAGGACTAATGTGAAGCTTGAAGTCTGGTCCAAAATACTCAAAGTAGTCATTGTATGGCAACTCTATAAACCAAACACCATGACAACTTTGTTACCCAAAAATTATTTTAAACATTTCAAATACTACAGTAGATTTGACAGGATTTTACTTAGAGAACCATCAAACCCTAAGCATTCTAACAAGCAATACTTATCTGGCTTCCTCAGTGATTTTCCTCTAAATTATTCAATAAATGAACTTAAATTCACTGACAAAATACAAAGAGAAAGATCTACTGAAATTACACACTGAAGAACTCAATAACAAATTTGAAGAATTTGTACTTCTGCAGGAAAGAGAAGATCAACTGTCAGTTTCTTGTAGGAGTTTTCAAAGTTAGTCCAGTCTGAAAGGTTTAAGTAAGCCATTCAAAATATTCCTTCAGGACAAGTTTTAATACTTGTTACTAGGCTGAAGATCACAGCTAGTTCAAGATCCTTTCTCAGTGCTGGACATTAGGTTCAGTCTGCCTTAAGGAGTTTCCCTCCTTACCCCACTTTTTGCATTTTCACAGGAAATGGTCCTCTGACTTGAACACTGAACCACCAAAATGAAGTTGATGAAGAACACATAGCCAGGACAACAGCTATTTTACATTGTTATATTTTGCAGATTTTATATTGAATATGACTGTATCTTTCTAAAAAGAGAAATATTAAATAAAAAATCCATAGAACATTTAAGAAATAAGACACTTAAATCCATTTATAACTGTGCCCTTTGTTCTTCATTTATGATTATTTCAGGATGAGTGACCTTTGTTAGGTGGATAGAAATCAGACAGGAAGATTAAGTTGCTACTAAGTGGTATTGCAACATTTAGAAATGCACTGTAATTTCTCAGAACAGATTAAAGATGACAGGGACCCAAAAAGTAGAGAGGAATGTTAAAAAAATCCAAAAAAATTAAATATATATATATATATATATATGCATGTGTATATATAACCCATTGAAAGGGGGATGCTAGTAGATAAAAAAAGTCCCAAGATAAGGAACTGCTACTGTGTCTTCAAAAGCTTTGGCTGACAAAAAATATATTTTGACATAAAAATGGGAAATACATATCTTGAAAGGCTCATTCCAAATAGTCTTTTCTCACTTACAGCAGCATTCTGCTGAAGTCAGATGGAAACACTGAATCCACAAAGAGATACATGAATAGCAAAAGCTTATCAGCAAAAGCTGCAGTTCAACGTGCAAACTCTGCTAGTGTCTCATTTGCAACAGATCAGTTCAAACAGCAATTTTATATAAATGGCATTCCAAAAGCCTGTCCAGGAGCACATTTGGCCAGAAGTAAAAGGAGTCCAGGATCTTTAAGGATCTTCCTCAGAGAAATTACTTCAGTATTCAACTATTCTAAAGCAGTCTACTATTGTTTTCTGTGGTTTTAAACTTTAAGATAGCTTGTATACCCAAAATTGGTTGAAATGGAAGAGTGGAAGTCAATATACTTTCACAGCTACTTTTGTCAGATAAAATGAAGAAACAGTATTTTTGCTATGTAAAGTGGATCCTTGCACAATCAATGATTTCTTATGTACACTATGTCTGTGTCATACAACTTACAGGTTGACACCAGTACAATCAGAATGCAGTATATATTCTTCCATAATGGTGATATCCATTTTATACATGTTGAATTTTCAACATTTTCAATTGAAGTTTCAAAAAGTAATTCAGTCACTTAAAGCTTTTGCTAAGGTATGAAAAAAAAAAAAAAAAGCCCTAAAAACTTAGGTTTACTTAGTGCATAAGATACTGAAAAATTATTGGCTAAATCCTACCAATAATTTTCTACCTAGTTTATTCTGAACTCATGCATTACAGCTAGCTATACAAATATCTGCTATTTACTTAAAATCTCCTATGATTATTTTTTAACAAAATATTAATTTGAATATTAATACTTACCATTGGGAATTTCACAATCTAAGGCAACAGCAGTTTCATATGTCCAGCACCGAGCCACATTACGAATTGTGTAGCCCCCTCCTCCTAACATCAGCAATGGCAAGTTAAAAGTCTTTACAACTTCCACACATTTAGCATGACCTGTAAAACAAAAAAGAGAGTTGACAATATATGCAAAATACCTATTAAGCAGGAAAGTGTATAGCAAACTATTTAATCAGACCTATGCAGTCACATTCAACAAGTAAGAACTGAATTGATTCAAACAGAACTGTCTCCCCCTAGAGCTAAGCACAATGTCACAAGAAGTCAAGACCTACAGATTAGAAATGCACAAAACACAATGAACACCATCCACCCCAGTCTTCAGAGACTTCGCATGATGGTCTATGGCTGTTGTTCTGAATTGATCTTATAATAAGTGTTTTGCCTTTTCATAACTGATGTCATACACAGTGACAAATTTAGGGACAATTTTTCAGCCAAATGCAATGTGGGAAGAATGGAAAACAAAATCAGTACTCGGTCCTTTCTACTTCTAAATTTGAACCTGTATTAGAGGTTGCTAATTCTTGCTTACAGAGTGAACTGGTGCCAAGACAGTACACACTCCAGGGAGATACAGCATACTGAAAGGCATCTGTAGGAGGCAGCAGCTCTCTTGGTTTCCAAGATATGTAAGATGGAAAAAAATCTGAGCTGTATGGGCAACTGAAGTAGCTTTGCCACCTGGTGCAAATCAAGAAAAGAACCCTGAAACACTGCAGACCCAACAGATACTATACTGCATTTTTTTGCCTACAAAACTCTAATTGTCACATTAAAAAATAACCCACAAAACCAAGAAAACCCATGATTTAAACAGGCTGGACTGAAGGCTTAGGAAAAGTCTGCTATACATTTAATATAATTTAAATAAAAAATAATAAAATAACAACAGTAACAGTTATGCTATTGATAAATTAACATCCCAATTTAGAGAATCACAATTGCAGGTAGCAACTTAAGTAATACTAAAATAAATTAATTCTATGATAATTAAATAAAATGATTGTTAACATATGGCTCAGTATAACAAACACCACCATAAATTTAGCAATGCATTGAGTATTCTAATTTCAGTAATACCTATTTTACACTCAACAAGGTGCCTGATGTTTAGCATCTGTAGTCCTACTAAGCTGACTACTAACTAGGCTTATTTTCCCATCAGTGTAGGTGCTGCAGACACCTGTTGTCCTGTCATTTCAGGACACCTTTAAAGCTACAGAAAGCCTATGCATAGAAGAAAGGGAATCACTTGAGTGGCTAGAAAGCACATGGAAAACCAAGCTTAACTTTTTTAGATGGACAGAAAGAAAGAGGCAACTTCTGGGTTTCTTTTGGCTATCCCTGTACAGCAAAGAAAGAGGTGATTGATTAATCATAGTAATGAACAAAATCTTTGTGACTCCAGTCCTCATCATGCAAGTGTCTTGAAAAACAGTATGAAGGACAGAGGTTTCTAATAAGTAAAAAGCTACAGACAACGAACAGATACTTTTCTATTTACCTTTAACAGTAAGATTAAAGCATCCCAGTCTGTCCCCAGACAGTGAATCTGCTCCACACTGCAATACCACAGCACTGGGCTGGTACATCTCCATTACTTTAGATATAATCTGTAATTAATATAAAACAGTGAGTCATTAATCGACATAATGAAAATACAAGTGTAGTAGTTTTCAGAGAGCTTAAAAACAAAAAACAAAGCACTCACTGGTTTGAATATCTGTCCATATGATTCATCATCTATACCATCCCTCATTGGAAAGTTGACAGCATAGTATTTGCCTTTTCCAGCACCAATGTCCTACAAGCCAAGGTGACAAATGTTTTAATACAAACACAAAAGCACATAGAATGGTATAATGAAAAAGAAAAAAAAAAAAATCTACACAAGTTTGCTGAGCTATTCTGTACCATTATAAATATCTGTGAGGGATAAGAGGCATATTTTACTTGACTCCTGTTCTCCCATAAAATAATTTTGGAGTGTAGGAGTTAGACATCAAGATTAAAATAGCAATCAGTACACTCAATTTTTTAATTCAAAGATTTAAGACAAAAGGACAAATCAGAACCAATCAATTTAGTCTGGCAATTATAGCTAAGCAAACAAAAGTACAAAAACCAAGAAGAGCAAGGTGATATGCATGTTTTCAGTGTTTCAGAGAAGATTTAGACTTGAAGAGGTTATAAAACCACATTATTGCCCTAAACATAGGATGAGGAAGTAGTAAAAGGGAGAGAAGAAAAGTCCAGCAGGGGCCACTTATAGGTGCTCTTGAAGAAACCGAAACTCCTTAAATGAACAACAAAAAAGAAGAACAAACTTGCAAATTATTCTCAGTTCCATGTAGTAGTCTGTCTTATCAGCTCTCCTTGACAACCTATCTATTAAGAGAAAAGGTTTGTTGCCAATAAAAAAAGGTGAATACACCATGAATCCAACCATTCCTATTTTGAAGATCACCTTAAAAGCTAAAGATCTCTGCTTGACACACATTCCCATTTCTTCCATTTATTTCATCACCAACACAGATAGCAAGCAATGCAGAGCAGTTAAGTGGAGCAGATAATGAGAATTAGCCTGTTCAGTCTGGCTGTAAACTATTACCAAACAGCAGCTCTGCAGAAATATCACAGAAAAAACACAAATCATGTGTAGCATAACCCAGCAACACAAATACCAAACTTCTCAATGCTACCTATTCAAAGTTATTGACTTTTCCCTATTCCTGAACAAAGCCTCCTTAGCAGGGAATGCACACTAGAGGTGTGAGGGGAATGGACAGAGATGAGGAGGGGAACAAGTGGCCCAGTGAAGCACAGACATAATGTTAACAGTTGCCTTTTTTTGCCCACAACACATTATTAACATTTCATATTATTGCAAGATGAGTGATACTGAAGACCCCTGCTGAACTCAACTCTGGCTGATTTGAAGTAGAAGTTATCCAGAATTTCCCAGAGTGAATCATCTAGACTTTCACATGCTGAATTTTCTGAGGTGATCAGAAAATCATGGAATGGTCAGTACTGGAAAAAGGAATCTCTGGAGATCATCCAGTCCAACACCCTAATAAAGCAGATTGCACAGGATTACATTCAGGTGGGCATTCAGTATATGAAGAGGAGACTTGACAACCTTGCTGGACTACTCGAGTGCTCTTGTCACCCTCAAAGTAGTTTTTCCTCACATTCAGATGGAACTTCTTGTGTTTCAGTTTGTGTCCACTGCCCCTTATTCATCAGACCCCATTCCTTCGACACCCACCCCTGAGATATTTGTAAGTATTAATGGGGTCCATTCTCAATGTATTTTCTTCAGAATAAACAGGGCCAACTTCTTTAACCTTTCCTCCTAAGACAGATGCTCTAGTTCCCTCATCATATCCACGGGACTCACTCTAGGAGCTCCATGTCTCTCTTGTACAGAGGAGCCCAGAACTGGACACATCACACCAGATTTGGCTTTACCAGGGCTGAGCAGAGGGGCAGGAGCACTTCCCTAAACCTGCTGGCAATGCTATTCCTAATGCACCCCAATACTATTAGCCTTCTTGGCCACAAAGACACAGATGGCTCATGGTTAACTTGTCTACCAGGAGCCCTATGTTCTTCCCACAGAGCTCCTTTCCATCAGGTCAACACCTAATCTATACTGCTTCATGAGGTCATGTCTCTTCTTGTCTTGCTTTACAGATAAAAAAAAAATAAATAATAAAAAAATTAAATTGATTATATCCTAAAACACAGTAAAGTCAAATGTTCACACAATTTCCACCTAAACAGAGTAATTGTTTGAGCTGCTCAATGGACCTTTGCTGTAACTGATGCTTGCATTAGTTTAAAAACCTAAAGAAACAATATAGCATTCTGATAGCCTCCTATTCTCCAGCAGAACACGCTGCCTCACAGAACCCGGGCCACTATGGAGAACTATGGTCTCAAATGATCTACTTTTGTGTATAAATGGCAAAATTTGTGCTAACATCTAAGATATGCAGGAAGTCAAATAACTTACTGAGTACACTGGAAGTTTAGACTGAATAAGACATTTGGTAGAAAAGGCATAAGGCTGCTGAACTAGAAAAACCTCAGATTCATCCACACTGATGGAGTTGCAATCACAGTATCATCATTTGACACGTGATTTGTTCCTGCATCAAATAAATGTAACCCGATCGGCAAACTAGATCAACTAACTAAAGAATTACAGAAACAAGTTGTAATACAGCCCATCAGAAAAACCAAAGAGATTTGGCTGGTAAAGTTGACAAAAATAACCATCAATGGCAGATCAAGTTAGCTAGAAGGAAGCAACACAATAGTGGCCTCCAGAAGGAATACTGACTTTTCAGAGAATTAGTTCTGCCTTCAGTTCAATTAGCTTTGCAATCTCTGGAGACAGGAGAAGTCCCTAAGGGGATGCAATAATTGCAATAAAACCTGCTAAAGCCTGCAGGCAGACAATGCTCATTTCAAAATTCTAACTAGCAGCTCAGAAAAAAAGTTGCCATGCCTGAGATACTGTTTTTCACTGACACTGCTAAAAAAATAAACCCCAAAACACATAAAATATTCTTCTATTTATTTCAACTATGCTTTTAATTCTTTGTTCTGGGTGTGGTGAAGAGTCCACAAACTTCTCTGTCAACGGGAAGTGCTGCTTCAAAAAAGCCAAGATATCTAACCCTTAAAAAAAAAAAATTCTAGCCAAATTCAGCAGCAACAGCTTGTCTTGATAAACAAACTGGTCTGAGCTCAATATTTGAAGCACCACTACCACCTTGTGGCCAGTCAAGTTAAACAACAGTTAAAAGTAATCTGATTTCTTCCTAAATCAATTTAGAACACAGTTTAACACAATCTAACAACCATAATAATATTCAGCTCCAACAACCACACTGAACTGAATGCTTTGCTTCCCACTACTCAACTTTCATTTACTCCTGTGCCTTCTGGGCATCATCAGCAGGCTAGGAAACACATTTTCAGGAGTATTAGCTGAAACACAAATATTTGTATCTCATTAATCAGTTTAAATATATTGGGAAAAAGGTGATTTCTTTCCCAGCACAGCATTTTTGTATGCCACGTTGTTAGAAGTGTTTACAATTTTTTAAGAAATTTCTAACTGTATGCACAAACTGATGTGCAAAGTTGTTAGCACCAGAGGAATCCCAGAAGTATCTCTGATAAGAGAGGTTTAATTTATGAGTTTGAAGCTAGGACTACATTAATCCTAATACTTGTAATACTCTTTCAAGCTGTGAAGTGGAACAAGTTCCTCTCCTAACAGACAACAGTCTGGCATGAACAATGACTAACTTAAAATTCATATGAAGGGCCAGGAAAATGAGTTTTCATTCTCAGCTTTCTCAGAGATTCTACAACAGCTTTGATGATAATTCTTCAAGGGCAAATGATCCCTCCCTCAGGCTAGCTATAATGCTCAGTACATAATTCCAAATGAGGCATGCTGAAGTTCTTAGGCAGTGAGCATCATGAGAACTCAAAACACAATTCATGACATAAGGAATATTCCAAAAATGAGTCAACCGTATCACTAGGCAAATAGAACATAGTAAATTCAAACTAAGTTTTGTGACTGTTAAAGGGAGATCTACAAACAGCTACTTTTCACTGTAACTGCAGAATTGAAATATACAGATAATCATAAATATACCATACTGTCTTCTTAGAGACATCTCCAAAATATGTATGAATTAAACTAATTATATTCGAAAAAAGATTTCAGCTTATTTATCCAGAAGTGAAGTGATGCAAGCCATGGCAGTGAAGGTGTTAATTTAATTAGTAATAAAAGTTTATTTTAGAGTAGTAGAAGAATATTTTAAGTAGTAGAAGAATATTTTAGTTCCCTACTATCCTGTATTATTTTTCCTAAAATTCCTCGACTAATCTATCACTCTAAGCTAATATTTTTTTCTGAAAACTTACTGTTGTATATGGTTATTGGACATAGTTATTGTAGCCAAGTGCAAAAATGTATATACAAGGAAGAGGGAATTTATCACCTAATGAAATTTGATGTTCAACCTTACCCTAAGGTCCCCTGTGCCTGGAAAATATTCACCATACTTATGGAATGATACTGTCATGACACGATCTGTGGTATAAAATGCTTCTTCAACACCGTCACCATGATGGATATCGATATCAATATACAACACTCTTTGGTGATATCTAGAAAGAACATATAAGAAATCATCATTATCTGTTATATCATAATATACTGAAAGCAAACAAGAAAAATACTAACAAAAAACCCCCAACCAGACACTAAAATCCAAGATTATGATCATTGTGATGATTTTGGTTGATGTGACCATATTGTTTTAGAATTCTCAGTACAGTTTGAATAACATTAATAAGTTTGTCTTCATCAAAATAAGGAATTTATTTATTTAGTATTTAGCCCAAACTGTCTCTGTAGAAGCTATACCTCAGGCTTCTGCTGACATCACTTTGTTGTTCACATCTGCTGAATCCAGCCCTTTCATTAACCCCAAGGCCTTACTTTCTACCTTCTCAGTAATTACCAACACAGTCTGTATTCCATAAGCTCACAAAAATAAATACTTATTTTCCATTGACTTTTCTTTACCTCTCCAGCTTGTAAAGGCACATTCTTACTTTCAAGTGTATTGTACTTTATATTTGCATAAATTTATTACACTTTATTATTATTTTCTTAATTTCTGCAAATTTTAGGACAATTTGAGATGGCTAAAGAAACCAGTGATTTATTTGAAGCCTTAGAGCACTAGAAACAGTAAGTATCCCTTAAATTTTATATTTTCCAGTAAAGTGCGAAGTCTGTCATCAGAAGATGCGTTTTCATCATGCCGTCCACAGTACTGAGAGTATGAGTACCCATAATTTCAGGGACAGCTTCCCATGGTTACACAACCCATAATTATTAACATGATTACTTCCTTCACATACACATTAAGCTCAGAAATTCAAGACTGGAACACAGACAATCCTATCTCATAGACAGTAGAGACAGCTCTTGAATATACGCTGTATATTAAAATGAATGTCTTAATGTGTCAATATTAACTATTCATAGTGTCTTTAGAAACATTTTCCATCTCTGGATTTCCAGATTACCACTACTTCCATCATTCCTCACCAGCAAAATCAGCTGTCCCACTCACAAGAGTCAAATATCTAAAATATTTTTTCTAATAAATGGGATTTATGTGTTATTAGTAGGGATACAGTCCTCTGAAGCAGTAAAAGCAACACTCAGAACTTGAAAATTTAGTGAAGCATTACTGTTTGAAGTCAAGGATATGATCACTTTTCATTACTCCTCATTTCTTATTTTGCAGTCACAGCAGCATAGCTGTTACTTCATTATTTATTAAAACCAACCATATTCACATAATAATCCAAGGAAGCTCAGTGCATGATCCTCCCTCAATATTCCTGTTTGATTCAGTAACAAATTAAATGACAGGAAACAAGAAGACATAATGTGAAACCAAATGGGTGTAAGATTGAGTACAATGACTGCCCTAAGGGCTCAGGGCAGTGATGCATCTAGCCCACTATTCTGTCCCCACGTGTAGCAAAGGGAGACTTTACAGAAATATTTACAGAAAGCAAATAAGCTTATCCACTTTCTGAACTGCTACTCTAGTCCTTCCCCACCATCTGCAATTACAACATATGGTGTTTTACAGGGTGCATTGTTGCTTGGATTTATCTCCTGTTAGTTATCTTTTCAGTTTATCTGTATTCTGTTTTGAATATCTTGCTGAAGCCGAACCAGGCAGAGCTTGGAGCTTTCTTAACTGAAATTCTTTAAGTTCAACATGGGCTATGAAAACTCATATAATAACTACAATCCATATCTTCAAACATTTAAATAGCTGAATTTAACACTTTCTATAATTTTAACTTGTGCATATCACAAACTTACTTCAGTAACTCAAGGATGGCAAGCACAATATCATTGACATAACAGAAACCAGATGCCTCCGATTTCTTGGCATGGTGAAGTCCCCCAGCCCAATTGACAGCCATGTCTGTTTGTTGTCTGTTCAATTTTACTGCCCCAGCTGTAAAAAGACACAAAGAATGAAAGCGAATGGAATTAGAAATTTTGGATTGCCTTTAAATTTGCTACATTAAATCATTTTAGTTTTAAAATAAGTTGATTTAGAACAGATCTCTTATCAATACTGAGTGAGATACTTGACACATCTCATATTTTACAGTCTGTGAATGATATGATTATTTTTTAAATATATAAAAATCCCCTTATATTTACTTCATTTTCAATTGCACAGTCAAAATTTTAAGCTGCTGACATCAACTTAGTTAATAGTTGGCAAACAACCTATACTTACCAACAGAGCCTCCAGTTGACAGCTGACAAAACTCAAATAGGCCATCAAATACAGGACAATCTTCTCCAACATTAACTGTAGAAGAAATGCAGTATTTTTAAAAAATACCATTCCAACTGCATCAATATACACACAGATAACACAGATGCACAGTTCATTCACCATTTTAATTACTTATCCCCCATCTCATTTGTCAGGCTGATTTAAACACTGAAAACCATGCAGAGTCCTAATAGTAAAACTCTAAACTAATCTTCTTTTCCTTTTTAATTCTTTTTAGTTTCTGTTGGAAGATTTGACTCCTCATTTGAAGAAGTTTGATCAAACTTAGAGATTTTAGATTTTTGAAGAAATGAGGATTAACATAGATCATGTAAAAAAATGTACAATTACTTAGAAAAATAATTTGCTGACAATAAGGCATCATAAAGTGGTTACAATACTGCCTTTAAAATTGATATAATAGCTGTCAAACTGCATTCCTTACAGTAATTTAAGCTTATTCTTATAATTAAAGGAATAAATTAATAATAGAAAGGGTGAACAGTGAATGATGTAAAATTATTACTATCTCCCTCCAAGAGGAATGAGCAAGTTCTTTTATTGACTTAAACACATTTTCACACATTGATTTTTACTTCTATATTATTCTAAAAGCCATTTTTTAAGCAACATTCCAAGGCTCTTTCACAAACAGTTCACAATCTGAGCATCAAGCCTTAGTATTAGCAGCAGTATTTCACATCTAGAATACACCCTGTGAAAGGAGAGGCAAAAATCCTTACATATGCTTAAAGAATATTTTTGTCAAGATGATTGCTTTTCACGGGAAAAAAAAAGCAGTAAAAAAAAAAAAGAGAGTAGCAGGCACACACTACTCTTGTTTCTCTAACCTCTGTACTGGTGAATACTCAGCTTCAAACAATGCTAACCATAAAAGCATGTACACATAAACTTAGCCTGACATTGGCACTTACATCTCTGCATTTGCTTGCTGTACTCAGACATATTGTCAGGCCTTATTGATCGGAGAAATTTGATGTATTCATCACTATGGTACTTGGTCATTTCCTCGGCAGTTGCTTTGTGGGGTCGCTGATAACAAGAACAGTTAAAGAAATAAATCAGAGTGCTCTGCAAAATCAGCTAACAGTGTGCTAAAACAGACAGCCTGAAAGAAGTCCCACCAACTTTGAAGGGAAAATAGTGAAAGGAAAATGATAGTAGTGATGTTTTACATAAAGCAAGGGCTAGTCTGTTGTGATATATAACTGCTTAACTTCTAAGTAGAAGAGTTCTGAATACACTATTTAAGTATTCTCTATTTTCACTTCCACCTCTATTTGTGTGACGATACTTGAAGCCCTTTAAAAATAACTTAAAATGCTTCAGTGGACCATATTGCCTATACTTACATAAATTTCCATTTTTCTGTATAAGCCATAGTTTAGCAGCAAGTTGTGAGTCATTCGGATCCTGTGAGGTTTCATTGGATGTCCTTGTCCATAGTAATAGTTTCCAATATCACCTGCAAATAATACACAAAAGAATAGCTATTCATATTACAAAACAAGTTTCATTGCCACTTAATTATTCTCAGAAGATAAGTAAACAGGTATGATTCCAGAAAACAAACAAACCCCACAATGGGAATACTGTCTACTTCAAAAAGAACACAAGGGAAACAAACTGTTGTATGTCAGAAACAGAGGGGAAAAAAAACAAACAGCCAAATCTAGCATTTTGACTACAAGCAGACAGTAGTGGGAGAGCAAAGATAAGACATGGTTTCAAATCAAGAGTAAAGTTCTGGCCCAACAGTGGGCCAGAACCGAACAATAAAATGGGAAACAGAACTGTGTTCTGAAATGGGAAGTAGAAGAGGAGACATGACTGATGACATTGCCACATAGTATCACAATAGAGACTGTAGTAAAACCTACTATTTTGCATAAACTGATTTTATGATACCGTCCTCAGCCTATCCTTAACTACTAACCCTGTTACACCCAGAAGTTAGGTCCAGATCCATTGTGGCAACCACACTGCACAAACATTCCCCAGACACCTGCTGCTGGAGATCCACAGTAGTTTATCAAGAACCTTATAATCCAGATTAGCCTCTGTTACATTGGAGACCAACTAGGCACACAATTAAGATTACAAATTTGACACTCATTTCCAAGTAAGGAATAGCTGCTATCATGGGCTAGTAGTTTTCTTCTGAGCTCAGGTATTGTTAGAACAACCCTGCTTTGAGCACTGATACTCTCAACACATGAATCACTTTAAACAGAATTGTCTCTGGAAACATAAACAGGCCTAGAAGTTATGTCCAGTTGCCAATGGCTTTCAGCTGGAGATTTCTACAACACCTCTTCACAATAGCACCTCTTTTCTTTTTGACCCGGTTTTCCGACAGGATTACTGAACTTTACCTTCTTGAACTTTTTACTTTTCTTTCACATCCTTCAACATGCTTTGCCTTGTCCACTGGGAACAAAAGAAACACTATTTTCACAATGTCATACTATTTTGCAAATTTTATCAGTCAGAGGTAAGATGCAGCACCACTACAAAACAGCTTTAGTTTCACCTCTTCAACATGAGCTTCATGGAGGAAGGGTAAATGTCAGCTTGCAGTAGCATCACTAACCACCAAGAAAAACAAGTATTACCGTAAGATTAAAAGTTTCAAAGCATTCTAAAATCCTTCAAGCTTTCAGTTTTCAAAGAGACAAGGAGAGTAAGGACACTTAAGAAAACTGATAGAATCTAATGTAACATAAGAAGAAGATGTTAAGAAAAACTACCCTTTGATATCTAGCTCTTAGCCACCATAACAACAGAAATACCAAATTTTAACATTAAGTTAAGAAATTTGAAGAGTTTGGACCTTCTAACTTGGATACTTAAAGTGGAAGAATAGCACTTTTTGTCAGTTACTTACTGAAAATCTACAGGTTTGGTCACATGCAGGTCAAGAGCAGAAGTATTAAGAGTATAAATAAACTCCTTCCTTCCAGCAAAAACATTTTCAAGCACTTTTCAAAAGAATACGTTGTGTATTTGATGTTTAGGAGAAATCTATCACAGCTCTTTGAAACTAATGCCTAGAAGATGAAAACCAACCATTTACTAGCTCTATTTTATGTTTTGAAGTTACTGTTAAGTCCCAAATATTAAAAAAATCTTCAAGCTAGTAGGAGCTTTAAATTTTGAGATTTTAAAGAAAATAATGATTATAAAAAATGTATTATTGAGGAAACTTCCTTACAAATGCATTTGTGGCTTAAAAAAATGGGTGTTTTTAAGAGGTCATTTCAATTCTAAGCACTTCAGCTTCTATAGTCATTGTTGACATTTTATTCAGAATGCTTATGGATGGGGAAGCACACAATTAAGAATCATTTTCTATCTTATGTATGATGTAAGATCTATTCTTATTCCCATATGAAATAGAGAAAAAAATGAAATTAATAAATTTCCTAAATACACTTGCAACACATTCTTCAATATACCACAACTAATCAACCAAGCAAATTTTAACTCAGGCATATTTTATATACCATACACTGCAACATACAGTTATATAAATAAATCAAGCACACTTTTTAGCTTTTTTTTTTTTTTTTTACCAGAAAAAAAGAATTTTAAAAGAATTGGCACATTGGTAGATTTAATGGGAGTTTATTTGTCAACTAGAAGATCTGTAGGTGAGTATCTGGCAGAAGAATACTGATCCTTCTGTATTAGAGGCCAGTAGTAGCGACTAACAATAAATATCAATATAATACACTTTAGCAACAGGCAATACAATACCATTTATACTTTTCAGATCTTAGTATCACAACAAAAAAAAGCATGAGGCATTAGCCTCATAAAACAAATTCTTGAAGCATATGGACAAAAAAGCCTGGCAAGTTTCAAGAGATTAGTGATGCCTATGTAGGCAGGGGCAATGAAGGAAATAAAGAAAGATCCTCTTTCTTCATTAGCACCTTGATTTTCAATCAACATCATGAAGGGGACCCATCACAGAGACATCATACTGTGATAAAGGTAAAGTTGTCAGGTCTCTCCTCCTCTGCCTAGTGAAGAAGGTGGTGTACATCCTGGTACAAACACTTCATGCACTGATCCTGAAATGTATCTATCTCTTTCATATGTCACAGCCTTACTAGAGCACTTTGGGAAGAAAAGCAAGGTGTACCAAGAGCAAGTATGTGTGAGGATGGGACTCACTGATGGTGCTAAAAAACTCTGCACAAACCTCTGCCAGACTAACTCTGACTAAAACACATGTATATATGAGGAATGGGTACAGTGAGGCCAAGCTCACAAGACTATTATTGCAGATAGTATGAGTGCTTAGCTTTATGCTTACTAATACAAAGGTAAATTCTTACTAATATAGCAGTAAAAATCATACAGAAGAGTTATGAGTACAGTATATCACTTACCAGTGTGGGAACACATGGAAAGCACAAAAAGAAAGAATGTAACTGAATGAGGAAGAGGAGGGAAAAAATGCAAAGTAGTATGTGTAAAAAGTTTGCAAATCTAGTAATCTTTCACAGTAAGGGTTCAAAAACTGAAATTCACTGTTTTATACCAGTAAAAATGCCAGCTAAATGGCTCCCATTGAGAAGTAGCAATATATAATCTCTGAAAAGTTGAGTCCTTAATTAAAAAGAGACAAACCAAGTGCCCATTTAACACTGTAAGAGTTTACTGCCCCACACTGTTCACTGTGTGATAGAGATGTGATACAGAAGACCTACCTGACAAATGTTACATACACTGTAATGTTCTGGGCTCAAACACATATATATAAGTTTTCTTCTCAATTCATGCAAGTTACATGCCAAAATTATGAGAACTATCAAATAAAAATAAAACCATGATTCCTTTGATGAGCATGAGTTTTAGACACCCACTTCTCTATCTGAGACTTTAGCAAGGCCTACAGAAAATATTCTGACACACAGAAAAATACAAGAGGCTACATGCCCTAAAAGAATTTTAATTCTGTCCAAAACCACACAACTAACAAAAGCTATATCTCCAAAAATATATTAGTTTCTCCAGTTACTATGACGTATAGAAAAATAACACCATTGAATTTACTCACTACAAAGCAGTCTTAAGTGACAGAGCAGAGACATGAGAGGACATCTACACTTGATTTTTAATAATTTGTAACTTGTATGTTACATTACTTTATAACTTTTAATAGACAAACTGATAACTGGTATCTGTTTAACAGATAAACTGCTATGCTTATTTTAGGTATAGTTACGATGAAATTATGAGGTATTTCAGAAGTGTACTATTCAAAGAAACCTAACTGCTACAATGGAAACCACATAGGAAAAAACATATCTTAAGAGCAGCAGTTACATTGAATTCACTTCAGCGATACCAAGGGGTAAACTCATGTAAAGCTGAATGTAAAAGAAAAGATCATCAGTGCCTGAGATGAGTCCAATAAACAGCTACTCAAACAGGCTTAAAATTACTGCACTGGTTTCTGAAGGATTGGGCATTTTGTACTGGTTTTAAAATTAAGCAGATAGCAGAAGAGTAGCAAAGATCTGACTTTTGAGCCCTGAGCAGAGGCTGGACACCATCACCATGTTTGGAAGGCACTGCACAAAGTACTGATGAATTTCCAGAAAACACTTCAGATTAAGTTCATTTTATCTGCAGATGTAAGCTTTAACTAGACATACTACTTAAACAATGCCTAACTGCAGTAGCACACTGCCCTACTAAAACAGGTTTAGTCTTGCCTTTATGGGTGGAACCAACCACACTGATGCAGATCACTCAAATTTTTCATGAAGGTAGAGCCTTTTGAACACCCACACTACATTATGCACAAGAACCAACCTAAACGATACTACTAGTGCACTGGCATGGAATAAACACACAAACTCACTGTAACCACACTGGTTGCTGCACGATTCTCTAGAAATGTGCTTGTCTGCGCAGGAGCATAGAGCTGGAAAGACCATCTGAGGCCTGTTCTCGCTGCTGTGGGCAACTGTACAACACCTTGGAAGAGCTAACTACCTCAGCCAGATTGTTGCAAAGCCATGACAACAACCTGAAGATACACGGAAAGAGACTAAAACAAAAGCTGTGATAGCCTTCCACATCTAGCATGGTTCTAAGCAGTGTGAGAAGCACAGTTTGCTAAGCTGGCCACACATGTATCAAGGCTAGAAGCATTTATAAAAAATATTTCAAGTAAGACCATTAAAGTAATTTAATTTGTATTCTAGTTAGTTTTTTCCCACAGTATATTGGTTTAAATTTAAGCAAAATTCCTGACCTGAGCATGATCACAAGCAGTGAAGATTCTGCAAACTGGATGTGGTTGACTTTCTGTTACAAGCAAACTCAAGGTAATGAAATCAAGCTTTGTCTACTCAAAGTTTATTGGTTCCAAGTACAGTAATGAAGGCTATTAAAACTATTGATTAAAAAACCCAAAACAAACCAAACCTTAACAGAAATTCATTCTGAGAAAGTGACAGTCAAATTTAAAAAAAAAAACAGCCTTAAATGACAATCACACCAAGTTTCACAAAAAACATGGGGAAGTTTATTGCAAGAGAAGTTTATTGCATATCAGAAGGTAAGTGTGTATGCTTCTAGAACTTTTCAAGACTTTTTAGCCTGTAACTTTCAAGAAACAGAGTGAGAGTATGTGTGGAGAGCTAATTATGACCCAAAAAAGAGGTAATTTACTTTAGACATGATATTCCTTTAAGAGATATACCACTACCTCGGTATTTTTTTGTTTGGGGTTATCTAAGGCTTCAAACACTTCCTTCACTGTGACTCAATGGTTTTGCTGGTACAACAGTATTCAGACAGAATATTCATAATTGTCAGATGAACCACACAGTAGCACCAGGATATTTATTTTAGGTATTAACTCTAAAATTCCTAATAACTGTATTTCCAAAAGAAACGTAAAACAACTGTTGGATTTGGCAATACAAATAAATGAGACATCAAAAATATTCCAAAACTGCTTCTGTCACATATAAAACATTTATTTTACATATACTATTTTCTCTACAGTATTAACTACATTTACCCTAGTCTACATACGAGCTACAACTGCTTTAAGTCGCCATTATCCTGCCACCTCCAAACTTGTTCCTCTTCCAGTTTCTCCTCTCTCTTCACAAGTGTAGCTTTTTTGGCTGTTAAAGAAATCTAATGCTAGCATCAAGTACCAAAATCCAATAATCACAGAAAAACAATATATCAACATCTAGTAAACTACAGCTACCTGACTTTATCAAAGGAAAAAACAGCAAAACAAAAAAACCCAAACTGATTAAAAAAAAAAAAAAAAAAAAGCAAATATTTTCAGAGAAAGCTTCTAAACTATCACTGCTGCCTTTCTTTCAACAAGGCAAAAAGTGATTCCTCTTCCCTAGGAAAAGTAAGATCCTAGCCTCACCAAAAGTATCCCTAACAGGGGCCTCCTTTCCCCTTTAGGCTGAACAAAGAACCAGTGCTAGCAACAAAGAGAAGGGGGCGGCAACCATCACTCTGTCTCCTTTAGTGTGGTTAAAAAGAAAAGCCAAGACAGGCCCCACAAGATCTGCCATTTCCAAAGAATGGCACGTTTGTTACAACACACCGTTTGATATCTTGAGTGGGCTCAGCCACTCATCTTTACTTCCAAATTGGTGAAAACACCAAAGCACTACGGCTGAACATCCTCAACCTCTGTTTCCTGGCTACTACCAAGACCAGCCTCAGATGCAACTATACAAGATTGTTACAGTAGCAGGCATCTAAATCAAATCTCTTAATCTGTCCATCGAGCTCACCTCACAGTACAAAAAGGGCTAATAATTAAGCTCAAGAAGAAAACTAAAAGTTCTTGCTGAGAAAACCAGAGGAAACTGCAAACAAGTTGCTGAAAATATCTCAAACCAAGTACTTTTTCTCCATGACTGACAACGCAGATCTCAAGCCCCTGTGTCCCCACTAGACAAGTGTGCAAACTCAGAGGGCCTACATGCAACTCAAATTTCACTATTATTAAATACCCACGCACACAACTTTCCGCGTTTTGCAGGAAGGGAGGCTCGTGGGAGCCAGATCTCTGCTCTGATCCGTGCTCGGTTTGGGGAATGTGAGAGGAGGGGGCAGAGTCCCCCTGTCCCTCCGTAGCCCAGACCTCGGTACGGAAGCCCGAGGTAGGGAAAGGCCTCAGCTCAACAATCACCAGGTGCCGGAGCTACACATGGCCTGGACTTTCTTTGCAGGGGAGGAGCCAGACACGGCAGCGACTCCAACGCCTCCCCGCTCAGCGGATGGAGGGGAGTGTCTCAACTTTTCTTCTTTTTTTTTTTTTTTTTTTTTTTTTTTTTTTTTTTTATAACTATTGAAGAATTGTCATGG
>NC_031770.1:66071652-66247676 GCF_001522545.3 Parus major | reverse complement strand
CGCAGCGGCGCAGGTGGAGGCAGCGGGGACCCCCGCCCGCCATAGGGCCGGGCCGGGGGTGCTCGTCCCGTGGGGCAAGGGCGGCCGTGCCGGCGGGGGCCGGGGACACAGCCCGCCGCGGGCGGCCATTAGAGGGGCGCCCCCCCGCTCTTGCACGCGCGCTCCCGCGCCGGCCCTGCTCACCGTCGTAATAGTAGCAGACTTTCTTCTTGCCGCCGCCCTGACTGTACGCCATAGGGCTGCTGCGCCGGGGCCGTGGGCAGGGAGCGGGAGGCCGAGGAGAGCGCGGAGCCGGCTCGGAGGTTGGGAAGGAGGGGGCGGGAGAGCGGGAACTCGCGACGCCGGGACCGCCAGCAGCGGGAGCGGGCCGGACCCTCGGCAGCGGGAGGGGCAGCTAACGGGACGCGCCCAATTCGCCGCCGATGGGAGGGAGGAGAGGGAAAGAAGGAAAAGGAGAGAACGCACGCGAGCGGACATGGGCTCCCGCCTGCTTCTCCGCGCTATCTTTCTTCGGTTACACACACAAGCCACGGAAACAGCCAGCAGGGATTCTCCATAAGCGAATTCTTGGAGAAGGCTCTTTTCTGTTCCACCCCCATGGCGCGCAGTGGTAGGATCCGCCGCGGGCATCTGGGCTATATCCCCGCCCCTCTGAGGAGCCGTTTAGCGCATGCGCGGAGTGGCTGCCCCGTCTCCCACAGCGGCTGCGGCGGGAGTGGGAATGAGGATCCCCGCGCTCGGGGCCGCAGCGGGCCCGGGCCCTGCTCGGCGCCAGGACCGCGGCGAAGCCCCTCAGCCGCCCCCAGCACCGGCCGGGGCCCCGCGGTGCCTCGTCCCTAACCGCGCTGTGGCCCGAGCCCTTTTCCTCTACGGGGCGGCTGCAGATGCTCGGCCGGCTGGGGCGTCGCGTCTTGTCCCATCCCCAAGTGAAAGAGTATACTCTTTTCCACAACAAAACCGCTTTCTGTATTGTTTTGAGTACTCCTGTCTGTTAGTACTCTGCCCTAGTGGCAAGTGTTGCACCTCAGTATCCGTGTTCTAGAGGAAGTTCAAAGTATGCTTCACAGTAACACATAGCAGTTCTCCTCTAAAAATCAAGGCATGCCACGCAAGAAGGATTTAACATCTGAATAATTTCTCTTCGAGATCTATTAGCCGTTTTCTCTCCTTGCCTCAGCCCAGGTATGAACTTAATAAGGAGAAACATGATCGTGTTCATACTTAGCCATCTTGCTTGTATTTGCATTTATACAGGGGTTCACACTTGTGAGGCCTGATAAGCTGAGTGTGGGGGTACTCATCAGTTACACTAAAGTTTACTGTTTCTTCAGCTGACACCAAAGGACTATATTTATAGGCTTCCACTCACCCAACTCTTGACCAAGCTTTGTTGATTTGCTGGAGTCTCTAAAAGTACCTAAACCCCTCAGTTATTGCCACATGTACTTCTCTATTTGATAACAAGGCATTTGTATAACCTATGTCACACAACAAAACCAATACATGCCTGAACACAGGTTTGATCTTTGTTCCCAGGATTAGGTTGCTTTCACTCCTAGAGGCACCTCACAGATGTCTGGGTCCTTGTAGCTGGTAAAAATGTAATTTTATAGAGATAGACAACTGTAAAATAAGTTTGTTAAGCACATGTATGCACAAACACCCTAAAGATAACTAGGGCATCCTGGATTCCCCCCTTCACTTTTTTACAGGATACTATATTACGATGTAGTCAGGTGGTATAGCATTTTTAAACAGCTTTTTTTCATATTCCATTTGGAAATTTCTCTCGTATAAATAACATGCAGAATTGATTTCTACACATTATAATACCGCTGATGTTTCTTTCTTGGTGGAAAGTGCAGCAAAATATCTGCATAACACTATAAGAGGCATGATGTAATCCACTTACCAATAACTTCCTTTTTATCTCAGCCTGCCTAGTACTGCCACAACTTGAACAGACTTAGATTGGACTCTAGAAGCTCCAGACACTATTTTGTATTAGCTAATCACTGTATTATATGCTTCTCTCACCACTGGAATTCAATGTGCTTATGAAGTTACTTAACATTTTGTAGTTGCCTGATAAATATCTCTATCAAAAGAGTACAACAACACATCAGCTGGCTCAATATCAGGAACAGTTTTTTTCCACCACATAGGGAATTCAATAAAAGCAGAGATGTACTGTAAAAGTTCTTATCAGGGACTTCATGTGAAGAAAAGTTGTTCATAATTTCACTTAGTTTCAGATGGGTACTCAACCTCATATAGGAATAGCTTATTTTTGTTTAAATGAGCCAAATCAAGAGAAGCTATGTTGCTTTCAGGGCAAAAATGACTATTCATGTTCTTCTAACATCTGAATTCAGGCAAGTGCAGCTCTTTTTTATAGAAGCCCTTTGAATACTAACTCATACCTGAATTAATCAAGTGTCAATAAGCATACAAAGTTATCCTTTACTCAAAGGGATAAGAATTCATTCACTGAATTCACAGTAACTCAGTATGACAGTAAGGACACTATTACATTTAAAGGTCAGTAAAGCTTAAATATCAGGTTTCATGGGTTGTGTATACAAGGGTGATTTCCTAGACCAGTCCTGCTTCCAGAAACGCGGTTCTGCGGATATCATCAAAGCTGCTTGTTAAGGGAACAGCACAGCAGCCATGCTGCACAAAAGCTAATGATATGGAAGAAACTCTGGAGCATCACTTCCCAGGGTAAACAAGCATGAACACCAGCTGTTGATGCACAGGCCCATTGGAAAACAGAATAGACTATATAACAAAGTATCACTGGGACAGGCTGCCACTCCTTTTACTATGTTGCAACATGCAGACACTTTATCATGTAATGATATTTTTTTATACCTTCCTTGTGCTTGTTTCTGTTACTGGGTGAATGCTAGCTTTATTTCACCCTTTCCCTACATCATTATATTAACGTTAGCTTGTTCTTTCACACAGAATTTACATTGTGCCTTAGACAGTGGTGTTTTTGTTTGTTTTGGGAAAGGGACATTAAAAGAAACCAAAAAAACAGCAACAAAGATTTAGGGATCTTGTAAAAACAGAAGAGTAACTTCCATCTTCAACATATACAGCCAGCATTACAATAGAAGGTATTACTCTCTTACACGTTTATCCTAAATCACATCTACCGTGAAATCTCACTAAAAGATGATGCAAATAATGAACAAGAAGTTCTCCATAGGTAAAAGTTTATCCCTTTATTTTTCCTATCAAAGAGAAATCTATAATTCTCAAATCCAGAAGATACTCCCCTTCACTCTCCCCACCCCCACTCCCCCAAAGATATTTTTAAAACAGAGCTTAAATGGAGGATCTAGAGCACCTATTTTTTTTCTCTTAAATGCTGCTATGGAAAAGTGACATTACCTTGCACACCACAGAAATGACAAATAATTCACTTTTCTTCTGTCTCCTTCCATAATCTAAAAGCAGAGAGATACAGCTAGAAAGCTTGCCATCACCTAGCTCATTGCTTATCCAAACTGTTCAAGCCCATACACATATACAGGCATAGCTGCCTCAATTCTCTTTAACAGAACTCAATAACCAATGAAATTAACAGAAAAAAAAATTTAAAATAAAATTGCCCCAAAACAGAAAAATGACATTCATAAGCAAGAAGCCTTTAAGAAGCAACATAACTTCTCTTTAAAAAGCAAAGAAAATTTTTCACTTAAGAATTGATAAAACTGCAAGAGCAAAGGCCAGAAGGGGTCTTTAAAACTACTTTGTTCCAGACCATACACTCAAAAAGAAAAAACAAAACCAGAGCTAACTTAACTTAGAGAAACATACAAAATACATTCATGAATTTAATTCCTCATATAAGAGTTATCTCTTATATCATTAAGCAAAACACAACCCACCTACCTCCCTTGCCCCTAACCATACTCCTTTCTCCTCCCATCCTCTTTTCATCTGTGAAAGTGAGCATTTTCAAGTGATACCTATTAGTAGCATTCACAGGTGTAAGATTGTAATCACACATATAAATGTAGGGAGAAAAATCTCAGACAATGCTATTGACTTGTGTTCATGCTGTTAGATTTTACATAAGTTCTGGAAAGCATAAGAGTAAATAAGGTTTTGGAGCTACTTTTCTGAGAAGACAACAGCTTTCATCATGCAGATACCTTAGTAATGAAATCACTTTATGCAGAATATCAAAATCATTAAAGAAAACATAGATAAAGAGAACTTAATAGAAAATTAATTACGAGGTTCATATTTGCTCAGATTCAGATTGCTTATTTGTGCAATAAGCACTGACAATATTGCTATCTACTAACTGCTTTTGAATTTCAAGAGGGTAGTCTTCTGAATATTCTTCCTTAATTGCTACTAGAAAGTTCTAAGACTAATGGTGGCGTTTTTTTTAAGTGCTATACAGTAGTCTGGGGAGTGGGGGAACTTGCCCTGCTCCTGAATGCTCATGTTGATAGTAACACATGGCAAATATTTCATTTTAAGTAGTAGTAGGCCTGTATATTCTTTTACATGCCTATCATTTTTCTGTGCAGTGTCTTCATGTCTATGTTATGTGTGTAAATATAGCTCATCTGTATCATGTTGTGCCTGGGGCAGATGCACCCACCCACTGAATGTCTCGTGCAATTGCCTCAAACTGGTTCCCTCTGAAGTTGCATTCCTGGCAGTTTGATAGCCTGGAAAACTCTTGTCTTCAGTGCACAGCACAGAAATGCAAATTCAGGTTTTATTGAAAGTGGCATAATTCAATAGTTCTAATGCTTGTCTCTAAGTAAATGGCTAGAAGCATCAATATTCAAATATTTTCTTTTTGAATCTTACTTTTTAAAGAGTTGTTAGGAGTAGGAAGGTGGATTAGAAAACTGCAATGGTAGGTATAGTATAATGAGAGCAAAGTAATTAACTTTTCCTATTTGTATTGAAGGTTTTAACAGACCTAAAGAAAATGGTACATATTCACCTTTAGAAGAACTTAGATGTCTCACATTATCTTTTTTAGTTTAAATAACATTTATTGGTGACTGCTAGAGTGCCTGGTATATAGAGTTTTTCAGTGCTCATTGTTTGCAAAGACAGATCAGTTTAAATTATGTTTGCTTTCAGTGAAACAACTGAATGATATTCTCTGTATCTGGTAATGTCTGAAGAAAGACTTTTTTTTTTAGAAAATCTGACAGATATGTATGACATTCAAATGACATTCAAAAAAGATAGGTTATAAAAATAGCCGTCCATCACAATATATTTCCTAGAGACACAGACCTTCATAACAAGCACAGTACTTGTAACATACTTATGTCTGCTTTACTTTGTTTTATCCTATCCACTTCTAAGCTAAATACCAAAGTTGAGTGGAAGGCGAACTTGTAAAAAGTATCAGCTGGCCTTCTCAACATATTAATTGTGCTTTAATAGCTCTATATTAGTGTGCTTGCAAATTGCTAGGGCTAAATGTTTTCATTCTTAGCCACAGTATAATTTACAAAAATGGGTATGGACGTAGACAAGTAAGGGTTTATTTTCAATATGTGGTGAGAAACTTGTGCCATGCTAATGGAAAGCAGTCCGCAAAAGTAAGTCCCCAAACGAGGAGCAGGAAGCAGTCTGCTGGTAGGAAGTCCCCAGATGGGGAGCATTGCAGGACATGGATGAGCATGGTGAAGATTATAACAGTTCTCTTGTAATAGCAAATCCTGAAGAGTGAGTTTTGAGCTGCTATAACCTATAAATCACTTGCTTGTTTCTTCCGTGTCTCAGTAGCTGAGCAGGTCACAGCGGATAGGACATTCTAGTTCCTGCATGATTCATTCTTCCTCCTGGTTCCTTGATTAACCCTTGATCTTTCAAGCAAGCAAAAACCAGTGAACACTGGTCATCTACACAAACATCTCATCTGTGCCAGTTTTTGTGTATTGGTGTACCATGTGTAGTGTTATTAAATAAAGGTATGTCTGCAAAAGAACAATGTACCAATTTAAATACAATTGAAATCTAATTTATACTGTTATGAGTCACTGTATAAACACTTTTAATTTGACAGTGGTAGGTTTAGTATAAACTTCAGAATAAACTGACTCTAATCTTTGGAGACTAATTGATAGAAAGCAACATCCCAATAATTATTTGTATCAATTAGAAAACAAAGTTAAATGGGAAAATTTCTCTTAGAATTGAATTGGTACCTACCAGTTTGAATCTCCTATATAATTGACTTTTGGCAATTAAAAAAAAAATGACAATGAATAAAATCAGATAAAATAAAAGGAGTCATGGACTCTATAGATAGTTCACTGCTCAGAGGACAAGACCACTTACCACTACTTTAGCCATAACAATAAAGGTTTTAATAACAGAAAGAGTGATCAGAGGATGGATGCATCTGAAGAGATGTGCAGTTATCAGTATGGAGATGAAGTCTTTGGCAATTCTATTTGACTTTCTTTCCTCTGTACAGAAATTGCCAGCAGGTTGTGGATCAGCAATTTCATTATTGCAAAGTCATGAATGTTCCTTGTCTCCTCATCCGTTGTTAGGGTGGATATATTACAGGTGCAATGTACCACAACATTTCTTTGCAGCACAATAAACCTGGGTGTCAAAGAACAGAAACAAAGATGAGCAAAGGTTTCTTGGTACTTCTCTTAAATTTAGTCAAAAAATGTCATAATTTAGAACTTTTTATACATCAGTGATTTTTTTTTTCTAGGAATACCACTTAGAAAAAAAAAAAAAGTCATTATCTCCTCCAAATACCAAAATACCCATTCTACAGCACTGACTCAATATTACAATCTAGAAACCACATAAATTTACAATTTTATGGCCTGTGCTTTATTGGTAGTTTGTAAGAATTTGTCATATTTTATCCAGATGAAAATACTGTATTTATATATACTGTACATATTATGTTCTTTTACATGCAACACTGCCTTTGGTAAAAGAAGAAAATTCTTCTCCACACCTTTCTGCCGTCATTTTTCTTGGAGCCATCAGTGTTAATGTGCTGGCTGAACACTCACATCTCTTAATATTCCTGTTTCCTTGCCTCATCCCACTCAGTAAACAGATTTCTTTAGGAATATCGTATTCATGCAGGTGGTGTTTGGTAGAGCAAAGCATTTGAAGGGCAGGATGAAACATGTTTCTTGTCACTGGAGTGATCTAGGAGGAAGCTAAAAAAAATAAAGGTGAAATTCACTGCCACACATTTATTCCCCATTAAATAGCCCATGGCATTTCATTTGCTTTGTAATGAGTTTTAGACCATGATATATTCAATATCAGGGTTAAATAACAGGCATTTTGGAAGGCTGTCTGACAGCTGGCATGGCCGCAATCTATCTTACTCAACCTTTCCTACCTCCAGGTTTGACTGTACACCCCAAAAGCAGGCCACCTGGATCAAGAAAAGGGTCTACTTAATGCACAGTCTTCATCTCTACAGTCCTTTCCTGGGTTTCTGTGCAGTCCATCTGTCCTTTGATACATCCACCAGAAGGCCATTGTGGACAAAGGTCAGACAGACAGAGGTGTGGGAAGTGCCTCAGTGCTTCACCAGCGAGAAGACTGTTGGGACCTGTGTTCTCCAAAGAGAAGAGCTATGTGGTGAGTTGGATCTGCTGAGTACTCATAGGATATTAGAGTAATAGTCAGTGTCTATTAGACTACAGTTAAAAAAAGGAGAAAAAGTAAATGTAGTGGCGCAAGACTAATCAAAGTGTTGCTCTCTAAAATGATCAGGAGTGACAAGGAATGGGTGTGCTTTAGCAAGATCACAGCTGAGATGTTGTGACTAGCTGTGCTTTACATGTAGCCAGACTCTAAATCTCACCTGATTCTTTCATATCTCCAACCTCAAGTGTGGTTTCTCACTCTTTCCAGAGTCACAAATTCCGAAGTCTACTGGTAGGCAGCCATGTCTGTATTTTATTTTCCATGATACTTCCTGCCTGAGAAGAGAAGGCAAGACAAAAATTACATTGAACTGTTGAGAGAGGCAGAGGGAGAAAGCTGGTTCAGGGCCAAAATGTGACTTCTTTAATTCTAGGATTCAGGTGGCTTCTATCAAGCATCTTTTTTCTTTTCTTCAAATGGTGGTTAACTTAAGTCTAGCTGTCTGCACAAACAACTGGTTTAGCACCTCAGCTAATTATATCAGCTGAAGATCTGGGCAAGTTACATTCAAAATGATTCCCAAACAACTTAGTTTCACTGCAGTTTACTTAAATAGTCAAACCTATTTTGAGTGCACTGAGTAGTTATTTCTGCTACTGTATTTATGTCAAAAGTTTTAGCAGTTCCAAATATATCTTGAGTTTCCCAAGAGACCTAGACTTTAATAGCAAAATATAGCAGAAACCAAAGACTTTAGTTCCAACAAGAAGAGCAAATAACAGAACTAAATCTCATATATTTTTTCAGCTCAAGCATTTAATGGTCTGTCATGGACAAGATGAAAACTTGAGGTTACTCTGTCGTACATTACCTGATAGCCTAGTTCTCCACTGCTTTATTCTTCATGGAGTCCTGAATTAAAGCAGGATTTATGTCTGTTTATGAAGTGTCCCTTGATTCAGATTTTTAGGTGGTAATGATTAAACATATCAAGATGTTAGTATTCAGCATTCACAATGTTGTGAACTGCATTTTCGAACCATAAGATGGACACATGAAGCTGCATCTTTCTGTTTACTTCCTGTTCCAGATGTGGGAAAGAAGTAGCTACAGATTTCTTTAACAAAAAGCTAAGGAGACAAATTGTGGATACCAAATGCAAAAAGCAAGCAGGGAACAGAGCCTGTATGAAACTAAGTCACACAGGTTTCCCACTCTGGCCTGGGAAAGCATAAGAAGGAATCCAAACAGTCCTTGGTAAAGGACAGCAATCTGCAGGTGTTGTTTAGTCAAGGGGTAGTGTTCCACTTAGCCAGTGATGGTGATGTTTACCTTTAATGACCAATGAGAGTTTTACCTCTTGGACCCTCTTGAACATGTGTATAAAAGTAGATTAAGAATAATAAACTTTTCTCTCTTGGACAATGCAGCAAAGAGAGTCATGTTGTACGGCTTCACTGTTCCCAATATAGTGCGACAACAAATGTTTCCAGATTTGGGGCTTGAAGAGATAATAAATTTACCATGTAGGAGAATCCACCCAATGAAGTTCCTGCACTTTGGACAGCTGACAGATTCTCTACGCTATCTTAAGTTCAAGGAATTTCCAAAGACTGATAAAGGCTTGTGCAAAAACCTGACATTTTTCAAGAGAAGAGAAACACATTGAGTCACATTTCTTGGTGCTTTATTAGAAGAAAAATATCGAGTTCCATTGCATCTGAAGACAAAACAAATATAATTTTAAGGTGTGGTGTGTTTTTAACATTTTTGGAATCTCTTTCAATGTTCAGTATGGATACAGGAAGAACTGACTGTACATCTGTCCTTGATGACTCTTGAAGCAGTACAGACAACAAGCTGACAACATTCTTCCAAAAGAGAAGAACATTGGAATGGGTTTCCCAGGGAGGTGGTAGAGTCACCATCTCTAGAAGTGTTTAAGAAATGACTGGACGTGACACTTAGTGCTATGGTTTAGGTGACATGGTGGTGTTTGGTCAAAGGTTGGGCTTAATGATCTTGGAGGTCTTTTCCAACTTTAATGATATGATTTGATTTAATGATATGATATGATTTAATGATTTCCAGGGATGATTATTCTACCACTTCCCTGGGCAGCCCGTTTCAATGCCTCACCATCTTTTCAGTAAAGACATTTTTTCTAATATCCAATCCAAAGATCCCCTAATGCAACTTAAACCTATTTCCTCTAGTTATGTCACTTGTTACCTGTGAGAAGAGATGACCCTGCCTTGCTACAACTTCCTTTCAGGGGGATGATCACTGCCCTGGTTTCCTTCTACTTAATACCATAGCACCATGACAGATAAAATGCTGACACATTTGAACTACTTTGCTAGATTGCTCCTGGGATGTGTTCAAATGCGAGGACTACAGGCCATAAAAACTTGTTTGTATCCATGATATAGCACCAAGGGATGATACTAAACACTTCATTTAGAAGTAGGGAACAACCTATGGAGCATCCTGAGAGAGGAATTCTATCAGTGTGTCTGTAAACGCTTTCCTCAGCCCTATTTTCTTTTATCATGCATTCTCAGTGGCCACCCCATCATGCAGCATTTCATCCCCCAATCTCAATGCATCCATCAATATCTTTTAACATGCACACACTGATGTGTGTTTGGTATATGATGTCCCCACATTTTTTGACAAAAGTTAGGCATTTTGTCTGGAAGCCATCTTAAGATAACCTCTACAGAGCTGTATTCATCACAACTCTTCTGTATAACACAGTTCCTTGATTTACATAATGGCCTTGGAATAGGAGGAAAAAACTGTGAAAGAAGCTGTTGCAAGAGAGTCTTTGAAGTGTACTTCTAGCAGTACTTTTCCTGTTAATAGATATGTAGAATAAAAACAAAGGACTTTTATTTGTGTTTCATACTAATCATGGGGTTGCAAATTGATTGGATTCCTAGCTCTTTTGAGAGAGAGAAAGAGAGAGAGAAAGAAGCAGGAATAAAGGAAGATAAGTAGAAAATAGCCCCAAAATGAAGAAAAAAACCCAACCAACCAACCAAAACAAAAAACCCGCAGCTTTGGTATTTTTTCTTCCATCTATAACAATAGTTGAAAAATATTTGCTTCCACAGATCTGCTTGAGGGAATTTGTCCTTATGTGAGAATTAACTATGTCAGTAATTAAGAGCATTTTCTACTTATAATATAAAAAGCTTCTTTCATATAAAAAATATTTCTCCACACCCCGTGCTGTCGTATGATCAGATGAATATTCATGATCTCATGAATATGTACCCCACCCTCCAAAATAATGTTTAAGGTCCTGAGCCCAGTCCTCATTCTGACCTTCATGTGTTATTGGCTCAACTTCAGCTTGCAAAAGCAGAATATCATTGGTAAGTATTTTAAAGCTTTTTCCAGCCTGGGGTTTGGAGAAATTTGATGGTATATTGCAGTCATTCCTCTTCTGTCTCTAATAAGCAGTGAAAGGAAGATGTTGACATTTGAAACATTATCAATGGGTAGCTAAGTTGATGCTCACTGTGAAAGATGAGAAAAATTGTTCCTCAGAACATTTTTAGTTAAGGTTCCAAAAGTGCAAGCAGATGCCACTACATCTGTTACATCCTCTTCCCATTTTGAGAGCATGTCTCCCACCATGTTAGCTGGAAATTTCATTCTGAGGCAAATAGAAACAAACATAGATATTTCCCCTCACCTCCCAAGTCTTTATGATCTGAACAAAGTAATAACATTTAAAAGATACCAATATATTTTACAATATATTTTGCAGCTTACTTGCCAAATCTAAACTGTTCATATATCTACTATTAATATTTATGTATATGATGCAGAAGAAACTTATTTTTATAAATTTTGGGTAAATAGCTATAAATGTGTTTGCTAAAAACAATGCAAGACTAGAATCTAATGTAGTATGTTTCTCCAGTGTGAGAAACATATAGGACAAAATGAATTCCATGGTCTATGTGGTCATTTTCACAAAGAGAATAGCAAAGGAAATAAACTGTAAGTGACTAAGTAGGAAGCAGCATATTTTCATGATACTTCTTGCAATTATGACTTATAGGTCATTCATAACAATGAAATGTCATGTGTGCTTTGTTACTCCTTTTGTAAAAGTAATTAAATCATTTGCATATATGTTTTTTTTAACATGCTGAATTCATTTTCCTGGCTTGGAAATATTTCTATATAACTATTAATAGCATTCTTCTCAACATCACTTGCTTAGGACATATCAAATTGGGGCCTAAGGGCTGTAATTTAAAATAATATTTAAGTCCTGTTGCTGATTTTGGTTTATCAAGGGAATAATTTTCAATGGCTGCACAAGTTACCTTTTTTCACTTTTGTAGCATTTATACTACATCAAATCTCAAAGGAATTAACTCTGTGTTGAAGCCAATAGAATAAAATGAGCACAATGTTTACAGTTATTTTAGGGTCAAATATCAGGGAATCTGTTGTGAAAGTCCCAAGAAGCTCTGTTAGGAGTCAGTAGGATAACCACATGTTAAGGGAGAACCTGAGGAAAGGAACATTTAGTTCACAGTTGCACACTGAAAAATTTACCTGTTAAACTACCATACAGATGGAGAAAGGCGGCTCCAGACATACCTTGAAGGAAAGATTCAGGAGAAATTACAGTTAACACCAGCTTTCAGGAGCAGGCTGCAAGTTCCAACAGGCAGAGCACCTATCTTAGAGGTCCTTCAGAGCTTTTTTATTAGCTGTATGTGTCTTTCCATCAAACTGGGTACCTGCACACAGCCCTCATTTATCATGCAACCTGATATATACCAAAAAGTCACTGAAGAGGGTGGCTGTCTCAAATCCTGAGATATAAAAGTTTTCCTTAGAAAGACAATTATAGAGGTTCCAAAAATTCAAACAGATCCATGTTTTTGATCTGAGTATGATTTGAGTATGATTATGGATCTTTTCCAATAGGTAATTTGGATGTGGCCATCTGGTTTGGAAGGCTAAGGTAATTTTATGTTATGAACGTGCTGTACTCTTCCCATTGACTTCAATGCCACAGAACTGTCCTGAACTTGATTAAATTACTAGCAGAGACATAGAAAAATAATATATTGTATTTAGGGTGTTTACTTTTTACTTACTGTGTTACTGCACAATGTTTAGTATTAGTTCTTACTTAAGGCAGAATCAAGCCTAAATAAAGGTCCCTTGTGCACAAAGCCTCTCTTTGCAGGTTTTGCTTCAGAAAAGTCATACTATGAGTTTATTATGTTGCTTCCTCATCCATTGCAAGGGACATTTTTAACTGACTTGGCAACACAATTAAGCAAAAAATTTCATGCCAGTGGGGCACACAGTGATGTATTTTGTTTGGCTGGGATATTTTTTAAAGCAATTCAAAGCAGCAAGTACAAAAATTCTCCTTTCTTTTTCATTAGGAGGAAGGAGCATTTTTTTTTTCTCTTTGTTGTCATTAGTGACAATTCTGACCTTGAAGTCAATGTCTTCCATAAGATTCTGCTAGTGATTTCTTTTCCCTAGATCATGCAACCACTTCTTTAGACTGTACTTTTTTTTAAATTGACTTGCTAAGCTTTTCTCCAAAAGCATTTTTTTTCCTTTTCTTCTCCATTCCTTTTGAAATTTAGAGAAGGCAATTTCGACTTATTTCAGTCTGTTATAGATTTTGGAAGTATTCCAGAGACAAAGATAGGACTAAAGCAAACTGGCAAAATCAATTATTTTAAAGTTTTAGCTTTTAGTTTAGACAATTTTGACAATAATGCTGAAAGGACGCTGCAAAATGTCACAGTCTGGTCAGGAAACTGCAGTATAATGTGTGGTGAATAAATAACACACCAAGTGACACTGATAAAAGAATTCTGGGGAAAATAACACCCTCAAAATGTTTTCAAATTATTATACCCCAATTTCTGGTCCCACTTACATCAAACTAAGTCTGCAGCAATTTCACTGACAACATCAAGACTGGATTCTTTATTCTGATAAACAATTTTTTCATGAAAGGTGAGTCTCATTGGAGTTATTTCAGCAAGCAATAGAGCTAGTTCAAGCTTTTAGTGAAGGAGAGAAGCACAGGGATCATTATGTCTGCATTTCACCTAAACAGTGGGTGCATGGCACAGACTGCTGGCCCATTTTCCCTTGCAGCAACCAGCAGCATTCCCTGGCCTGGATGTCTGGGTTTCTTCCCTGTGAAAACCATAAAAAAAGGAATGGGGCTGAGGAAGTGGACCGAGACATTTTGACTTCCTCTGATACTGATATATATATATTAGTACATATATTTGGTAGTGCTTTAAAATATGTAAAACCAATTCATCAGCTCAGACTAAACACTTTTCATACATCATGCATGAAAAGGACTAGTGGATGAGAAGTTCAACCTGACAATGTGCACTTGCAGCCCAGAAAGTCAACTGTGTCCTGGGCTGCACCAAAAGAAATGTGGCAAGCAGTGTGAGGGAGGTGGTTCTCCCACTCTAGTCTGCTCTCAGAGTGATGTATCAGCTCTGGACCCCTCAACAAAAGGGTATGGAACTTCTGGAGCAGGTGCAAAAGGTCACAAAGATGATCAGAGGCCTGGAGTACCTCTTCTATGAAGGCAGACTGGGAGAGTTGGGCTTGTTCAGCCTGGAGAAAACTCCAGGGAGACCTTATAACATCATTCCAGTACCTGAAGCATAACAGAGAGCTAGAGAGGGACTTTTTACCAGCGCATGTAGTGATAAAAGAAGGGCGAAAGACTCCAAGCTGAAAGACATTATGCTTAGATTAGACATTTAAGAAACTCTTTACTACCAGGGTAGTGAACTACTGTAACAGATTTCCCAGAGAAGTGGTGGATGCCCCATCCATGGAAGTGTTCACAGCAAGGTTGGATGATGGGGATTTTAGCAGCCTGGTCCAGTTGAAGGTGTTACTACCCATGCAGGAAGCTTGGAACTAGATGATTTTTAATATCCCTTCCAACCCCAAATTTTCTGTGATTCTATGACTGAGATTCAATCTTTAATTCTGAGGATGTAGCACTGATCGCTACATTTTCTACAACTTACATTATTGCAGTTCTCTGCCAGTGTAATACCTTCCAACTTCACCACCTGATGTTTTGCAGCTGTAAGGTAGGTGCAAGGTTCTCCATCATCCAGCTGTTCACTGACACAACAGGTGTGTACAGATAGTCCCATGTCTATTCTTCTAGGAGGCAGACCAACTGCCCTTCAAGGATGATGTTCAAAGACCCTCCCATTAGGTAGTATTTGGGATAGTTACATAAAATGATATTTTAACAAACTTTCTATGATGGAAGCTAGGGTAGCATTCCAGTTTACTTGCATGTTTCCCAAAGATATTTTTCTCCTTACCTGTGACTTTTCTATACATTTCTTCAAGTACCACTTTCCAATGAAAAAAACCTAGGCCTCTTAAGAATTCTCTGTTCCTTAAAGCATGAACGTGCTCAAATATATGCCTGGACATTTGTAAAGCCAGGAAAATAGAAATAAACTGGTTTGTGTTAATCCCAGGTTGAATGTTGTTTGTCATGAGAACTGAGTTTTGTCAAAGGTAAACCTTGAACCCACAGGATAAATTACTGAATATCCTTAACCAGTCAATTCCATACCAGAACTATGCCATTACTTTGTAATAAACCTAATGTGATCATACTTTAATCCCTTGTACATAAAGTACTCAGTCTGAGCTGGTGAGTTGCTTACTTTTGTTTTGCAATAATAATAAATGCAGCTTCTTTTTTTTTGTGTTTACCTCCTAAAAGGTTCCCTATCCCTACACACTACACATTTTCCCTTATTCTCAGAAGATTAACAAAGATTTTGATTTATGATAGCTGAGGAAGCAATCCTGAACCTAACACTTTTTGACATACAGGATAAACCTGCCCTTATATTACTAAGGAACAAAAAACTCCAGTAGCATAAAGTGCAGATGGGAAAAAATGGTAAAGACAAAATTTCTGGCTTTGAGGAAGGCAGCAAATGCTGTTTTCTTGCCGTGTCTCCTCATTGTTTACCATCTCTGAGTTTGTTGTCTGTTGTCTTTCACAAGACATGAGCTTGGCAGAGTCCAAATGCCACACATCACTACTTTTGCCAGCAGGAAAACTCTTGGGTCTCTGGAAAAATTGCCTTTTATTATATTTTGATTCAGCTGGCTCTGTGATGGAGTTCTGCTGCAAATGTTTGAATAGTTTTCAATGAAAATGGCATAAGGAATGTTCACTGATTCCTTTGGGAATGAAAAGAATGCATCTGCCTGTTAAATGTCTCAGAGTTCAATTCAAGAGACAAATGACCTGCCCAAGAGTATGCACCTTATCCTCAGAATTTAAAATACATAGTCCCTTAGGCTGTTCAGGCTATGTATTTACTTTTGCTTGTTGTTCACTCTTGACTCACCATTATCCAAATGAACTCCTGAAGTAGGTGCAATATAATAGCTCATTTTCTCTTCCTGGTAAGTGGTTTGGACAGCCTACACATAGATTAGCCTTCCAACACCATTTGGATTCAGCTTGAGGTGACTGAGCTCAGCTACAATGGGCTAAGGGAGCCTATTGGATTATTTCAGGTGACTTCAGCCTTCACATGGCCATTTGATTAGCTTAAGCAGCACCAGTACTTTCCTATTTGATTTGTGGCCTGGCATTTTAATAGAAAATGAGGCAAATCCTTGACTCATCCTTAACTGGCACAGCCCCTTTGATTTTAGTAAAAGAATTGTAAAGTGAAAAATTTTACAACACTTAATCTACCTTGAAACTGCCTGTGTAGCTCCAAATTGTGTTTCTCATCCTAACAGTGTTCCAGTCAAATGGATTTGAAAAAAGTAAAGACTATTCTAGTGTTAAGCACGGAACTAATTTTTCAAGATGTTGTTTTGGTTTTGGTTGTTTTTGTTAGGTTTTTTTTTTTTTAATAATGAATGACTATTTGGTTGTTAAGTGTTACAACTGCATCTCTTCAACTTCTTTCTGGAACACACACAATTAATAGGCTTGCCAGGCACTTAGACATAGAAAAAAATACCATTCTGTATTCAAAATAAAACACTGTTACCAGTGGCAACCTCATTGGCTGTTCTAGCAGACAGACCAAGTGCTGAAAGAGCACTGGGACAAATCCATTCTGCTCAACATAGGAGAGGACTCTTTGTCAGGACAATGAAGGAAGGATGCTCAAGCTGTACTTGCTTTGTGTAGAATTTCAGAGCCACAGCTTCTAACATGGGTTATTCTATAGTAAATTGCTTTTAGAGCAAGCCAGAAATAATCAGAACAAAGCAGGATAATAGCTGCTGTCATCTGCTTTCATGCCTCCAATGGGAGCTAACTTAACTAAAATGAACTGTAAGAAATAGTGGGGGTGGCTTTGTTCCTTTTCACCTGAGTCTGAATATCTGGCTTCATCCTTCAGCTGGGTTCAGGAAAATTAGCTCACTAAGGGCAATAGCCATTTTGTGTTCAGACTACTGAGAAAAAAATTTAATCTTTTTGTTTAGTGAAAATTGCAGAGGCCATTCACTGCCAAAACAATTTTGTGGAGACCAAAGGACTGGGAAATAGCTAAGGATTAGTGAAAGATAGGCATTGTCCGGTAGAGATCTTTTTATCCCCAAAATGGCATAAATTCAGAAGAAGAAAATGCAGGATATCCTGAGTACAGCCCTCTGGATTCACTCAGATGTTAGCACAGGGGACAAAACACACTGGATGGAGATGCCTGTGTTCATCCCACATGCATTAGTGCAAGCAATGGAAACATAGAAGACAGCCAGACTGTGAGCTGAGAGCCAGAATGAGACATCCAAAGGGATGGGACAGCAAGACTAGGCTGGGGGTCCACAGCACCATCAGCAGTCTTTGAACTGGCCAATAGCCAAACACTTTAGCAGGTGTCAGGTTCTGAGCATCACACGTAGCCAAGGAGAAGTCAGGCACTTCAGCTACAGCAGAGATCATAGGGGCAGAACCTGGAACACCAGAGCAATGAGTGCTGGGAATTCAGAGAGTCACCATAGTCATCACACATCTACCCAGCCTTGTCTGTCATGGCCTTGGACTTTGCTGCCAGCACAGACTGAGGTGGGAAATTGTGCTTGGGCTCAGGAGACCAATGGCTCCTGGACACCTGAAACTGCTGGAGCTGCTTCTCCCTCAATACCCACCACAGGCACAGTAATCCCAAGTAGCCACACACAGGACTTCAGCACCTGCTTGTGCTGCATGCATCCCAGCAGAATTGCTTGATGATTACTGCCATTATGCTCCTTCCATCTTGGTTTGACATGTGAGCCAAAATCTAGGCACACTTCCTGCAGCACATCACTCCGTATATATTTTTTTCCTTTGATCTTTGCCACTGGAAAGAATGGCAAGTTTCTCTTAAACAGAATTTTGCATTATTGTTGCACTGTACTTAGAATTGTCTGTGTTTATTGTTTGTGTTTAATCTTTCCTCTGCTGTGTCTTAGAAACACATGCCTGAGAGGTCATCATTTACTCAAGACAATGACAAATATTTTATTATGTTTTATTTTAGAATTATAGTGCGGAAATGGTGCCTCAGTCCACGGGGTTTAGAAGCTCATAAACCAAGGATTATTTAGAGCAGCAATTGACGTGGCAAATTATTTACCTCTGAAGACATCAGAATGGATGAGGAATTGTTCTTATCAGTTTATAGTAGGATGGCATCAATCAATGGGAAAACCCCACTTCATTGATGAACAATTACGTAGCACATCTTTTACTAAAAGACAGCACTTACAGGGTGAGTGAGAAAAAATAATAGGAAATATCTTCTCAACGAGAAGTTTATTCAAATTATAAATATTTCAAGCAAAATAAAGCATAGATAGGATGCTGATATAGACTCACCTGTTATGGGAATAGCTACCCTTGTCCAAAACAGCTGGCCATCAAATACTGAACCATATAATAACCAGATTCAAAGTCTTTTTTAAGTGTTCTGTACTTTCTCCAACCACAGGTTGTTCAGGATTTGTACAATAGAAGGACATTCACACAAAGGGTTTGTTAGTGTTACACATTCCTGTACTTGATTTTTGAATGAATTATTTTAAAGTAATCAGTTGCGTCCAATCAGGAATAAATCACTTGTTACATATTTAATTTTCCTGTCATAGTTCATCTTGGATTATAGATAATCCAAAAATTGAGATAGAGTCAAATTTCCACCTCAACAGAAGCAAAGACCACTTCACTGCACTTAACACGAGGGAGAAAAATCCTCTTGCTTTTGTGAAAATTTCACTTATAATGTAAAAAAAGACTCATGGCACTCCTTTCCCTATGCCTCTACTACAGAAGAAAATTTCTGAATCCAGGAGGAGATAATTTTAAAACAAACAAAAGAAGTTTTTATGCAGTGTATAGAAAAAAACAAATATATATATGTGTGTGTATATATATATATATATATATATATATAAGAGAAAGATTGGCAAAATGACATGAAGAAACAGAAGCAAGAGAAATTCCAGTTAGGAAAATATTTTTGGCAAAGAGCATGGTTAAATACAGGAACATATTGCTCAGAGATGTAGAATCTCCATCCTTGGAGAGTTCCAAAGCTGAAGTGGACAAGGGCCAGAGAAAACTGGTCTAACATTGAAGTTAACCATAAAATGCACAGGAAGTTGGACTAAGTGAACCCTAGAAATCGAACCAACCTGCAATAATTGATGATAGTACTGGATGTTGTTGCTGAAAGGGGTTGAGGAATACAGACCATATCAGGAAATTCAAACAGGGATTAGACAAATCCATTCACAATATGTCCATAAACAGATAGCAAAGAAAGAGGATGTGCCCTCAAATATCCCCAGTGACCATGGATGCTAGGGATGAACAAAACAAGCAGTGGATAACGCTATGCTCATGATGTCTCTCTCTAAGCAGCATCTCCTGTTGATATAGCCATGTGAAAAACACTTGGCAAATGAATAGCTGGTCCAATCCACAGGATATATATAATAATTTTATATATATAATATAATTTTATCATTAATTCTTCTTACTTATTGGTCGGATACAGCACAACGGCTTCTGTCTCTGTCACGTTTCCTGGATCCAGGATTTGAATTACAAATGATGTTCAGCGTAGAAGATGTGAGCATGGAGATACAGACCTTGGCACTCTGGAATTTACTGGGGACAACTGAGCTCTGAATTTTGGGATTAAGCTAGTCTCTAATTTCCTTAGAGAATATTTTTTGATCACACTTCAGAAAAAATCTGGGCTATACCTCAGAAAACAGGATCAAACCCAGCGTATGTTTTAAACTTCAATAAAGATTTTTTTGTTCTTAGATAGGTTGAGGAAAAAAATCAAATTAAAATATTAGTTAGCAAAGAGATGCCTAAAAGCATGTCTCAGCATATATTTACTAAGAGAAGCCTGTAATCAAATGCTTGTATTTAAACTGGTAGTAGTAGTCAAGCTGACTGAACTATTCAACAGGCCTGAAACACTCTCCCTAAGAGGCATTCTTATTTGTTGGGATCTTAAGCCTTCATTCTGTGAAAGAGTTTAGTCATACCCAGGTTCCTCCTGCCCTACTGGAGACATGGTGGTTATCCAAGCTATGAATGCCTTCTGAAACTTCTGCTAGGCTAGCCTGCAATCTCAGCCTCTCTGGAGTAGTCCCATCTATCTGTAGCACAATTCACACATTACTCCTCAGTAAAGGGTAGAGAAAGTCAACAGTCTGGGAATCTGCAATCCCCTTTGGTCATCCACTATGTCAGTGGACATGACATACAACAGCTTTCAGTACTGTGCTCTAGTTTTAATGGATTATCCTTTTTATTGCTGGCTGCAGTAGCAGTTCACAGAAATAAACCAAAATTATTCATTATATTAAAAATTTCTCTAATCTTCATTAATGTTGATCTCTTTAGTGTTATTTATTGAATGATAAAATTACCAGTAGCAGATGGCAACTGAAGTATATAAAATGCAAATGCCTACAATATCAAGCAAGTATATTTTACCGACAAAATTTAATATAAGTGCACATCATGATTGGTCTTTTTTTGTGCAGAGAATGGAAGATAATGGGGATGCCTCTCTTAGATTAATTAATCTATTTATTCAACAAAACAAACTGATGCCACTAGTTAGGTTAACAATATGGAAAGTTACGTGGTATCGAAGCATATGGATTGCTGTTAAAATGAACTTTGCTGCTCTACTAATGGAACTTTTTCCTTGTGTTTCTAAATTTTAATGGTATAATACCCAAAGCATAAGGTATATTAGAGAATAAGGTTGTAAATTGTTTCTCAGCCTTATTCAGAAACCTCAATAATTCAATAATCAGAGCACTGTGATACAGACTCTAAATATCTGAATAATATAGAAAATGTTCTTTTTCTGGTCATCTGGATCTTCCACATTCCCTATACAGTTTGTTTGAACTTGTACACCAAATTCCCATTGATTTCAGTTGGACTTAAACAAGTGTCAAATATTCAGAGCTGTAGCCTTTGCAGACTATAATATAAAGTTAATGGGAATCATACAGAGTATCCCCATTGTCTCATTTCCTGATTCAGCAGGATTAGTTCTTCCTTTATGCATCTAATTCAGCAGAAACCATCTGAAAAATCCTGAAAACATCAGGGTAACTGCACAGTGGGGACCCCCCTATGCACACATTCTTTCTTAATGTACCTGTGAGTGGAAAGGCTCTCTCATTACAGAGAAAAATGAAAAGTGCCTTCTTTGGTGGGAGTAGCAGTAGCAAAACCAATTGCATTTGCTGCATTCTTCGTTTCTTTTCTAATCAGCCCATGATACTACAGCCTTTGCAAACCACATAGCCAGCTGACACAGGGCACAGAATTGTTCCTTCTTGCATGAATAGAAATTTCTGATGCAGCCTGGATGTTACAAGCTTGCATTTGCTTAGCTGCACGTTGTTTGTGACAAATGAGAGACCAGCAGTAATGAGGAGATGGGGTATAAATGTAATGATAGAATAAGTGAACTCTTTGCAACGTCTACATATTGCATATCCATGGAAATGAAGGTGTAAGTGAGGAAGAGAAGGGTTTAGTCAGCTAACAGTAAGAAGAATCAAAAGAAATGTTCTCTAATATAAAGTGTTGCTGTGTATGGGGGATTTCTGCAGTTTTAATGTCAGAGTGTTTTAAGATCAGTCATGTATTCCTTTACTTGAGGGATTTAATTTACATTTAAAATGAAAAAAAATCCTACTGCAATTGAACTGCTTTCAAAGTATAAACTATGGCTTCATGTGGCTGTGAGTAGAGACATGCCTAGCTGCTGACCATTTCCCTTCAGCTCTCCTTGTGTGGACTGAAACATTTGGAGCTCCAGGACATAGCCCAGAGGCCACAGCATACAGCAAAGACAGGCAACATTGATTTTTTTTTTATTTCCTCAGTAAATGTGTATGGCAGGAAAGGACTATCAACTGTGGAGCAGTATAGTTTCTGCTTTCCCCTCAAAGTCATAAATCTGTGACTTGAGCTTCTAGAGAACCAGGGAAGATGTTTTTGTGCTAGTTGATTATAGAAAAGAGGTGCCATTACAGCTGTAAACTAGACTGAGGCTTGGCTGTGATGGAGATTCATGTTAACATTAAGGTAATTCTTGAGAGTAAGGAATTATAAGTATTTATTTACAGTTCTACAGATTTTGTTGCATTGCATAGAAGAGTAGCTTTGTTTGCACCAGTTGAAGAATAATTAACTAAATTTGACATAATTAAGTCAATTAAATCCCTTCTGTCCATTTTGCTGCAACTTATTTCACTTCTAATAGTTGCTACTCATGTTATTTTTTTTTAAATCATGCAAAACCCACTCTTCTCTCAGCAGATTCTACAGCTGTACTATACTTACAGGTAGGTAGGTACAGTAGGTTACAGGAAACTCTCTGGTTTCACTGGTTTCACTGGCTGTGTCTGTCTTGCAGTTGCTGTTGAATAAATATGCATAATTTACAAAGATTTGCTATTAGGTCTCTGCCAACCAGGCTCCTGAATAACTGAGCATTCACTTCAGCTGCTTAGGAGGAATAAAGGGTAGTACCCAACTCCAAAGTTTCAGGATTGAGCAACCAGTGCAGGGCAAGGCTGTATCTGCACAGTCTGCTGAGTCTACAAAATACAAAATCTAAATACTGTTCCAAGACAAATAGCATAAAACTAGTTTTTAAGGGCTTTGGTGGAGTGATATTACTGGGGCCAATAATGTGTCATTTTGCTCTCTATCTACTGTACAACATTAAAAAGAAAACCAAGTGATAGATACTGTGTCAGGTAGCTTTGTGAATTCATTCACTTCCTGAAAGAAGTGAAATTAAAACCAGATTCTAACAGCTATTTATACCATACTGAACTGTACCATGGAGCCCTAAGAGTGGGACCAGGTCCCTGAAGAACCTTAAAAATGGTATTTCTGAAGTTACTGTCATAGGTATAGGGTACTATAATAATTCACGTCAGACATAAGCTTTATTAACTATGATCATAGCAAGCAAATATTCAGCCATCATCTCCCCCTCTGTTCCCCTCTTCTCTGCAAAGTGATTGCAGAGACTCAGCCTATGTACAGATTAAGAAAAAAACCCAACAAAACTATAAATTAACAAAAAGGAAAAAGGCAAGGAAAAACAATAATTTTAATATTAAAAGAACTAGGTACTCATCCTCAGGAGTGTTGGACTCATTAAGTATCTTACTAACTGCCACAAATCAGAGAAGAAATCAAAGAATAAATAATGTGAAAATATGTCAGGTGCAACCTATAGGAATGGCATAGCCACTATTGTCTTTACTCAATATGAGGAGGTGGAAATAGTCACAAACTGCTAGTATTTAGTCAACAGGAATGTTCTTTTATTTAGGATAAACTTTTTAGCCAGATCAAATATTTATTTAATAATGATACCATAATAATTATTCAGTGTGACTGAATGTGGACAGGCAGAGAAAGCTCTAATGCCACTGAAAGTATTGCAGAGAGCATCTTGGTCAAATCCCAATAGTCACAGACATCTTTTCCTGTTTAGGATAATTTTATAGCTGTTTGACTTGTCCTAAGTCAAGGTGAAGGGACACTGGACATACTAGAGGCACTGAGAAGGGAGCAAAGTCAAGTCCCATTCCTGATGATGATGTCTTCAATCATGCTCACCTACTTAGTGACAGTTGTTTGGTATTGTCTATTCACTCCTTTCCCTCGTCCCTCCCTGTCTGGGTATCATCATACTATTAATGATGCTGCAAAATTAATTCAGAAAGGTGCATGACTTTTGTCATATATGTCATTCTTCTCCACCCCAAAATGGTGATGTGCTGTGTTTTGTGTGATATATACTGGTATTTTGATTGGATTTGGGTTTCTTTATTTATTCTGAAAAATGTCCACATCAGAGAAGTAAGGTTGAAGAAATGCAAAATTTAAGGCTAAGGGTCATCATGTCTTGGAAGAGCTCCTTCCACAGTTTTTGATGCCATGGCCTAGACCTCCATGCCAGAGTGTGGGTGACTTGTCCTTCTGTGTCCCTTTGTTTTGACACTGGGTATTTTCTGTCCCATCATATTTTCTGAATGCGGTACTTGGTTGACAGTGGGCAGTGGGGCTGCTGCAGAGGCGCTCTGCCAAGAGCTCCTTGCAATTACCCATCCAGCATTTCTCATTTAAGTTGTGATGAAGGGTGAGGAACAGGGCTGATCCAAAACACAGGCTTTTTTTACTGCTGCAGAGTATGGGTATCAGATATTTTATGGTACAAGAATTGGAGACTGAATAAAATCATACTTAAATCCCCAAAGTCACTCAAATCAATTTTCTAGTCTTTTCTGGCCTATGTTTCTTTATTTAAGGACAGTCTCACTTCTACCTGAAATTGCTTTGCAAACTATGTATCAGCAGTAAGTGAGGGAATATTCTGAATAAAATCTCTGAGATTTTGCAGGCTGGGATATAATGACTCTTTTAGTCAAAATGAAAAATCTGTATCATGTATTGCAAAACTAGTTTCCCATTTTATTCCTTGAGGGGGAGCTCCAGTTAATGAAAACGACACAATGTGAAATTCACTGAAAAAACTCCAACCCTACTAAGTAAAGGAATATTTTCTAAACATGCTAGTAAGCCAGTCGAAGGAATGAATCTCTCACTCATTTTTAACAGGTTTAATTTTCTAGCTGATACACTGCTTTTCCAACTGTCCCCCTTTAATCAGTACACAGTAAAGATTTGTACCCAAGATTTCTATGTCATCTTCAGGGGAACACAAAATTCTCCTGTACTTGTAGCTCATGCTTCTTGTGTGCACAGAATTCTCAGCCTCTCCCAGCCCAGAGTGCATGTACTACTTTTCAGTGAGTTCCCAGTTACTCTCTGGACAATAAAAGTTTCAATAAGTTAAATGTTAAAAAAAGAAAAAAAATGAAAAAAAAAAGTTTTAGGACACATAAAGAGAAAGAATAAAATCTATTATATTTTAGGATGAGTTCTTCATCCTAACCTTTGAGAAAAAGGTAAAAAAGTGCTACAAATTCTGTATGGAGTACTAACCCCAGTAATTTTGAATGTAGAATGAGGAATGAATGCATTTTAAACCGCAGGTTTAGAGGTTCTCATAGTAAGGTAGAATCTTCCAGCTGTAATTTTTTTTCCTGGAACATGTTTCTCTTTTATTGAAACAGATCATCCCCTTCCTCCTCTGCACCACCCCCCCTCACTCCCCTTGGGTTTGTTTTGTTTTTCTACTTAGAGATTCGTTTTAACATGGAATTATAATTTCACTCTATGAGTGAACAGCTACATGATTAAAACCTTATTGCCTTTGAAATGCAAATAGTTTGCCCTTGCAAGTGTGCCTGGGCATCAATTTTGCCTATTATGCTGAGGAACAGGCTGAGTTCCTTAAGGATCCCTGTTCTTGTTAACCGGTACTTCAAAATACCAAAAATTCTTAGTATTTGGATAAGAAAGACATGAACCAACATACCTCTATAGATTTGCCTCTATATCTTCTGCAATACAAGCAGAACAAAACCAGCAACTACTTAAATAATTTTATGGCCTTTCTTAGTCATGTGGTTTCTGTAATGTTGTGTTAGGCAGGCCTTAGGCATCAATGTCCTTCAGTACAGCTGGAAAGAAAGGAATCTTTTTTTGTAAGATATACCTATTATTACATTTTGTAAGATATACCTATTATTACATGAATAAAGCAAGAAGATCGACTTACTTCATTATAATCTCAATTAAGCTGTATTTTATACATTTTCATTTACTTTCCATATACAAACATAAGGGAGTTGTGCAGTGGTAAGGGAGCCATCAGTCTGAAGATGAACTTTACCACCATTCTTCCGTTGTGCAGAACGTAGACAGCACAGGCCCGGTTCCCTGTGATTGAGGGAAACTTTCTCTCTAAGGGCAGAGAGAGGTTGTAGGGCTGGAATGAGCCAGGCTTACAGGATGACTTGGTATTGTAAATCTTGCCTCTTAGGCAACTGCACAAAATGAAGAGCAAAAGAAAAGGAAGATGCACATTAGCCCATTCACTGATCAAAAGTTACCACCTGTAGTTTCTAGCTCTTACTGGATTAATGGAGTTCATGGCCAAGCAAGCTGCTTCCTACTCCAGCAAGAATTTCGTCTCTGGGTGCTGCTGCAGTTCACAGTTCACAGGGCATCACCTCCTGCCAACCACTGCTCAGCAGGAGCAGAAGCTACTGCCTGAGGAAGAGTTTATTGTCACCTACTGCAGAGGTGGCAGTGGTCAATTTTGAGGTCCTGCAAGTGCTTTGAATACAACCATTTCCTTTCAGAAAGTGACTTCTGGTGACAGTCAATGTTGTCAACTGTACCTCTGCAGTTAAGGCTCAGCATACACTCTGAGTTTGGTGGATATTGGCAGTGTTAACAAGAACAGGGGAAACACAACTTTAATTGAAATTAAGACCTTGGAGACAGATTTCTGTAGATTTTATAGGTCCATCCTGTTCTGTAACTGTCTCAGCTTGGTATTTTGTGTTGAGTAATAAACAGAAGAATGCTTCTAGGCCTTTTTTCTGACTCAGTAAAGTGTTTATGGTCATGATCTGGTGCAAGTGTGAATATGACTTGTGCTGAATGAAGGTAGCCTTTTTGCTGCTTATCCCAGTTTTTCAGCTCAGAATGGCTCCCTCAAGGGATTCTTGGTTTTTCATCTCCAAAGCATCTCCTTTCATTAGCTCTGCCATCTGTTTTATATTAAGCTACTCTTAATTATGATGATGCCTCTGGTGTTACCTGTGATCATGGCCAACAGACACTCTCATTCTTGGAATGTGGGAGAAGACTGAGACCTCCTTACTTTATCTCTTAGGGAATACAAATTGGCCAAGTTACAGCTAGCAATAGTGAATGAGGAATATATTTGGCTTAGACCTGAAAAAAAGGCTGAGTGTGTTTATTTGTATATGTAACATATATCTTATCTTAACCATATTATAGCTTTTCTGTATGTTTCATACCCTGGTATTATACATATATATACATATGTATACCACTATATACCAATAAAAGTGTCTGGAGACTGCTTGTTGCCACGACTTTTTTGCCACAAATCACCTCCTTGCCATAAGGAGCTCTAGCAGTATGGACCAAGGTGAGGCAATGCTCTAGACTAAGACCTGCCCCTGATTAGATTACTAATAGAGTGATATAATTAAATAGAGTAGCCATGGTGCTAAACAGGTTTCTCTCCTTGTAACAAATTCTTGATACGCCTATTATTTTTATCCTTATTTAAATAAAGAATTGTAGAAACCCAGTATTGCTCTTTAGACTTCTAAAATAGAAATAAAATTCAGTATAAATATATAATGGTTTATTATTTCCTTAAACTGCATTTAAAAGGTACTTAGTCTTTACTGGCTGCTTTTCTTCCTGATATGACTTTTTCTGTTTTCTGCCCTTTATGTCCCACAAGGATGGTATGTTGCTTGTAAAGAATATATTCTGCTAAAGCTGCTGCTCTTCTACATTCATCAGTACTTCCTGGCATCCGTTGTTTCCCTGAAAAACAACTCAGAAATGATGAATTGCATGGCCAGCTTCCTCTGCAACTAACGTCTTAAGTAAATGCATGATGCATCTCTTGAAGGTTTCATTATCAGTAACCTAAACTTTTTTGTGTTCCACATCCATGAACCAATGACACTCTTCATTTGACTACTGGGCTGTAAAAAACACCAAGTTAGTCTTCTCTAGGCTCAAAATGCTGAATGCATTTTGTGCAGATTATTGGAAAATTAACATGAGCTCCATTGGAAATATTCAGATTTAATGAAAGATCTTGACAACCATGACCTTGGGAGCAGTTATACTGGGCCTGCTTAGGACATTTCTTTCTAAAACTGTATCAGAATGAAAAAGTTTCCTGACAACTCTCCCTAAGTAAAAGCATTAAATGATTCTGTGATGACAGCATTACATACAGGTCTTGCAAAGCAAAGTTGGATCTAGTCTGGTCCTGGTGGTCTGCAGTGAAGGCTGGCGTATAGAATAGCGTGTTAATGCTAAGTGCTCACACTGGTAGGGCTGGTTGCAGAATTCAGAAATCTGTGAGCTTTTGTCCTACAGTACATATGTAGCATGGACAAGACCTTGACTTCATGTAGAAGTGAACAGCGTACAGACTTGATTCCATATAATTATAACCCCACCAGTGAGACCTTTGAGTCCCGAAGTGTTAGATGTACCTAGGATCTGGCCCTGCCTCCTTGCATTTCACTAACTTGATGCAAAATGTCCCTGTGAACAGTTCCCACTTTGCAGTTAGTAAAAATCTCTGGACTGTGAACTCCTGTGTGTATGTATAATACAATAATAGTAAAAATTGATAAACAATAAACCTAGGAACTAGGAATCTAGAATCATTTGCAAACAAACCCAAATTAAATAGAAAAAAAGGCAGCAAACACAGCTGAATTTTTCTTATCTCTGTAGATGTATAGTTCATTAGGCATACTGTCCAAATAAATGTTAAATGTGAAAATACAAAAAATGTAGATATAAATTTATATAGCTTCTGTGGATTTGTAGTTTCGTCTTGAAAGTATGCACTGGTCACATTGCAAAAGAATTCTAAAAAATATTTAAGCTCTTTTTCCTTGTCTTACTGCCAATCTTCAGATTCAGCTATTAGCATGATGCTCAAAGATCAGAGAATCACATAACCACTTAGGCTGGAAAACACCTCTGATATAATCAAGTCCAATTTATGACCTAACACCACCATGTTAAATAGACCATGGCACCAAGTGCCATATCCAGTGTTTCCTTAAACACCTCCAGGGACAGTGACTCCACCTCCCTGGCAGCCCATTCTGATGTCTACTCACCTTTCCATGAAGAAAATCTTCCTAATGTCCAGCCTAAACCTTTCCTGGTGCAGCTTGAGGCAATGTCCTCTTGTCCTGTCACTTGCTGCCTGGGAGAAAATACCCACCTCTAACTGGCTACAACCTTGTTTCAGACAGTTTTAGGGAGTAATAAGTTGATCCCTAAGCCTCCTGTTCTCCAGGTTAAACAACCCGAGCTCCCCCAGCTGCTCCTCATAGGATTTGTGCTCCAGGCCCTTCACCAGCTTCACTGCCCTCATCTGTACTTTCTTCAGCACCTTGATGTCCTTCTTGTGGTGAGGGGCCCAGAGCTGAACACAAGATTCAAGCGGTGGCCTCACCAGTGTCCAGTAGAGAGGGAAAATCACTGCTGATGACATTATTCTCGACTCAGGCCTGGATGCTATCTGCTTTCTTGGCCATCTGGGCACACTAATGGGTCATGTTCAGCCAGCTGTTGACCAACATTTCCAGGTCCTTTTCCACAGGGCAGCTCTCCAGCCACTCTTCCCTCAGCCTGTAGAGCTGCCTGGGGTTGTGTAGGACCCAGAAATTTGTCTTGTTGAACCTCATGTTGTTGGTCTCAACCCATCAATCCGGCCTGTCCACACCTCTCTGCACAACCCTCCTACCATCCAGCATCCCTACCCAAGGTGGTGTCATCTGTGAATTTGCTAATGACAGACTCAGTCCCCTCATCCACATCATCAATAAAGATATTGAAGAGGACTGGGCTGATCCCTGGGAGATACCACTGGGATGGATATGACTGGTGCCAACCAGATGCAGAATCATTCATCATCCACCAGTGATGGATCATTATCTGTTTCCTAGCCTTTTTGTCAAGTATAAATTCTCCTGTGTATTTATTTTTATGGTGACATTTTCTGACCTAATGTAACATTTTGGCATTCCAACCATAAGGTCTGTTTGACCTTATGGACTTTGCAGTTCCTATTTCACCAGCTGGCTCCAATTAATTTACACAAATGAGCTTTCTGTTACTGCTTTATCAACCAGTTTCTTGAAGAAAAAAATTATGTATAGATTCACACAGGAATGAATGCACACACTCTTGTAGACACACACACACACACACACACACAATTTAATTGGGGCAACAAGGCATACTTCACTATGAATTCATTCAACACACTCTCACTGCTTCTATGACTAGCTCAAGATTTTGATAGAGGCAACAGTTTGAATTTCAGGGACTGCACATCTAAGTTGTTTTGCACATAATTACCTAATGCAGCAAGGGTGCAGAACAGGTGCCTTCTCTCATTTGGCATCTGCTACCTTATCAGACTGAAGCTTAGCTACTGAAGCTGGAAGACATTTTGGATTTTGGTAAAAGTCCAGCAACTCTAAATGTCAATGGAAAAAAATACAAAACATATTTATGAAATTGTTTTTTTCTGTAACACTAACACAGAGTTTTGCAGCCACCAACTCCTCTGATTACATGTCTAACTTATTTGCTCCTTTCTGCTGTACATTGTCAGGCTCAGATGTTAATGAATTTACCTGGTATAACCTCTACACAGCTCAGAAACTTGATTCCCACTTTATTGAGAAGAAACTGAGACTTAAGTGACCTGCCAAAGGTCATACAGGGAGAGTGAGGCAGAGCCAGAAATTCTATTCTATTCAGGCACTATGAACTATGGGTTCATAGTGCCTGAATTTTCAGAGAGAGCTTTAATAGTAAGATGAGCTTTTCCCTTTTTCAGATCGTGTATGTTTTTTTAAAAGTCAGTAATCTCTAGCTGGAATGCCTAAGGTTTGAAACGTAAATCTGTATTTGTGAGTTCTTCCATAAATATTTGCTTTTCAGTTACTTCTTCATCTGCTGACTTGCTGCTTCTTTTGAGATTTTTGTTGATATTTTCTCTACATTGTAAAATACATTCTTGAAAGTGGCAATACCACTTGTAAAAATAATCTTTCTATGTTTTACTTTGCAATTTATAAACTGGCATGAATATCAGTTTCTTGGAACAGTTAGTTTTTAACCTTAAATAGGCAAACACATATGGATATTCATGAAGTATTATTGTCAAAATCTTATAGTATATAAATACCAGAAACATTTTTTCTATTTTTTTTACAACCCATTACTCTTTACAACCATTGTGAAACTTTGCTATGGCAGTCACTGAAGTTTTATTATGCTACCTATATCCTTTTGATATACTGAAGATTAATGGAAGTCAACTGCCTTATTACCTTTCTAAGTGAGACATGATTATGTTTCAATCAGGAAGGTTGACTACCTTTAAATCAAGACATTTTCCTTTTTTTTAAAGTGTTCCCATCTGATCTCTAAAAAATGGTTTTGAATGCTTTACTGATAAAGAAGTTAGGCTACTTGTTCTATAATCTCTCTAATACTCATAGGATTTTGTCTTAATTATGACATTAAACTAGTCCATTATTAGTCTTCAGAAGTCTCTGTTGAACATTGATTCAGTGATCTCTTCTGAAAAAAACTACCACTAAAATTTTCACTGGATAGTTGCTACTGTTACCTTTAGAAACCTTGTCTGTGACAGAACATGTCCTTATTCCTGGCTCATTTTACTGTAATAGAATGTGTGAGGTACTAAAGTATTATTGTCTATGAACAGTAGACCCTGTCACATGAATCAGCTGAAAAGCAAAGGATTTGAAAGGGGTATGAAGACTAGATCAGCCTCTTTCCTCTTGTCCTGCTTTGTCCTGCAATTATTGTCGCTTACTGTAGCAAAATTCACTCTCGGCGATTTGGTGCTACTCATCACAGTCAACAGGACTGTCAAACAAACCACTGTGTGCTGGGGGATAAGTTCTGAGGCTTCTTCATGAAATAGATGATCTTGTTCTCCTAGAGCAGGTGCACTTTTTATTTTTCATAGAAATTTCAATCCAGTACAAACAATTTTTACTCATCCATGATATAAAGATCTTGGCCTTTGGGTTGGGTGTTCCAGATATTCAGCATCTCAAGTGAAGCTGTTGAGCCTAAGCCAGCTGAGCTGCCAGAAGTTTGGAAATCCTAGCCTTGTCAGCCTAACTGCTGTGCATAATGGAATAGCTCATATGCTGAAGACATTTGCAAAAGAACAGAAATATAGTAACCCCCAGACAGCTATGAAAACTACCCTGCATCCTTATAACTCATCCTGCAGATGATACAGAAGGGACTTACTCAGTGTCAGATAACAAAGTTGGAAGGAAGGATGGTGAAACTGAAGGAGACATAATCTAAATGGTCTTGACACTGATGGAGCAATTCTGCATAGAAGCTGATTCTGATCTTTTTTTTTGTGTCAAGTTCAATAAACCAGTGATGTATTTTTAGTCAAAATGACAATAAAATGCAATCATTAGGTAGCAGTAGCTGACTTTCTGATTATTTATTCTCTCACCAATGTTTATGTTATCTGGAAATGGCTGGGAAAAAAACCCAAAACTTTTATGATCATCAGTGTTAATAAAATATTAAATATCTTTGCGCCATTGAACTTTCCGTGTTTAAAAATCAAATCAATTATTAAATAATTTTGTATTTAAGATATCATATTAAAAAGATGCACCACAGAAATTATGTTCGATTTGATGAGCTTTACAGCAGAAATGCCCTTGGTCAAAACGATGAGCTGCATTGCTACTCATAATATATATGTATAGATTGTCATTTAATTATGACTCTGGCCTTTGGATAGAAAACTGACACCTCTGCTTCTGAGTGATGAGCAGAGAGGTCTCTCAACCAGCTCTGTTGGATGACCCAGCTCTTACATTCTCATTATTATCAAAACTATTATTGTTTTGTTGCTTTTATTCTTAGAATTAAAGATGCATTAATTTTTCAGAATTAGGACTACGTGCCTTTGTAACAGCTTAAGGTGACCTACCTATGAACTCACCTTAGCAGCGCTTTCAAAGCAGAGAAGCAAGAGGCAACGGCTATTCCAGAGAGACCCCTGTTCAGCTTAGCCACAATTACCTTTTCTTTGAAACCCTGATTGCGAGGTCTGCAGGTGGACACCAGGAGTGCAGATTCCAAAAGGTGTGGAATTTCAAACCTAAGTGTCCAGCTGCTGTGGTAGGTGCTCTTTGGTCTCTCTGTTGGATGTAGGCTGAGGGCAGGATTGCTTGGAAATTGCTGGGAACAGGGTAGAAAGTCCAGCTCTTACATCAGCACTCAGATGATGTGGAGCAAATCCTTTGAAATGATCCTCTATGGCTTATAGAGGGAAAACTGAAAAATTACTATCCAGTATTAAACCAAACAAGTCCACTTCAAGAGTCATTCTTATTTACTTATCATGTTGTTTTCTCTGTTGTTTCATTTCTCCCATATACCTGTAAAAAGACGTTTTGATTTCTCTTAAATACTTTGTCTGTCATTTATTAGTTTTGCTTATTTCCAGTTCATACATTGTACTCTTACATATGGAAATTGTTTTATTTTATTGTCTCTTCCTATATTAAATATATTTTTTCATATTTACAGCCAAAGGCTTTTATTCCTATTTCTTTACAAATTGCATCTATGCTTGCTTCTATGTATTCTTTCCTCTCAAAAAAACTATTGCCTTTTTTCTATTACTTTTATTTTAATCCAAGTTTCCTCTTTTTTTTTTTTTTAAATATTTTAAAGTGGCTTTTATTCTGAGAGACAGAAGCTGTTTTTTCTTTCAAGATACAAGCTACAGGATTATAGCAATGATTCATTTGGACAATTCAAGCTAGTAAGCTCCACACATAAAATTTCTCACCCACAACTTTTGCAACCTCCCTTGCCTCCTGCAGTCTGACAAGTTCCCTGTGTTGGAGAAATAACATAATCTTTGCCTGAAAGGCATGCATTAAGTGTACCTGAATAAAATTCATGCAGGTCAGGAATCACAGCTTGGCAATCCCTGCTTTATAATAGCTCAAAATGTGTGGGGACATCTTCCTTCATTTGAAACCTTGAGCTGACAACTGGAACAAGCTCCTTTTTAAGTGGTTAATTTCTCCTATGCTTTGATTAGGAGGGTAATAAACTGTCAGTCATGCTCATAGTACCTCATAGTACCTTTGGCTTGACATACAGAGCTGCCTTTTCTGCCCCACTGGAAATCTGGAAACTCATCCAGCAAGAAACTGAGCAAAAGAGCAAAATTTCTCTCATGTGAGAAGTTTTAGCAAGTCCATAATTACTGCTTTACCCAGCGCACAAAAGCCAGAGTCCCTTCTATACTGAAAAGCCACAACAATATATGTGAACAAAAAAACTCTTATCAAAGCAAGAAAATTTTTAAATAGCCTTAAGGTGAGACAGAAAAGACCCATGCCAGTGTCTGTCTCCCAGGTGTATATGAAAGACTTAGAATGCTCTGCATGTACATATACAGGAAGGTTATGGGAGTGACATGCTTTATACCCCTAAGAAGAAGATGAGAGCATTCCCCCCAGGAATCACAGTTCTTTACTGAACAGTGTGCCAGTGTATCAGCAAACAAGCCTACTTTGTCCTTGGTCTCCCACCACTGCAGACTTTGGTTCCTGCAGGAAAATCAAGGCTCTCTGCTATATGGGGAGTGCAGACCAACCCACAGAGTTGCACTGAGGCTGCTTCTTGGCTCAGGAGCTTCTCAACTTTCATCTGCTTGGTACAAATCAGCACTATCTACAATCACTCACACAGAGACACTGGATTTATTCCACTTTATTCCACTTATTCAATTTATTCCAGACACTGCATTAGTCTGGATTTGTGTTTCCTTTCTGTAGAGATTATGGGGAGCCTAATGGTGTGGGACCCAGAGTGGAAAGGTGATGGGATAGATTAGGCAGAGGAGGAGGAGAATGGTTGCACACATGCTCCCACAGGTGCTATGTCGGTCCCTCAAGGAGGTTTCTGTTGGTTACTTGTCAATATTCAGGGCATGGCAGCTTAATAACAAAGAACTTTTCCCAATCTGTGTGCAAGCAGAACATTTGCTGGGATACACTGGATATGTTAGGACTCAAATCAGTACAGAAAAAGAATATTCACTAGACAATCTTGGCCTGCCTTTCAGGATATGTTATTCTGAACCATGGTTCCAGCTGCTGTCATGGTGCCCTCTTTTCCACAACTGAAACTTTCCCCAGGACACAGGATCTCAATATTTGCTTTAACAGAGCTATTTCCTACTGATCTGGCTATACATGTGGCAGATGCGGTATCTTAAATTAAAGGCAGCGGCATTTCTTTTTTTGTGAGGTCTCTTTCTGTCCTGGCTTTGACTTTCATTTATGTGGGAGAAAATTAGCTCCTTCTAGGTTCTCAGACAGAATGCACTTACAAAAAGCTGCAGCAGAAAAATGAATTAATTGAATACCAAGTGCTACTAAATCTTCAGCTTGATTACACAGAGCTGTACAAGTTAAAAGGACATCAAAGCTGTTGAATTGTAAATATTAAAGTAACATAAAGGAAATGAAATGAGATCACCAGTGTTACTCAAATGAAATCTAATGCTGTTTTCATAATGCATTATTGAGTTTGACAATTCCTTGGTGGCTAGCAGAGCAATTCCAGCACCCAATCTCTTGACCAAACTAGAGTGCTTAGGTTTCCCTATGCTGTGTGAACATCTACAATGTAATTACACCCTGTAATTCACTATTCAGAGATGAAATGTCGCAGAGGACCTGATCTCATCTCTGTGCAGGAAACTGTTCGTTTCCCTGTGCAGGCTTAGATGATTTTAAGTTGGCTGCTAACTTGCAGACCTAAAGCATGGTTTCACATGTGAGATTTGCAAGTTCAAGCGTGTCACTCCAAGACATTTGGACTAAATGGGGAGCATCTGTGCAACGTCTAAATTTTTTAACCACCTTACTGATTTTGCAACACAGGAGTAGCTGCTAGGTTATTTCTATTAAGAGTAAGTATAGCACCTTGTAAGGATTCAGCAACAAATACAACCAGTCAGTCATGCCAGATACATGAATATAGCCTCTTACCTCTCCAAGACTTTGTGCCATCCATCCATTAGGCTTCCTGAGGAGGCTGTACAAGATCAGCTGGTGCTAAGCAAGCCTAACAAAGAGTCATAGCACACAACCTTGATTTACCACTGTTTTGTCTTTGTTTCTTAAAATGCCTACCTTACATTTGCGTTTCCTCAGCTTAGGGAAATTTGAATGCTTGTCTCCTGTGTATCCTAATTATGGTGTAAGCAGCAACAGCCTTTAGGTGTAACTCAGTGCACTTTTGGGGTTGAACAAGAAAGCTGTTAAGAAGAGTCTTGTAGGCTTTCACTTAGGAAGATCCAGGAAAAGAAGGTACCTACCATTTTAATCTACTCCTGTGATCATTTTTAATATTTTATGCAACATAAAAACTCATTGCCACTACCTTTATTTGTCAAGTAACTTAGCATTTTGTGCAATTGTTATTCTATTCCACTAAAATGGATTAAAAATAGAAATCTGAATTGTTTAGGTAGCTCCAAGCCTTTAGAAGATGTCTGCATAGTTATATTCTGGATTTCCTTTAATATCTAAGTGTCAAAAGTGAAAATGAACATGACAGCTATGAAATACTCAGCGTCAATCTTCAATTGACAACATTTTAAAATAAAGCCTGTGTAGCTTTGCAAAGCAAATTTTGCTTGAATATAAATGAACATGTATAACTAGCTCTGCTTGTTCCCCTTTTGTTATCAGTGGGTAGAATGGCAGGCCACTGTGACAGGGCAGACCACTTGCATAAAGGTGGCAACTTTAGAGCCCAGGACAGAACTATAGTCAGACTTTTTACCTAATCAGTGGAAGTTTCTTCTCCAGTTAATTCTCAGGGCATTTCAGCGCAAATTGATTGAAATGAACCTGAAGGTGTAACAGTAGCTACCCATTGTATGGGATATGCATTGCTAATTAATACTGATTATTTCCTTCACCTCCTTGGTGCAGTCTGGCTGTTTCAATGCATACCAAATGTGGAGTTTTTAAGACAAGTGGTGGTTTCACTTTACTAACCTTAGAGGTTTGGGCTGCATCTTTGCAAGACACTGTTCTGCTACACAGCCACATTACAGCAGCCATCCAGAGTAAAAAGGCTTTTTTCTGTTCCTATAAAGCTGTATTACTAATGGAGCTTTGCTGAGGAGCTTGCAATGACTGGAGCAATTTTCTGAAGATGAAGTTAGTAATAGTGCTGCTTTTAGTTCCACCTCTTATGGAATGCCTATAACTTTTTTTCCATATTGTAGGGAATTGTAAATTAATTCCTGTGTCTCCATGGGTTTGAAATGGAAACGAAGCCTTCACAGTTCAATGAAGTGGAAAGTCTTTCATCAGAAGAAAATCAGTGAAAGAATTGGATGGCAAAGACCTCATACATTGCAAAACAGTTGTTTGCAATTAAGTCTGGGAGTAAGATGTGCATGATTCTGTCATGTTTCTTTTTGTCTGTTTAATCAGCCTGAGGCATAGCATCAGATGGCTTGAAGTGGCATTGTTTCCTTGTCATATCCTATGTTTTGCTGTATATTATGTGTACTGTATATGTACTGTATCAAACGACTAAATCTGCTCAAAATATAGATGTTTCATATCCTGATCAATAATCAGGACACTTTCACAGATGCATTAACATTCTGAAGTAGTGAACACTGCAGCTGAGAGGAAATTATTTTGGAGGCTGTTAGGGAATTATGTAGGAATCATAAGGACATCATCAGAGTTAAATTCCTTGTACCACAGCCCTTCTCTGTGGTCACAGTGGTAAAGAAATTCACAGCCTGTGCTGCTATTTCTCTTTCTGTCTCACAAAACATACATTTCAGATAGAGCTGTGGATCACTGTGCACCATGAGAAAAAACTTTGAAACTAATAAGTTGAATGGAGTCAAAGTTGAACTGAAAGTAAGCTAGACATGACCTAAAAAGAGTCCAGTGGCTTGGTCACCATCAGCTCCTAAAGTCATGCCACGCTACTGCTGGTTTTAATAAGAATCTCACGACAGCAGGTAATCTTATTTACCATATGCTAATCACAGTGCAGCAGATGGACGATGGCATTCTGGTCTTTTCTGTGCTTTCCTTGCACTTGTCAATTCAAGCCCTGGGAAAAAGGCTTGTATCCAGATTGATAGCACATGGATGTTCTCTAAGGGCTTGACTCTTTCATCAGTGCATTATTGCAGAAAGGACTGGAAATCCTTTCTCTATAAATGTAAATGCAGTTAGGGATAGTTGGTGGTTCTGAAGATGATTTATTATGTCTGTCTCAAAGTTGTCAGAAGGTAAGTCAGTCTTTAAAGAACAGACTACCCAGAGCTGATGAGCAGGTAGATGAGTGCTATGGAATATCACATAAAGTATCTCCTCAAAGGAATACAGAAACAGGAAAGATCAACTTATGGGTACTGATGATGGTTAGTCTGGGCATATCCCTGGTTCACTAACATGTATGAGCCTTCAGTAACAAAATTAAGTCTTTATAATGCAATCTAGATCTATATTATTGAGTTTTTAATTGTTTTTTTGTCTGTGAAGGAAATTTTACATGGTAGACTCTAAATTAAATAGAAAACTAATAGCTAAGTAGACAGTTGATGTCCTTGGAATTGAAGAGTAAAATAACAAAAAATGTCTGAGATTACAACTAAAATAACTTTTAATAATCTTTTAATAATCTACATGAAGTTCTTCTCTCTGCAAACAAGCTCATTCAAACGTGACATTTAGCATTATTTATTCTGCTGCTACAGTCGTACAAATCTGAGGACCGAGCCTGCTCAGGGATTTTCAAGTAGTGTGGCAAGTGTTTTTTCAAGAAACTTATTAGACAATCCACAGAATTTTCAAAGTGAGTTAAGAAGAAAGATAAAACTTCTGTTACCATATCTTTATACTTAATCAGATTTTAAAGGTATTACCCAAATTTCTCTGATTCACTTTGCACATTTATTCTAGCAAAATGATGAGTCCTCTAAGAGAGCTTAGAGGACTGCTTGGGAACACCTCTTCAAGGTGTTTCTGGCTAAGTACAAAGAAGAGCAAGGCACTCAGTGCTGTTACATCTGAAGCCTATTCTCTCCCACTGGAGACATTCTGTGACTGCCAACCACTGGAGCATGGAAATGTCTTCATGTTTTCTTTTTTTTAATGTCCTGCATGAAGCATTAATGGCCACTTCTAGTGACAGATCCTGTTTTGAAAAGATGTTTGTTTTGATCTAGAACAGTTTTAGTGACATTACTCATCTTTTCAAACAGGTTAGTCTTCTGCCTGCCTAGGGAACTGAAGTAGCTCCACATGGAAGGGGCAGGTCATCATAAGAGGCAGTACAAAAGAGTGGGAAAAGAGCACATTGTATGAGGATGGAAACTGGGACCTTGTCAGGCATGAGCTGAGTTGACTGAAACTGACATGGGATTGTAGGCTCCTTCTACACACCTGGTTTCTAAAGTTATTTTTACACAAGAATGAACAGCATTTTATCCCATTTTAAATGAAAGCAAAGATACCAGTCCCTGTAACATTCAACTCCTGACCTCCCCTTCATGAAGAACGGTCCTCTGTGAACTTCCTGGTCTCTGTAGTCTTCTCAGTCTGTACTAAAACTAGCAACAGTGATCTGTAGGAGTGTCATTAACAAAAAATCTCTCCTGTCACAGGGTTCCAGTAAGTTGAATGGGCTTCCAGCATGAGTTAGATCAGCTATCCAGGGAGTAAATATGTGTCCTGTAGTGCTTCCATACCCTGGGTTTCAACTGGACTGGCCTGTGATACTGGGGTTCCCCTTTTTCTGTGGTCTGTACAACACTGAACCAATGGGCTGTACTTAATAAGAACTAAATGGTATAGAGAGATTTTTCACAGGGTCACAGCACAGTTGAGTTTGGAAGGGAAATCCAACTCCCACTGCTCAAGCAGAGACTCCCAAAACCAGGACAGTGTGCTTTTGAATATCTCCAGTGATGGAAAAACTGCAACTTCTCTGGGCAATCCATGCCAGTGCTTTACCTGCACAATAAAGAGGTGTTTCCTGATGTTCAGATGGTGGTCCTGTGTTTTTAGTTCGTGGCCATTGCCTTTCAAAAACCTTGGACTATTATAATGAAACGTTGCTAAAAATGGTGTGTCTCTTTTATTTTTAGAGATCGTGGCAGAAAGGGAAAAATCCATTAACATAAGTTATATGCATTTCCATCATATCTCTTCCACTTTCCTGAAGAAAGTGCAGTATAGTGGGTTAATGGTAAATGAATCTCTGATCTCCAAATATCAGTCCTTTATTTACCTATGTACTAATTTCTGAAAATACAATTTCAAATTCATCTCTGACAATCCTTTATACTTCAAATGTATCTTAAATAGAGCTGCCACAATCTGATAAAAATACAGAGAAATATTAACTGTTTTAATCCAAACATTTACCAGAGCTGTGAGCCTGTAATTTTTAGAGTACAGAAAATAGGAGAGATACAATATCTTTAGAGAACTGCCACAAATAAACAGCTGCAACTTCATATCACTCTGAAATCATAATCTCAAGATAAGAACGTTCTTCCCAGTCTGAGCACTCATGACCAGTTTGAATAGAAATGATTCACTCAAAATTTGGGAAGCAAAGCAAAGCGGTGAAGTGAATTATTCAGAAATTCCTGAAGAGGAAAATACCATAAGGTCAGGACTTCACAAAATGGTTATGAGCACTGACCACTAACCTAGGAGAATGCTTTGGGTGATGTGTTGTATCTATGTATTATGAATCAGTTTTGAAATTTTCTCTTCAATGGGTTATGTCAAATAGACCTGGCAACATTGCATTGAAGGCTTAGTGAATCAGTCTCCTGCTCTTTTAGTTCTCTTAATATAATTTATAATGCCTTTGAACCCTCTTTCCTCCCCTCCTGTTCCTGACTATTCTTCCATGCATTTTTGAACCAGATTTGTCTAAGATATAGCCTAAATTTATCCACATCTCTCCAAAATTGCAAATGATAAGCTGGAGTTAAGCCAGCTGACTTTAACAGGAATGTGCGTAGTCGTGCCTGGTAGATCACAGTCTCTGTGGCTCATCTGATCAATGCAGAGAGATATTAATTCCAAATGCATATTTTGTGCTTGGAGGTAACTTTGATATAGCTAATTTGTCCCTTTCATTGAAAATACATCTCAGCCTTCAGTCAGTTTGTAGCCAGGACTATATGAAGTATCATCCAAGTATCACCCAAAGCTGCCTGGAATTTGTCTGCCCATATAAAGACCATGAAAAAGTTAAATTGGACAAAACCTCCTTGTGGAACACTATTAGACAAGTTAAATATCTGTCTTTTTGCCTGGAAGTAGGCAAGATAAATGGCTCTTATACAGGAAAACAGTGAGTTGTATTGTAGCTACTGCAGAGAATTTCACATATGCTCTGCGGTGTTGTGCTGGCACGACTCCGATGCAGCATGAAGAAAGGGCACATTGCTCACAGTGTTAGCACATATGATTAAAGATACAGCAAGACAAGAAGCAGTCTCTCAGAAGAGTTTTTAAAACCACTTATTTAGTAAAACCAATGCTTCCAAATCACTGAACAAAATAAACAGCCTATGGGGAACGCTTGATCTTATTACAATCTGAACTACCAGCCACTCTGCTGCCATAGCCCAGAATATTCAGATGTTCTGGATACCTTCCAAAATTTCTCTCTCCATCAATCTCTAGATAGTGGTTTTAAAGTGGTTGGGACTTTTTTTTTACTTCACTTCTCTCTTTTTTTTCCTTCTTGTTTTAAAATACTTTTTTTATTTGCTTTAATTGTTTTTACTTATGAATCTTTAAGAACTATACAACATATAATGCACAAAAATATTAATTTCCTGAACTAATTTCTTTTACCTTATTGAACGGAAGTACGAACTATATGTTTATCCCAGTAATAACAATATTGTGGTTGTTTTCTTCAGAGCACATGCATGCATTACCAGATGAAAGCAAAGGTATCACAACTGTCTTCTGTGACTTCTGAAGCATCACCACCTTTTGGTGATGAAATCACCAAAATTTTTCTTCTAATTTTGTTGATCTGTCTGGTTTTTTTTTTTTTGGTTTTAATGAGGACTCTGCTTTTTCAGTATACCCCAGGACACCTGGTTACAGTAGGCTTTTGCAGTCATGCTTTAGCCTCGTGGGAAACTGAATTGATTTTAGCAAAGTGCCACAATGGAACAGCAATGTCTTTGGGGTGAACATTACACCAGTTTCCTAGAAGGATGAGCTTTTTAATAAACCCTGCTTTGCCACATGTATCAGCTTTTTAAACTGTCTATAAACCAAGCTTACCTGAGCAAATCTCTCTCACACATACATATGATCTGTCTAAGCTAAGGGACCACACTGACATAGATCAAGCAGAAGTGAAAAGCCATTGCACATATAGGTAATTTTAATCCATTCCATTTTTAAATACCACAATAAATTTAATTTTCACAATAAATTAAATAGCCATATTCAGTTTACAAAATAGAATTACTTAGTGTGAAACCAGTATTTACAAACATTGTACACTATGTACACTATATTTAGCTTTGTCAACACACAAGTATAGAAGAAAAAATTATTTGACCTTTTCTTGACACATGATTGACATGCTACAAGTGACACTATGGTCCATACAATAAAACAATAGTGCAAACTCACCACAGGAACTCTAAAACAAAGTAGGTTGTATGAGATAAGATATTCATTTAAAATAATAAGAAAATAGTACTATTCACTCTCGTAAAAATGCAGCACTGTGTTTAAAGTGTCAGTATTCCTTTAGCAATACACATACCAAACATAGCTTCAAGATTATGTTTTCTCACAGCTTTACAGACTTTTGACAAGAATTTTTATGGCATAAAGTAATGTTCTGCTTAGATCAATAAGTATGTCACATAAACACCTCACTAAGCAAGAGGAACACTGACCCTTTTAACACTGTCTGACTGTTTCCCTAAATACTTCCTTTCCCTTTATTATTATATCTTAAAAGATGCAACTATATTGACAGTAAATTTATGTTAGTTACTACTCTGTAGAAAAAATCGATCCCACCATATATTTGGTCACACACTGCATTATGTACACATATGCATGAAAAAAGTTACTTTGCTAGCCGTATCAATGAAAAGTGCATATTTCAGCAGAGGCATCCTATTGCATGCCTCAGGTGCAACAGAAAATGTTGTATGAAGTTTAGTTTAGGGCCAGTTAAATGTCCTCCCCGTGATCTGGTAAAATTTTTGATTAAAAGGATGGAAGAACTTGCGCAATTTGGTTATGACAGAGGTATCCACCTCTGGATGGATGCGTCCCTTGCTACCCGCCAGGCACTTGTTAAAGACAATGTTAAATCGCAAGCAGTAAAACCCTCTGGTGGCATTGAAGTATAAATTGTACTGACTTATCCTTGGAGGAAGATTTAGGAACTTCTCAACCAGCTGGAGCTCTGGCAGTGGCTCCGTGATGAGCCGGTCTCCGTCCACGATGTGAAATTGCTCGATTGGGAAGTATTTTAACCACCTCTCCAGATGTTTTGTGTAGATGCTGGTTCTCACTGCCTTATACTTAGTGTTCACTTCGCAGGTATTAGGATCAATAGCCAGCTTCTCAAATTTGTAGTAAGTTTTGTTCTTTCTTTCCTTGCCTTCCAGCACCTGAGTGTAATCAGAAATAGCTCTGGTGGTAGGTTCCCTGACAATGATCAATAATTTGATAGATGAGTTCATTTTGTAAATCCTTTCAGGTACTTCCTCAGTGATAAAATACGCAGGGCTTTTCTCAATTGTTATTTGATGAGGGTAAGAAAAAGGCATTTTTTTCCGATACCACTCAATTCCCTTGGCATAGTTTTCATCATTGTCAAAGAAGTGAATCTCTTGAGAAGCTTTGACCACTGCAGGGTGAAGGTTCAGCATCTCCAGTAGTGCTCGGGTGCCTCCTTTCCGCACCCCAATGATAATGGCCTTGGGAAGCTGCTGAACCAGATTGTGCAGTCGAATTTGTTCCTTGGTGGCATTGCCCTTTCGAAATTCATGGAGCAGACCTCGCTTGAACTGCAGGGCTCGCAACGGGATTTCGTCCTGGCCATGGGGTCCAAAACGACCATCAATGGGGCAGAGGGGCTGCAGTCTGCAAGTAAAATAAGAGGTACTTGTAAAAGGAGGACATCTCTCAAGAAAAGTTTAATCTATGAGGGAATCCTGCTCTTGGGAACATTTTCGAATGTAATGTGATGCGCCCATCTTTCAAATTTTTTTTATTCTGCCAGTGGTTAAATAATTTGCAATTTTTAAATTATTTAATCTGGTTTTTTTTACTCTGATTTAGCTGGGAAATTTCACGATCTGTCTGCCCTTTACCAGCATAGGAACTATGATTACTGTTTTTGGGGCTTATTGAACCTCACCTAAACTTCCACATTCCTCATTATTTTGTGATGGGTTTGGCAGTTTTTAAAGCATTCTAAGCTTAAGTACATTTTGATCTGAAGATCCAGCTCATTTAAGTATTCTCTTTCCCACACTTTTCTTAATCTAGTCTGATGTTTTTCCTGTGCTTTCCATTCTGTTGATCCAGAGATGGCTTTTTTAGTGAAGAAGAGGAAAAGGGATGAAAACCAGCTCTCTAAGCATCACCTTCCAATATTTCTCCTCCTCTTTACAATATGCTCAGTGTTTTTCTGCCAGTCAGAAAGTCCAAGGTTCTGATTCAGATAAGATTACCAAGGTACAAAAAGAATGGAAAAAAAAGTTTTTAAAAATCCATTTATTGCATTGTTATACCAACAATTTTCTTATAATCACCCTTGTATCCTCCCTCTGAATCTTATTTTGTGTTTTATTATTTCTTCTTTTACAACTGCATTTTTGTACTATTCTTTCATATTCAGCTACAATTATTTCCCCTCTTTTCCACTTTCTAATTCTTCATTCTCGCATCTGATACCACTGGATCCAAGAAGTGGTTTGATAAGAAAAATGTTAAAACTTTACTTCTACAGGACCTTGAATAAACTCTCATCTTCACTCTCAAATCAGCACTTTGGACATTATACAGGTCAATATTTCACTGAAGATGAAATTGGTGAGTACGGAGAGCTTCCAAGGTCCTATAAAAAATATTATTACTAATTTTGTGGAGCCAGGATCTCCAAAATTAAGGATATGTAAGAACAAAGGTTGCCTAGGCAATTTTAGTGTGAGCTTGCTGTGCACATATATTATGATACAGTTCTTAAATTACACAGCTGCATGCTATTATTTTTCACAGGACCCCTGCCTTAACCAGTATAGCAGATGGGCAATGCTCATTAATAGCTGTTTAGGTATTCAGTATTTATTCTAGTTTCTCAGCATGTGGTCCTTCACTCATTTACTATATATTATTCAAACCCTGCTTTCAGGACATAATTATTTATTTCTTTGCAGGTTTTCCATCCATCACTGCTTGTTGGGGTTTCTAATTTGACACTGATTCTAGGACAATGAATGGCTGGGACAAAATAAGTTCGATCCCCCTGGCTGACCTGTTAGCTGTTACCTTGATTATCCAGATGCTGAGAGATATAGACTGTCCAGACAGAACTGAAGAAACAATCCATATGACATTGCTGGGTTCACATGAGTTCTAGCTAAGTCCCACAGATTAATTAGAAAGTGTGATGAAAAGTGTGTTCCTGTTAGCTCTTTTCTCAGGTTTCTAGCTTCTTCTATCCCTTTGCTCTCTGCCATCTACTGAAAAAGCCTGACATGGTGGCAAAGACTGAATCATTGAAGTGCTGATGCAAACCTGCCCATATTGGAAAAAAAAAAAGGGAAGGAATGTCTTAACAATGCTACAATTTGGTCAGATTGAGGTGTGGCTGGTGAGAGCCATAATGCATCAGCAAGGTGGCAGTTTAAAGCATAAGAAACAGAAGCTGCAATTGCTGTCTCTGTTCTCTTCCCTCTCCTTCTGTGTATTTGTTATTTGTTTTCAAGCAAAGATGATTCCACAACAGCAGTTCCAGACCCATCTCAACTAATTTTATCTCTTGCTCAAAAAGACAGCTAGCACTGCCTTCAGTGTAACACAACAGCTTGTCAAACAGGGTGGTTTCCTTTGAAAATAAATAAATACTTAAGATATCCTCTAGCCTAAGGGAAAATATTGGATATTGTTAGAAGCACTTCCTCAGCCTTTATATTTCAGGGTTTTTTTTACTCTTTCCCCCTTATTCTACTCTATCTAAACAATAAAAAGGTAACTTTTAAAAGATTTTGGTAGTGGTGAGTAAAGGGCAGATCCTCATACTTTAATCCAAGATGTAACTATTTACTCTTAGGTTGCAACATGATAAACTTGATTTTCTGAGTCATTTTCCCATTAAATAACAGTTCTTTGCTAAGAGTATATGGCACTTTTTATATCACTGAGTTGCTCTCCCAAAACAGGCAATTTTTCAAGCTGCTACAGTAAAACTCCACAATTATTCTTCTTGAAAACACCCTCCATAAAACAATTAATCTCCAGGAACTGTATATCAGAAAAGTTTCCAAACAGCTGAAGTAGGTCTGGACAATCTTAATGAGCTGTCTCAACTGATCCAGAATTCTTGCTAATTTTCTTCCAATGGAGGTGTCACAGCAAGAGGAGGAGCAGCAAAAGATTATAAGCCTGGTTCCAATAGCGTAGCACGGAAATCAGGTGTGGAGGCTCTGGTACTGCCAGCCAGGGAGTCAGGTGACTCAAGGACTAATCCAGAGAGTCTCAAAATTGCCACATAATCTATTTGAGCTTCCACATATGAAGCAGATCCATGCACTCAGGAGTTGAAGGAAGGTGGCCTCCCCTGGAGGGAAACGCTCATCAGATTTTGTGACTTAATGAGTCAGATAAACTCCTGGTAATTTCCCTTTGGGCCTAAGGAAACTCAAGACACTGCCATTGGAGAGCCTAATCTGAGGCTATTAAACATGAGCCATCCCCAGCTCTCTTGTTCAAATTAGATCAGCATAAATTAAGCATAAATGAATCTGGATTTCTTCCTGAGCAATTAGTTATTGCAAAGTCTGTTGAAGCCACTCAGCATGCTTTTCTGAGAGATTCAACAATGATGAGGCAGAAGAATACTTCTAGTTAATTCATCTATGTCTTGTCCTTTCTATTACTTCTTTATTTCATAAAAAGTCCGTACACAGGACTGTGTTTTAGCAGTGTGGTGTGCTTCACACTGGGTAAAGCAAGAGAACAAAACTAAATTTTGCTGCCATTGGCAACACTATGTATGAAGCCAGCGGAATTCATTGCTGCAGGAGGTCAGTGAGTCAAATACTGTGGCGAGATAATTTTATAGCCATCAGTAAATTCTGTAGATGTGCAAGCATAGATAATAGGGGAAGGTTAATTAGATTTCATGCCTCCGAGCATAAAATATACTTTTGCAGGGACCAGTAAGGATTTCTGCCTCCATTTACAGAATCACATTATTCTCAGTGAAGTTTCTACTCCTGGAGCATCAGAGATGGTTTAACCACTAGTGGAAAGAAGATATAAGTTCCAGGGCTTAAGTTGAAATGCACTTGGTCTTAGCTGAGTACATGGTCTCCTTCTGGAATGGATTTGAGGAGTTGAAGAAGACACCCAGTGACCACCAATGGATCCCACCATTACTTAGCAATGGAGAGTAGGTACCTATGTTTTTGCTTTCCAAGCACTGTGTGGTCATGCAGCATTGTGTGACAATTTTGAAACCAGCTAATATGTTGCATCATTTAGAAGAAGGACAATAATACAGCATTAACACTTGCAAAGTGTCTACCAGCCTCTGAAAATCTTGTAGTTTTTTCATTCATTCTTTTGAAACAGATTTTTTCTTTTCTTAGATTTTTCTTTCTTTTTTTTCCCCTCCCCAAATGTGTTGTGCCTCTGTGTGGCACCTACCACAGGAATGCCAGGCCATTCATTTCAAAGCTGACAGGAACAGCAGTGTCAGTGCAGGTAGCACTACTGCTGCACTGTCAAAAACCAGTCAAAACTCAGCCTGGTCAGAAGTGCCAAACACTCTTTGATTTTCTCTGCTGTGTTTTCTACTACTCTCCAGGAAATCATTTGCAGAGAAAACCCACTTATTTAGCACATTCAGCTACAGAAAATACCAGCTAATTAACATAGTTAAAATTCTCAAACCCTGAAGCAATCTTTCAAATGAAATAGTATTCAAAACTTGACGAGCTGCTCTGTGGGCTCATACTTAATTTTAACTACCACTGTAGCACATTAATTGCTTGCTCACAAATTTAGAAAAGGAGATGTATAAATACATCATAACTGTTTTGCTGAAACTAGAGGTCAACACACAGATGTACACAGGCAAAATGAGCTACTGTAATGACATTTTTACTAGATGCTGGTTTATTTCTTCTCCGAAAACAAGTGTCAGTGTGCTCAGAATACAAATGGACAGACAGAAAAACTTTGACAGGGATGACTGTGACTATTTTCCTACTCTCTTCTCCAAAGGGTAGGAATAAATAATGAAAACCAATATTAAAGTAGCCAGTCTTTCTGTCTTCCTATAGGAGTAGACTCTCCAAAAAAAAAAAAAAAAAACCAAAACAAAAAACCAGAAAATGAAGAATGAAAGAAATCAGACCCTTGAAGCAAAATCTCAGACAATCTTTACCCATTCTAAATAAAAGAGCAGCTACTTAATGACTTACCTATCCAAACTCCCAACTCTGGCAACTAGATATAGGAGACTTCCAATAGCAAGGCTGCCTAGCACAAAGAGCTTCTGTCTGAGCAACGCCTGCTGTTTGAATAGCATGGCCCTCCATCAATCTTCAGGACTTCTTCAGTCTGCAGAGACAAGAACACATAAAACCCTCATCAGAAAGCAATATGCAGGGTGATGTTTAGTCAGGTATTGCAGCTGATTAAGCCATACTTGCAAAATCTTTGCAAAACTGCAAAATAAGTAGTTAAACTTTTTTTTTGCTACTGTTTTTCAGTCCCACATGGCAACATATTTGGGGTATGATGATAACTCTGGAAGTGACAGTTCAACTGCATCCACCATTACTTGGGCTGTGAGATAGCCACAATGTTGGTCTTGAGTGTAGAAGCTCACTTTGTAATAGGATATCTTGCTAGGTAAATATGTTTAGATTTTAAACCTTTTTGAATCTGATAGATTTCAACAGAGATTTAAATGCCCTGATGTCAAGTAAGGCTGCAATAACCAGGAGTTAGGATTGCAGGTCCTCTGTACAGTTTATGGAGGCACGTTTACTCTGTCTCTATGATTTTTAGAGTGTTGAGAGAAAAATCTAAAAAAGATGTCCTGATCCATGCCAGTAAGTCAATTATGACAGACCTATGAAGCAGGTAGTTGGGGTGAGCACAATAATGATTTTTCAGCATCAGTGTATTCTATCAGCTGTGTCTGTGCTGGGCATCAGACAGTTCTGTGTTGAGACACTTAAGCTCCTCACTTGTATGACACCAGTCTTGACTGTCACCTCAGCACCTGATGGGACACAAACTGTAACCCTTGAAACATGCCTACATCCTCAGTTTTTAGAAATACCAAAGAATATATTTAAATTTCTTTTTCTGATGTGCTCTAGAGACCATCTAATTCCCATAGTTGAGCATTGCTTCAAATACTATAGTTATGAGGCAGTCAAGAGTAAAAAGACATCACATTATGCCATGAGTTAACCAGGAGGTTCTTAGGCAAGGTAGAAAGAAACACCGAGTAAAGCTGTTTGTCTTTAGTTTGACTCTCCCTCAAGCACTACATTTGTGTTCTAGGCTGCAGATCTCTTTAGGACAGTCAGACCTGGATTCCTACTACATTATTACATGAACTGAGGAGAAAGATCAGCTCCTCCTTTCAGAGCACAGTCAAAGATGACATGGTTCTTCATTTTGTACCAGTTCTGAGCTTTCTTATAGATACACAGGAGAATTAAGTTCCAATCCTTTTTCTGGCTCAGGAGGGGTAAAGCCATACCGTCTACCTACCTACCTAAAAGAATGCTTTCATCACCAAATAGATACTTTTGATACAAAAATCATAAATATAAACTGTAATCACCTGAAATATGAATCTAAAGTCTCACTCCCTCTATCAGGGAATGTTTACTGTATTATGGAGTAGTTTGAACAGAAACATTTTTTTCCAAATTTTGGCTAGGCTTATTTTGAGCAATTGTTGATGTCAGGTTTCTTAAGTTTTACTACAGCAAAGCTTATTTTGCAGCACGTTTTCTTCTTTTCCAGTTTTAGGATTTACATAAAGCAAGACTGGGATAGATTACTGTAAGCATGAAACAATATACAGAGGCAGAACTGCTGGTCAGAGTGCAAGGTTTGACTGACCATTGCTAAACACAGCCTGAAAGCATTTCTTTGTCCTGCCCATGATGTTAAATTTTTGGCCCAGAAAGCTCTGTTCAGAATCCAGGATTCAGTCAGTGAGATAATACAAGCTGGAAACTATTCCCAGCAGGCAGCAGTCGTGTAGCCTGCCTGCCCCAGTGCTGGCTGGGTTTAAAGGTGCAGAGGCAGGTCATTCCAAACTGGTTTTCTTCAAGTGTAGTTGAATAGCCATTCTGAAGCACATTTATTTTACAGCTATAGAGAAAGCTTTCTAATTTCAGCCCACCATCTCTTGATAAAAGAGCCGTGCAACGCTGAAGGTCTGAGTCTGACTTGGTCTCTAAAATACTTCCGGTACAATAATAATTGTAATAATAACTCCTTATACAGCTAGGTCACAGCTCAGGATAACCTATCATACAGGATAACTAATCATACAGAATATATTGCTTTTTATGTAGATAAAAGCAACTCTATAATAAGAATTCTTAGATAAGGTCTTTATTGCAACAAGAATAATATAAAACACAGAGTAAAAGGAGTTTGCAATGTAAATATAGAGATAGAAGAAGTATTATCATCCTTTAAAAAATAAATGAGGAGTAGAGGTACAGAGAGATTAAGTGATTTGCTCAAGGTCACAGAGAAAACCTGTGGCACCAGTAAGATTCAGTCTGAAATAATTCCTTTCTAGTGCTTTAACTGCATGGTAAACTTTTGCCTTTTGGTAATATAAATTTTTTCCCCATAAAAATCATGTATGATTGAGGAATCCTATACTTTGAACAAAGCAGAAAATATATAGCCAAAGCTGAACTATTAAGAAAAAGTACAGAGGTTACATCTCTGTGTTGATATTTTACTGCTAATTACTTTTTGAACTGATTAATTAAAAAAGATGAAAGAGAAGGATGTGAAGAAGAGGATGAATTTTCACAGGTACCAGGTTTTAAATCTTTCAGTACTGTTCCCACTAAATGAAAGTTTCACTTGAGTGCTACAACAATTGGTTCTGAACTTTGTCTCTCAGAAAACATATACATATTCAGTCCTCTTTTCATTAAACTAGAGTGCTTTCCATGTGTTCTCCTTTATACAGGCTCTTGGACTCCAATTTCTGCCTGCAAGCACTAGTGAGGCTATGGAGGTCATCAGGCCACAACAAAATCAAATTAATGACAAGCTGTTTCCTGAAACAGATTCCACAAAACGTCATGATCTCAATATTAATATTTGAAATGAGTCAATACAAAAAAAAACCAAAAGCCAACCAACCAACCAAACCACAAAACAAACACAAACAAAGCAAATCAAGCAAATCAAGCGACCAAAAAAGCCCAAACCCAAACCAGTTCCATTTTCATGTTTGCATGTACCAATGTACAGAAAACTTTTCCACAGAATGACAAGTATTAAGCACACACTAGAAATGTAACGATAACATTATTTATTTATTTGCTTCATTTTTATTTTCACTTTTAGCATCTGATTTAAAAAACATGGAAATAACTTTATTCCAGAGATGTGATCTCAATAAAACTTTCCCTAGATGGTATTTTTCTCCTGAGAAAAAAACATAGCAAAATACTATCTTGATTCCAGAAAAGGCTACACCTTGCAATGGATGCAATGGACAGTTCTCTGTGCCAGAGGAGAGGACTGAAAAAACATTTCTATTTAAGATACAGAGTTAAAACAACCAGAATGTGATTAAGGCAAAGATCCCTAAGGTGGAAGTGTTACTGAAGAGAAACATGGCAACACTTAAATGAAATTGAAAGAAGAAAAGAAAAGAAATTTAAATTCTGAGATGTATTATCAGGTGCACAAAGTTTTCTGTAAGGAACGCATACTTTTAAGCTTTACAAGAAGCTGGAAGGCAAGATAAAATGTAATCCAAAGTGACAGGATTTTTAGCAATTATTTGAGGCAAATAAGGGTGTCTTAAAACAATTTTGCTCTCTTTTAGGGGCAAGAGCTGAACTGTCACAAAATCTGCTGACCAGTGGGAGGAGGATTGGGTAAAAGCTGCAGGCAGAACTTTCCCAGTAGCTGAATGCTGAATGTGGAACCTCCCACCCAAAGGATGACAGCACACTGTTGCACAGCTCCAGTGGGCTTACATTAGAAATATCTGTCTTGAATAATTTAGTTAAATATGCATACAAGAAAGTTCATTCCTGGCTGAGAGAATCATAATGCACAAAGAGCAACACAAATTACTGAACGCAGAATTTCTAGTAAAGTATGCAACATCACATATATTTAAAAATGTGATTTGTAAATAATGTGTAAATTAAAAGCAAAATGTGCTTTGTGATTTCAGGTGTACATCTGGTCTGAATTGTTACACTGACATGGTCCAGTTCAATAAAGAAACATGAGAAAGTAACCTTACCACTGTGTTGATGTGAATGCCTCATTTAACCCCTTCCTCTACATTCCCATTTTGCTGGTGAAAAGACTAGGGTTATTGAGTGAATTGCCAAGAGAAGACAGAACAACAAGGTCCAGTATGTGGAACTCTGCTGACAATACCAACTGAAAAATAGATGGACTATTCCTGACAAGAAGGGATCATGGATAAAGGTAGATAGTGGGTATGCCAGACAAAAAAGTGTAAATTTTTTTGTGAAAACTATTGTGAAACTTAGTTTTTGGTTCAAGTTAGGTCAAAGTCAAATGAGTAGGAGAAATCAGGTAAAGAAGCATACTAATAATGATGGCATTAATGATAAATATCTGATTTGTGCAGAAGCACAGAAAAGAGACTCTGTTGCTATAATCACTTTTTCCAAATAAGCAGACAATGAAACAAGAAGATCACCAGAAACTTGTTTGCAAATGATCAAAGGGAAATTTTTGGACACATAGAGCATAGATGAGAAGATGCTATAGATAAATGAATAGCGTGTGGTTGATTATGGATGGAAGTATAAGAAGCAACAACGTCCTTTCTTTTGGGAAATGGGCTGAAGAGATACAGTCCTGATAGAGTTATGTGATTAATCAAAATGAAGTACAAATCAGAGGCAAATATGTACAAAGGAGGCTGGAAAAAGAATAAATAAGCAATGTTTTTTATTAGAATTTATTGTTTGGTATGTCTCTTTTTTTTTATTTTTCACACCAGCAGGGGTCATCTGTTGACCAACAAATATTTGTTATACACTGCAGAAAGATCTTTGAGTTTATACAGGACTTAAATACAGAGATAGGAAACAAGTTAGGGAACTTATCACTGGGCATATTTGCATTATGTCTCTTGAATGTTAACTACAGTTTCTTGCATTTTTTTACTGTCACTTAACTCCATAAAAATCAAGCACCTAGAGTTTTTCTGGGGTATGAAATCACATGGTGTTTGGGAAAGGAGGGAATTTATGCCTCAAATTGTGTGCATTCTCATCAGCTCATGATCTTAGTCATAGCCTGCCTGGAATAGCCAGTCATATTATTATTACTCCTGCTTCTCCTCCAGGTCCTCCCCACTCCCTTTTTTCTGTCTCACTGCTGAGGAAGGTCTGGGCTAGTGGCAAGGAAAAGATGCATTGCTGCTGTACTTTCTCCCCAGTAGTCTGCACTTTGGTGACTTCCTTAATTGCAACAGAACTATTGCACCATGTGAATGGTATTAAAGAACTAGAATGATCATGATAAAGCAGGACATGATTTTTCATTAGGGAGAGGATTTTTCATTCCTAATAGCATTGAACGGTCTAAGAAGAGACAAAATTCTTCCCATTTTGACAAAGTAAAATGAAATGGATAATATGAATAGAAAGATTTGAAAATACCATATTTTTTAGGGAATGATAAAGTGCTGACCCTGCAGGAAAGGAACTTGGATATTTTTTTGAAAATTCTTTCCTTAAAAAGTCATCTTTCAATACAAAAAAGAAATTTAATTCTCATGAGTAATTACAGTTTTCATTTTTTTCTCTCTCTAGCATAAGACTGAGATGGGATGAAGTAAGATTAATGCACATTTTCTCTATTCAGGTTTCAAAGGAAGAAGGAAATATAATATGTAAGAAATTCACAGATAAGAGTCCTTGTGTAGTAGTAGACCTGTCCTTTTCTCCTCCTGACTCATATTGACTGAAAGAGTGGAGAAGGAAATGTCAGCAAAGCTGACGGAAAACAATAAATAATGCAGATAAATTCCAACATAAAGATTTCCTATAATGTTATGGCACATCTGTGACAATAACCTTTTTTTTATCTGCTATTGCAGAGTTTTGAGATTTAGGACTCTCTTTAAGCTGCCCTTGAAGTCAGTTTTTTTTGTGTAAAGAAGTGGTAAAAGACTTTCTCCAGAAAAGCTGCTAGACTCTGAGACCACCCACAAAATCAGCATCTGTACGTGGATACTAGATAAAAAAACATATGTTCATTTCTCAGAAGTTAGCACACTATCAGTGCTGAAAGAGTATTTGTGACTCATAATCCCCAACAGGGGCTGGCTTGGGTGGTATAGCCAGATATCTGCGCTCTCTCGAGTCTATAATAGAGTGGTAATGACAATATATTTAGTCCACTGTCCACAGGACACTCCAGACACACTGAAGACTCATCTGCCCATAATTGTGCTATCTCTAGGAAGCTGCTGTGTCAAGTGACAACAGTACAGAAGGCCATAACCAGCTCTTTATCACATTCCATTCTCAGCCTGACCCTTCCTATTTTTCTTTAATTTTTTAAAATCTCACTGAAAGACATTGAGCAATATGGTGTTGGGAAGAGAGAAACAACTCAAAAGCTTGCTACTGACTTTCTGGTGCCCTGTGCCAAACAGATCTGCTGCCAGATTGTCAGAGTAGTTAGGAATCTCAGGCGCTTTGGTGCCCTTGAGGTCTCAGGCACATCTGCTTAGGAAAACTGCCTTATTGCGTATGAGCCGGCGAGGCAGGCGAGGCAGGCGGCCGCGTTCTGCTGAATGATGGCTGGGTTGCCATGATCCACGCTTAGCTACAGTGCTCCAGGAACATTTCCAAGCACATAGATCTTAATAGGACTTCATTAGTCCAAAATACAGATGCCTGTCTCCTTGCCAGCATCCTGAGTATATTACCCTGCATTGCTCTTTGTACAGCATGAGATTAATCTGATAAGGTTGGCCCTTTTCTGCGGTACTTCCCCAGCTACTTCCCTCCTTTTCTTCTGAAATGATCATCTTCCTGAAATGATCACCTTCCCTTGTCTGCTCCATTTCTCAGGAATGGTGGAGCTGATGATACTAAGAGAGAAAACTTGTGGGAATTCAGTTATGGTTATAGAGAGACTATAATAGATACTAATTTCACAGTCTTTAAAACACAATACCAAGGTGGTTTCTTCAAGCTGGCACTAAAACAACTGCAACCAAAAATTACAATAATACAGAAAAAAGGAACTTGAGGAATAAAATTCAGTGACATGGAAGAGGGAAGCAATGACTGCAAAAGTCAAAAGAGAAATCATAAATGGTGGCCAATAGTAGTGTCACGTTAGGAATAAGCAGTTTGCTTTTCAGCTCTGGGAAAGACAGAGAAGAAGATTATGAGTCTTCTGAGAAAAAGGTAAGCAGGTAGATATCCAGAGCTTTCTTATTTTGTCCTTCATTCAGGGTCCAGTCTTCATTATGGACAGTTTCACTGCATTGAGCAGGATAAAAAGGCAGAGAGGTATTGCTTAATATGATTTAGTGTGAAATAAAATTACCTTTTGTCACATACTAGTAATTTTGAAATGTTCTTTTCCACTACCTAGAATCATGTCCACAGACTATCACTCCTTTTTTTTCTCCTTGGAAAAATTACCCTTTTCCAAATAATATCACATCTGAAAAAAGACATATGAAAGGCTGTTTAAACATTCCTTAATTAATTGAAATTGGCAGATAATTTAAATAAAATTTCACTTAGATATAAGGCAAAATCTATGTGGCTTTCTGCAGCTTCTTGCAGCTCTGTTTTCTGGTGGCTTCCCTTCAGAAATATAGCGAAACTGAACTAAATTCAGAACATTGTTAGGAGTCAAAAGCATTGAAAACTAACAGCAAAAACTTAACTGAGCTGCAAATATATTTTGACGGGACACTGCATTTACAGTAAATCCATCTCAGTAGATTTTTGCTCGTGGCTTTTACCCCGCCACTGAGAAAAAAAATGCCATTGTATGAGAGTACCCCCCATGCCTCTGTGCAGCTCATATCTTTATATAGTACACTTACTCATCTCTTTTCTCTTATCCAAACTCATATTCTGAACTATCGTATTGCTGATGAATAGACTTCACACTGTCTAATATGGAGCACCTACATTTGCTCTGATCACTAGCATCTCTGTCTTTTACTCAGACCCTTAATCTGAAACATGATCAGATCAAACTGCTCTCATATTCAGGCTAAATTTAATACCTTTATCATAAATGTCCCAAAGATTCAGTCAGTTGCACACCTATATAAGTCTAAGTTTTTTCCTGTGTGTTCCCTGCACCATTTTATCCCAACTACTGCAGTGGTCTTTTCTTTGTCCTTGAAAAATGTAACTGTGCTTCACTCACATCCATTCTGAGCAGTGCTGCAAAGGGCATTCTTCCACTCCAGCTCCCTGCAAACACCACCTTCCCATTTCCTCTGTCATACCTTTCTGTATATTTCTATGTCTGGATAGCCCATGGGACTTTTGCTGGGAGAACAGGGAGAAACTTTAAAGACTTGACCCCATAGATTGTTATCTTTCAGAATGCAAGGTCTCAATGCTTCCCCTCTAAGTCCTGACCACAACACTTCCCTTAGAAATGCTGTCAATTTTAATGTGGAAATCTAAGTGAAAAACATTAATGACAGTTTAGACAAGAACTTGTTAGTGTACCTCAGTGAGAGAGGCAGACCTATTAACAGCTTTCTCTGAAAATGAGAGAGCTGGGATTTTCTGCTGTGCGTGTGTTCTAAGGGCCAACTGCTGTACACTGCTGTAGTGAACTGAGTGACAGATCAGATTTGGGCAGACAGACCAAATTTTCAGACAGAAAAGAAAGGGGAAACAAGAAGACACAGGTATTAATGTTTTCCAGCATTACAGAGCTGCTGGAGAGCTCTCCATAAAGGAGCTCTCTGGTCACTCTTCAGTCGTCTTGTTCTGACATAGCCCATTCATTCATCTTCCTCCCCATGGGAAGCCTGAGCTGTAGTCTGGGTCTCTGTTCACTGTCCTACATGTACTCAGCCTGGCAAACATGTCTGCTTCATGGTTTTAAATTCTAAAAAAACAGAACACACTAAAGTCAACTGAAACGTCTTTGCACATACTTTACTGGTAGGTCTTGGAGTAAAGCAAATGCCAGCACAGAGGTTTGTGCTTCTGATCTTCACTGGTACCCATGCCTGGAAAATTATTAAAGGGCTGCTCTTCTGCTGGCATGAGATGACTTCTCTCTCTGTCTTTTCTGAGCCACTTCTTAGAGAATACTTTTCAGTGTACTATTCATGATTCTTATACTGATTTCATGCTTGTGCAGCTTGATTATCTTGGTGAACTTAATCTAGCTTGGGCTTCATGGATTAAAGAGGAACTAATCCTTTCTTTATGGGTGCTTGTGACTTACTATCACTTTACTAGAAATATATTTTTAAAAATTAATTTAATTTTTTTCCCTTACCCATCATAACCACGTGGACTGTCTGTATTTTTAGATATAGACGCATTTTGCCTACATAGTAAAATATGCTAGAAATGCTGCCACTAGAAGAGGCTGACACTTGTTTGCCACACAGATACTGGTGAATCAGTGAAAGAGACAGAAGGCATGGATTTAACTAGATGGAAAACTCATGTACTTTATCCAGGAGCTTGAAATAACTGACTTATGCAGTTCACATTTGTAATGGTAATTACAAGGTATCTCTGTTTTGGCTTTGCTCCTGATGCTCATTTACAGAACCTACATCCTGATACCTTTTGGGATCAAGGGATGGCTGCAGCCTCAACCCTGACTATTAAGTCCAAATATGGAAAACTGTAAAATAAACTGCACAATTAAAAAATATCTTGGTTGGGTGAAAATTAATGGAAGAATATCTCAGCATTTTGTTTATTTGGCTGTGAAACATACAAAACACTTCCTCATGCTCTAAAGGACCCTGTATTTAAACCAACTGTTACATAAATATACCATAAAGTTAAACTAGTTCTGTTTGTCCATGAAAACATAGTTCTTAAAGGGTCCTGCTTACGAATTGTATTGCTATCAGAGTAAGTGACATCTTATGAATGTCTCAACAGATGGAAGAGTTGATCTAATAATGAAGAAAACAATACTCACAAATAATTTATTTGTCACTTGGTGGGGCAAAAGAAGAGTGAATAATTTATTTGGTCAATATTATTCAATCATCAATAGAAGTGGTAGAATAATTTATAAATTTACTTATGAATAATTTATCCATCAATTGATGGCAGGAGGAAATTAATGAAGTAAACAATATTCACATAACACTCAACAGGCTCTCAGAGGCAGGGCAGGGAGGAACTGGGAGAATGGATCTCTTTTGTCAGGCTCAGAGCACAGGGGATCACCAAAGGGCAGCTGCCTCTCAGTCACTTCTCTAACTTGCTGATAGTGGTGACCTTTTTCATTTACCCACCCAGGACAACAGATCTGCAGCGATGCCCTGAGAGCACTGTGTGCTTTCTTTAAGTGTTTGGGGTGGTGGGAAGCCATGTGGAAATTCCTGCTCTGGTGTTCCACTGGCTTCTGCTGTAACAGCTCAGGCCAGACTCTGCTTGCTCTGACATAAGGCAGCAGAGGCTGGGAGCCCTCTCAGCCTCCCAGCAGCTTGAAACTTATCGTGCAGCCAAGAAATGTGCTGGGCTCTGCTTGTGCACTCGGGGTAGGAGACAGAGGGTTTCCCTCAGGAAGCCACAGAACACTGTCCTCTGTTTTTAGTTAAAAAATTAAAACTCTATGGAATTTTATAGAAAAAAATATTTTTTTTGCATAACTGCATCACTGTGCTGTGACAGAAATTATGTTACAAATTGCTGACATGCAGAGTTGAAAACAACCCTTTTGCCCACCATGTCTCTTCAGAATGCATCTTCACATGGCTGCGACCATCAAAATAATTTCAAGGCAAATTTTATCTGAATGTAATTTTTAGATTTATTTAGCTTAGAAATGTCTTTACAATGTGGCTGTGTATGGGGGAGGTTTAATTCCATGTAATTCATCCAGAAACACCCCACTGCCTTCTGATAGCATTCACTAGTTTGCTCTCATTTTGCTCTGCTGCCATCGAATGAATCCCTAAGAAATCCAGTCTGAACATTAACCAACAGCCACAACAAAATAATTTTAATACAAATCACCTGGAAATGGCTTTTGGTGTTATAATCTCACATTGCAATCACTCTCATAAAAATATAAATATAAAGTAGACATAAGGATATGAGTAGAAGGCCTTTTTTCTGTTCTCAATGTACTAAGTTTAATAGCAGATATATGTGCAGTTTGGGATGAGAACAGATGCCCTTTATGAATAGACTAAGTGGAGGAATCAGCTGGTTTATGTTCTCCTCTCAACTCTCACCAGGATTTTTCCACTCTGTTCCTTTGTTAGCTATAAACTGCAAGCACTGAAAATCAAAAAATGAGGGAAAGTTTATGAATTATACACAGTCACAGAATTTATTAGTGCTCCAAGCTCATTCTCTTGGGAGACACTGGAGGAAAAGCTTTGAGCAATTTCCAAATTTTCAAATGTGCTCTCTGTGTCTTTATCTCATTCAGTTTTTGATATGGTGCGTAAATTATTTATCGGGACTACCATTATTTTGTTAGCTTGTGTTGTCCTCTGGCACCATATCTGCAGAATGATATTCATTTTGCATTTGCAATGACTAAACTTAAAAGAAATCAGTTCATTCCTCCTCTGTTCAGCTCTCATTCTGTAAAATGATGTGAGAAGGACTGAGATGTGAACAAAATTTCATTTTGACCTTGAATCCTAATTACTGTTTTCATCCTGCCATTTCACAGGAGGTTGCAAATAAATTAATTTAGGAAATATTTCTATTTTCTTCTCTGTCTGTTTCTGTCTCTCTCTCATGGAGGAAGGAGCTGGAAATAAATTCCTCAACATCGTAAATTCACCATCAGATCTTATATGTGCTTTGCTGGTTAAATTCAGAGAAGGATCTTTTATTATATATTTTAAATCTGTAACCTTCAAGTTAATTTTTGAGGCTGTCTCATAACTTCCCAATTGCAATAATATCTCAATGGAACATCTTCTCAATTACTTCTCCTTACCATGTGTAAAACAGACTAGTCCTTTTCCACACCCAAATGTACAATATGTTCTTAAGTAAACATTGGTTATAATTGACTTCCTCCTTTGTTACTCCCATAACACACTTACATTCTTTCCTGCCATCTCTCACCCTGCCCTGCTGATATAATTACCAGGCAGCAGGCTACTAGGCTACCAGGAAGATTTCCATTTAACAATTTATATAGGTAGCTTTACATGCAAAAGAACGTGATGATGCACTGGAGCCACATCATAGCTTAGCCTGGTGGAAAACTTTATCCTCGCTGTTTGATACAAGAACAGACTCAATTACAAAATAATTTTACCTCTGCTGGAAAGCTCCACTGCAGTGTGTCCCTTTCCTGCCCCTCCTCAGGGCTCCTTGGCTGAAGCCTTCTTGCAAAAAAAGGAGGGTATTCTAGTGGGAGTGGGTTCATGGTTGTTTTGTGTCCAGCTGTGGTTCACCTTATGCAAAAAGGCCTGGTCAGTAGGTATCTGGTCAGTAGGTGCAGTCAGTGAGGGGGTAACCATACTGAACATCTGGCTGGGACACACTGTCATGGAGCTGCCTGTGCTTCAGGGCAGTGGCACATCCCCACCTGAGGCCCCTGCCAGGATAGAGGATGGATGGCAGTGCCACAACTCCTTCCCCTGTGCTGACTGCCACTCAAACAATTTGCCTCCTGGCATCTCTGCAATGGGCCCCATTTTCTGCAAATACAAGATCACAGACTAGAATAAGGAAACAATATTGTAGTATTACCTAGCTCTATTTTGCTAATGTCAGCTATGGATTAAGTCACTGATGTCTTTCAAATTTCTGTCCTATCTGCAGGTTCACTTTAATCCTTGTCTTTGAAGATGCTTCTCTTATAACTCAATGAGCATTCCTGCTGCTAACTAACCATCTTATTTGATTCTAACTATATTTGTGGGGTTTGTGTGCATTAATACACCAATGTCCTGTATTACTTTCTTGAGCAATTCTCATTCTTGAGAATGGCAGGCACTTTTCTATTTTTGATTAAATTTAACATACTTAGTAGCTGTGTGGTACAGATCACAGTTAAGAATACATGGAGGTGTTATGATGTCAGTGTCCATGCTGTTATTATCAATACAACCAGACTTCTGGAGAGTGCACAATGATATAAAACACCTCTTACCTCCAAGTTCTAATGCATTTTATTTAATAGTTGCCTAACAGAGTGTGTTTGTAGATGTCTTGATGTTGGTGAGGTGAGGTAAGGAAGTTACTAAATTCTGTTTTATAAAACAGATGTATGTAGTAAGTAAGAAAAGGTACCATGGAGATGAAATTTAATCTATGCAGAAAACCTTGCTTTCCATGTTGTCCTTCCTCTTTGTGTTTGTAGAAGTATTTTTTCTTTTTTTTTCTCTGACAGGTGCTGTTTCAGTGCCCTCACCTGCTAAACCTACCTGCAGAAAACAGGCTAAAATAGCATCAACAGCAGCAGATTTACCAAACCACCCTGTATCAGAGGAACCATTCCCATGGTCCAGCTGTGACTCCTGGAGCAAGGTGTTTAGGCAAGTACAGGTGTCCTGATCCCTGCTATGAGGTGACTACTCCCTGTTGCTCTCTGCTTCTCCCCAGTTTCCTGCTAGGAAGCCTGTTCTGTTGAGAAGATGTGAGACTGCTGCCACACTCCTTGGCCACAAGGACAAGCCATGCAGGTATATACCATAGTGGCATGACCCATGAGAGGGTGTTTCCCTGCACCTGCCCACATTGAGATCCCTAGGGCCCTGTGCTATTTATCTCTGCAGGTCATGGATTTCTGTATGAATCCTTAGGCTAGTACTACATAAAAACTGGCACTAAGCCTCATTCTGCCTAACTTACCCCAAAAGGTGCCATTCCACATCAATTTACACAGTGCCCAGCTTCAGGCTTTATTCACACTGCTGTGTGAATAACAGGGCTGACTAAAAAGATACCAGCACTCCCTGTACATTCACACTCCTTATCCTTATCCTAAATACACACAGCTAGGTCTATTGGAGAAACTGATGTACAAATGTGTTTATACCCTTTGATGCACAAAAAAAAAAAGGAAAAACAACCTCTTTTATCTCTAGGAATGCTAACAGTTTTTTGTCAATCTATGAAAATAACAAATACTTGCTTTGAAATTAAGTCTGTAAGCTGAATATTAATGAACTACTATAAAATGACTAGCGTTTAGTCTGCAGTGTAAGTGTAAAAGAAAGAAAATTAAGCCATCCCTCCAGCTGTCTCCAGGCAGTGAGAGATGGCTCTGCACAGGGCTGTGCATCCTGCTCCTTCCAAGGTCACTGAAGGGGCCAGCCCTGGCACACAGAGCCTCTGCAAATGTTATATCTGTTATTGCAGACTCTGTAAAGATATAAATGTTACACAACAAGAACAGCTGCTGGGCTTATCCCTTGAATGAACATAAGATAATGCAATTGAGTTTGCTTTTAGCCAGGGAAGGTCTGGCTTAGTGCTTTAGATAGAAATGTGGTTCACATGTTCGACACCAGTTTAACACCTGGAACTCTAGAGCAGGCTCTAGCCACTATCTTGCTGCATTCCTACACTTTTCCCAGCAATGCCCCAGCATCCAAGCCTTGATAGCTGCAATACTGTAAGAATGCTGCAGCCTGAACTGCTTGGAAATGTCTCTCAGGTTGCAACTTTGAACAGACAACTTCTTCCTTTGTTCAGGATAACCATTTTCTTCCACCAAAGCCTTCCCTTGCCAGCTAACAGGAGTAATGGAGCTGAGACCTCTGCTGTGACTCAGAGTGCTTTGAGCTGTACCAACCATCTGCCTTATAGGAAGGGTGATCTGCTTCAAATTCCCATAGAAGAACAGTACTATTATTACTGCTAATTAATAGTAGGAAAGGACACAAACCCATTCCAGATCAAATTAAGTTCCAATCAAAAAGTCAGCTGTGATTTCTAATTGATTGCATTTTAAAATCAATCAGTTGGGTTGTGCATGTTTTTTTCACAAGACTCAACAGCTTACTGCTGCTTGTCTTTGTAGGGGGACTGAGATTCAAGCAGGACTGAGAAGGTTTCTTTTTTTTCAAAGTGGAATTGACTTTTTAAATGGAAGATCTATTTTAATTAAAATTTTACAGTGAGATTTGTCAAGCTCATGTTCCTCTGGAAGTTTATTATGAAGCTATGTGGAAAGAAAGATGCTCTATGTATTTGTTCTCTCCCAAAAGGCCAGAAGTTAAAATGAACCTCTGTGCCTGCTAGCACATACAGACCCCGTGGGCCTCCTAAATTCCTGCTCAGCCAAGGCTGCTTCACACCGTGAAAAGAAAATATCATCACCTCTCCATAATGGTAGATTAAGTTTTCCCTGGCTCCCTCTCTTTGAGAATCAGGCTCCAACATAACATTTATGGGTGCTAAAGAGCCGAGAGGGTTGGTGAAGTTTTAAACCAATAACATCAGCACTCCAGCCAAATGGGGCATGATAGAGTTGAGTTTGTTCACCCCCATCCCTTCTGTGTGTTATATGAGTTAATTTAGTGCTTCTGGCTTTCCTCTTGCTGAGCTTTCAGGGAATTGTTGTTGAATAGCAGTTAATTGCAATTGGACATGAACATTCAGAATTAGGAGGAGGGGCAGTCTATGGAGCACCTTGATTCAGACTGTGACAATTAAACTCTTGGGAAGTTACAATAGTATAATTAATGATATTGGAGTTAAATCTTTGATGTTGTAGAAGAAAGCTATTACAAAAGCCTAAGTCTCTAAATTCGTGGACTCTGGGTAGATTACGACTGTATTTCAAAAAAAGGTTAGTAAGGAAAAAATAAAATGTGGACTAAGCACTCTGTATTATGAAGGATGAATGAAGGAATCCCAAATGATAATGATCATGGATCAGAGGAAGTAGATACCATATGACCTACAACAGTGATGCAGGTAAGCATGTCACTGAGTGAGCCTTTGGAACAACAGGTCAACATTGAACCAATCATTCAATAATATGAAATAACCATAAAAATCATGGGCTTCAATATCAGAACACAAATATTGTAATTAAAGATGCTTTATATTAGTAAAGAAGCCCCAAACAAACAAGTCTACATTTCATTGAGACTGAAAAATCAAATTTATGTCTTGGGCAGAACCAATATCAAACCCTTTGGGACTTAGCTAATGGAAAGAGTGTCTTACACTGGTATGTACAATAACAGAGAGGTCACATTACTTGGGACCCTGGACAGATCTCCCTGTCTACAATCTACATTATATTTTCCTATCATTATTCTTTACGTTGCCAAAACACAGTTAAAGTTGCTGGAGAATCAATGTATATGTCCTTCTTGCTATTTCCTTCTAGATAGGAGGAAGGATAGAAACTGGCTTTGGTGTGTTATATTCCAATGTTCTTAACCAGGTGACCTCTCTCTGCTGTGAGTTGAAGGCTGTGCTCCTGAGGGACACACAGGCACAGACTCTGTAACTTCAGTGCAGCTCCGAGAAGACTCTCCAGAATGTGATTTTCCTCTCTGAAAAACATACCTGTCAGTCAATAACTGCTCTTCTCATTCCTTGCATTTAGGAGAAGGGGAAAACTCATTATATTCTTCTTGCACTCTCTCTGTTTTCTTTAACTAAGTCATATTTGCCACTGTAAAAGACCTATTGATTAATTTAATAGATCTTTTGCTCTTTCTGCAGATTAACATCCTAGTTTTTATCTTATTTTTTTTTGGTGAAATCTTCACTTCAGTCTATTTAAGCACTCTGAAATCTTTATAGCATTTTAAAACTCTTCATTCTTTTGTCCCTTAGGTATCACCCTGGGCAGGGGTGAAATCACACAAGCACTCATCAACTACCAGTCACAAACAGGGCCCTTCCCCCCTAGAGTGGTGTCTGGTGCGAAGATGACAAGTGTCAAAAGCACTTGTCACTCAGAAAGCTGACATCAGGATTGCTGGGCTAAAAGTTGACTCCACATGCCAACGGGGATGAATAGCAATACATAAAATTTTCTTCTTTTTATAGCAGAAAAAATTCCGACTCCTTAGCTCTCATCTCTACTTTGGCTAGAGCCTTGGGAAGTCAGTCTGGGTGTGAAGCTGCAATAAAACCTGGGGACTTCAGCAGAGGCAAGAGGAAGACAGTTAATATACCAGTGTGATAGTGTGGTGAGTACACTGTCAGGGTAGGAAAAGCAGGATGCAATGCTTAATGATACAAGTACCTCCTCAGTCAGTGCCCTAAATGTCAAAAGCCTCACCAAACAGTTTCATAGAGACAGAAATCTTGATTCAGAGCCACATTCTGGAAAGTCACTTTCTTCCAGATATTAGTCTTAAACCATGACCTCGCAGCATGCACTGTTCCCATTGAATTGAATATTTAAGCTTTCTCACAAATTTCCCATCTGCATAGAGCAATTTGTTTGTTGATGTTTAGACATGATTGACATAATTTGACAATCTGGCTTATTAGCTTTCTTTGTAACTATGTAAAACGCTGACAATGATTATCCCAGTTGACTGAGGACATGCTTCCTGTGACACAGTAAACAAATGTAGCAAAGGAGGCTTTTTTCCAAATGATTGCTCCAACCCCCTAATGAGACTGCTAACTTATTTCATCAGGGTTGCACTACACCAAGCGTCTTAATGAATCCTCAAGTCACAAAGCTCCGTTTCCAGAGCCTGAGGTACAGCAGCTAGAATTGTATGCCTATGGACTTTTCTCTTTTTAGCTGTGTGCTGCATTATAATGAACCTATTTATTATACTGCCTGCAAAAAGACATTTCTTTGGGAAAAAAAAAAAAAGTATTTCGGAGACTTAGTTTCAAAAGCTACCAAACTCCTTAGAGGAGTGCTTCTTCCTATAAATCAGTGCCTCTTAATGGAAAGAACATGATGAAAGAATGAGCAATGGTAGGTAAAAAAATAAGGATAAATCAACCTGATCATTAACCTGCTCGCACAGTAAATTCTCTGTACTCTGAAGGCCAGGATTTAAGACAGTTCCTCTAAATCAAAGGGTTCTTATGAATCCTGTTCTGCAGCTCCCTTCTATAAGTTATGTTTGGATAGTCAATGACCATGTGTAGGGGATGTTTCTCAGGTGTTCATAAATATCAGCACTGATTTATTTGGAGAAAATAACACATGGTGTTCCCAGGGGTAAAAATCATTACTTTAGTTTTGGTGCATCTAATTACAATAAGTCTATCATCCTCACCATCTCCTGAAACTATCCAGGGAATTGGCGGAGTTTAACAATGAAGAAGAGAGTGCTCCAGTGTCCAATTAAGGTTTTCTTTGAGGATTAATAAATCATGTCTCATCAGCCCCACTGACCCAGAGGTGTTAATCTTCACCTTATCACTCTAATCTTGAGGCAAAATTATGCAGATCAAGAGCAGCCGAATAGTTGTGTTAATTGTTCCATTAGGCTGATGAAGTCTTTATACCCATATCCAATAATACACTATTCCCTAAATGTGTTTAGATGCTCTGTTGCAGAGCAGAAAACAAGCAGCAAAAGCAACTGCCGCAGCTATTTGGAATAAGTGACCAGTAGCTTGAGCCCCACACTCAGCTCTTCTGCTATAACTGAGCTGAAATCACATACTGGAACAAGGCACTGAGAAGCTGAGAAACAGCCAAGAGAGGTTTTAGCACATCTAAATGCAGTTGCAAAAGGAAACAAGTACTTTAGTCAATAATGGAAAGAAGACTTAACAGTTATCTGCCCTGTAAACAATATCCTTGATTAGAAGATATAAAAAATACTGTTTCATTTAAGGGCAAGGATCCAGATATTTCACTGCAAAGAGTTTTTCTCACTGACAAGTCTACAGTAATCATGGAGAGTGTGGCAAATTGCTTTAAAATATCCTCCTAAGCACTACAATAAATTAGAAATCACATTTTATCTTGTTTCCAGCCTACATTTATTTGCTCTTGTTTCTAAGTAATCAGGTAGGTTAAATTCTTTTGTCATGAACGCTCACAAAAAGTACTGAGTTACATTAAAAATACATTTCATAACCATTATTTTTCAAACAGTTCCTTCTCCTGATCTGAGTTAAGCAGTAAAGGAAATGTCAATTGATATCTTTAAGGGTCTGTGCCCTTACATACTTCTGTGCCCCTGAACAAAGAGGGAGAGAGACAGGATCAAAGCCAGAATAATTTCATGGGGTGGGTAGAGGGAAAAGGAAGGAGGGCTGGATTTTGAAAGGCTTTTGAATGTGTGATCTATATTCCTATTCACACAATATTTACTTCTATATATCTGTCTCCTTTTCTTCTAAACAAAACACGAGACTTTTTTTTCCCTCTTCCCACTCTGTCACACTCCTGAAGGAATGGGACTTAGATTCTTCCCTCTTCCAGGTACATGACTAAGGAGTGTGTGTTGAATTCAAGAGGACAGAAGCATCTCCTTGAAATTGTTAAAGAAAGTTAAAGTGTTGGGTTAGAGAGAGAAAAATGAGTAATGTTTTTTCCCCTCTTTCTCTTTTCTCCAAAATGTGATTCACATATTATGGTATTTTCTGAAACTCATGTAAAGACTGTTTTACACTCTGAATGTACCCCTGAATGTCTCACCTGAAGAAACAAAGAAAATATTAAACAGCAGATTTATTTATATTGTTTGTCACAGAGATTTCTCAGAGAAAATGGACAGCTACTATTTCATCCATACTATTATTTCCTCTTTTTTTTTGCATACTGAATTGCATATTTCAAAAAGATTCATCCAAAAAAAACCCAGATAAGCTATTATCATGTCTACCCTCTGTGTCCTGTGTTGAGAAATGGAACATATCGTTATGTTCAAATAATTTAATCTGTAAAAAAGATGAGTGACTTACACATAAAAGCATGCATCTTATAAAGCCCCTAGATGGGATCATTTAAATGATTAATTTAACCAATATAGTTTTGAGATAAATTGATTTTCCTCTTTTCCCCTATTTATCACCCTGTATCCCATTAAACAATTTAGTGTTTAACAAAATACTACCAGAATAGAGCACTCCCAAGGTCACTCTACTAACCCTCCTTCAAGAACCCCTTTGAAATCCTCCTCCAGTATAAGACTATGAACAAAACAAAATTAATCCTCCCTTGCCCTCCAGCCTAAGAGGATTCAAACTCACATATCTTACCTCCCAAGAGAATTGCAACCTCTTCATCTGTGTGCCGGCGTCTTTATGTATGCACATGCATATGCCAGTACTCAGAGACAGAGAGATGGACAGAGCACTTTGTGCTGCTCCTGAGAAAGTGCTTTTGCTTTACATTAAATAATTAAGGATTCCTTGGACCAGAGAGCAGGACAGAGCACAACCATAGGGCAGCAATTTGGGCGCTCAGCTGGGAAAGAGGACTGTTTTCTGCTCTTTGCTTCAAAGACTACTTTCTATTTAAACCAGTGATTGCTGTGAGTTCTTCCCTCTGCCCTGCCTGGTGAAGCGTGTGAGCCCTCACCTTCCAGGTGACTGGTTAGGTGAACCAGCAGGACTCCCAGGAAAAGAGATCTTCCCTTGTTTGCTGCAGCTTGTGTCTGCGTTGGGGCAGCTTCTGGTACTGAGTGTCTGTTAGGTCATCATGTGATCAGGTCACTGTCTTGACAAATACACCAAAAAGCCATTTAGCATCTCAGAAAGCTCAGGCCGAACACAGCTACAACTGTTGCTTTTATGCTGTACTGGTGTTAGACTGGCTTCTCTTCCCAGGGCTTGGAGGAGATGCCAGAACTCTACCATTTTTCTAGTCATGCTGGTTTGAGAGGTGCCTCCAGAACATGTGGTTTATTGCTGCCAACAAGTAGGTCACTCAGCTAGGTTAGCAAGATTCAAGTCCTTACTCCAGAACAAACAATTAATCACAAACCTCTATTCACACTGGGTGAATGAAAGAATGAAAGAAATATCAAGGAAAAATGTGAAATAACGTTATGTTTGATTCATAAAATACAGAAAGAGGGCTTGGCACCAATCTGTAAGGCAGGGTTTGCAGTCAAGGATGTCAAGAGAAAGGAGATATTTGTCTGGCCAGAGGCAGACGCTTCTTTCCCATTAATTTCATTCCTTATTAGTCTGTGTGCTTCCTGCACAATTCCAAGGTGGGGCACCACACCAGGGAGCTGGGAGTCCAGGAGATGATAGTTAAATCCTCTTCATTTCAGAACCTATCTTTCAAATGCCAGAGCTCCTAGGAGGGTTTAACTTACAGCCTCTCCCCTGTTTATTTCTTAAGATTTACAGAAGTAGGTGTTTCCAAAGCTGGCCAAAGACACTCATATTCAGTTGTTGTGCCCAGAACAGAAAAGTGTGAGACAGCACTGTAAATTGTGGTGTTGACAAAATAAAAGCATTTTAACAACATTATTGTAAGACAAGAGAAATGTTTAGAAAGTAGTTACTGCCAGATCACTCTCATTCATACATTTTAAAAACAGATTGATAGAATGCATCCATTTTTTAAGTCTTTTGCCTTTCGTATTTCTTATTAGTTTCTCCTGTTTTGGAATTCCACTGAGTGACTATCTCTGCACATTATGTACAGAACATAGCAGAACAGTGGAACACTTTTATATCTTCTTCAGTCTGTCTCCCTCTGCCTGAATTTTAATAATAATAAATCTGAATGGTTATAACACAAAACTGAAAGCAAGCTGCCCGACAAAGCAGGCAGAATGCATGAGCAACATCAGTATTGCCTTACTTTCCAGCTGTGTGACAAATTACATCTAGTTTATAAAGAAGATGTTATTACCCTTGTGTTTCTTAAAAAAACAAACAAAAAAATGACTGCATGATGGTTCTTATTCTGTTTGGCAACAAAATGTTAAAAAAAAAGAAAAGGAAAAAGCAAATAAAAGGATCAAAAACCTGTCTGAGATGATGAAAAATAAAGTGTGAGCTATGTGTACATCTCTCACTCAACAACTTTCAGTTCATCTGCCCAGACATCCTATTATAACATTTATAATAGTTGCAGCCTTTAATAGAAGCCCTAATTCAATTTGCTGGAGTCTTAAGAGCGAACTTCTATTTTAATCAGCTGAACCTCAGCTGATTAAAACATGAAATTGATAAGATCATTTCCACACAATATGTTAGAAGTTGCACTTTTGATTTGCCACCAGTTAGTTCGGGGCACCTTTTTCTGCCAGTAGATGGAAGACTGCCATTTTACATCTATGATACTTAATCTGGTTTCTTCTCCAAGTTAGAATTTAATTTCTCTATTTATTTTAAGTTTGAAATAGTTCTTTTGTCACCCCAGGAAGACGATAGTTGAGGTGATGATTTCTTGTGGGTTGATCTAGAGACAGGAGAAATATTTCTTTTTCATGGAAAGAGGCAAGCAGAGATGATGAATGAAGAGAGCCACTGTCATAAATGAAGCATGTTTCTTCTGCCCAGGAAGAAAAGCTAGGAGCTGAGGAAGTATCCAAAACCCTTAAAAGTGCCAATAAAGTAAAAAAAATCTCACAAGCCTGTCTCCACACTAAATATGACCCTCCCCTGTGGATAGCTGTTCATTCTTAGAAGATCAGAGCTGCAATGGGCTGTCTGCCACATCCTCTTGTCACCTCTAATTGAGGTGTAAGCAATTAGTTGCCAGATTCTGTGGCACAGATTGAAAAAAGATTATCTTGGCTACAGAGAAGGAGCTTTTGTCAAAGACCTGGAAGAATATTATTTGCTAAGAGTTAACAAGGTAGAAATCTTACTTGAAAGAGCCTGATTGCAGATTTTAATCTAATAGAAAAAGCTGTAGCACTCACTTTGAGCACATCAGTTATTACAGTTTGCATCTGACTCTTCAGGGGAGAAAACATAGGCAACTGCTGGCTGTATTTTCTTACACTGCTTTGTATGTACCTCACTAAGCACGGTGTGAAGTCAACAAATAATGTATGTGGACTATCCTTCAGGGATCACCCATTTCTCTTCTGATAGCCTTCCCTTGAAAGAGAGACTATCTGCAAACACCCTCTTTCTAAAGGGAAACTCTTTCCAGATTTCCTCCAGCTGAGGGCACACCCCTCTAGGGACAACAGGATTCCCTTTCTACCCTTTCCTTGTCCTTGGCTCTCACTTAGTATAATTTATATTGCTACACAAATCTATCGCAAGCAAAGATTTAAAACCAAAAAAAATGGTCTACTATGCAAGTATTAGACTGCAAACTCAGCCCAGCAAATTTATCTTCTCTAAGATTTGATTTCTTCTCTGTCATTTCTTCTTCTCCACCTAACAATTTTAGCAAGAAAACAAGTTCTGTCAACATAGCTGCTCTCAGCATGCTGTCCATATTACCTCAGTAAAAGAAGTAAATTTGATGTCTGGACTTATGTAGTCTTGTGGAAAAGGATCTTACTTCACTTAAGTGAAGTAAGATCCTTACTTACTGACAAGCCTAGTGGTATAGGTAACAGCATTTCCCAAGTGGGGTGGCCTTGCTTTAAAAAAAGAGAAGAAGAAAAAGAAAAAAATCAATATTGACTCTTGACACGTTTTCATTTACATCGCTGCATTGCTTTCAGACTGGGCACAAATCAATAAGCAGCTTTTAACACTGCTCAACTAGTTTGTTCTATGTAAAAGAAGAGAGATTTGCCTCAAGTGGCTTGTTTTTCCCTTTTGGGCTCCAGGCAGACTCTCCACCATTAAGAGTGTGTGATTCTCTGAGATGAAGTTGAGTTTATTTGACTGCTCTTTCTGTGACTGATCAGAGGAGCTTGAACTGTAATATTAATCACACAACATTTTCTTCATCCCTACTTACAGTCAATTGACTTTGTACTTAGTGAAAGCATCTCAAGCAGCCAACTCAATGTACCAGAGGGCAAGAAGTCAATAGGAGGAAGAAAGATTTAGTTTCAAAACACACAGAACACAGCCTGTGGAGCCACTGACACACACATACCGGGCACTTTATCACACCACAGGTGCTATGCTGTCTCATGTTTTTATTTGCGTGATGAAGGCACCCTCATTACCTTTTGTTCACTAGGCCCCTTCAGCTAAATGCAACTTTTCTTTCAATCTCAGGGTTACATGAAGGTGTGGGAACCAAGTAGTTTCTCCAAACTGCACCGGGTTCAGCAATTATTTAGTTTCAATTTAACTCTCTATATATTTCACCAGAGAAGTGACCCATGAAGTAGGCACCTTCTGCCTCACAGATACTGATGGCTGTTACTCAGATGCCAGGCATATGTCATGCTAATAATACTATCCATACGCTTAACAAATACCAATTTGCCTCAGGCACCATTAATGCCATTTTAATAGCCACTTGCTTACAGTGGGCCTTCTAAAACCACATCATAACATATTGATTTTTGAATATAGAAGAGAGGGAGTACAGATGCCTTGGAGGCAGAACATTATCAGTTTTGTTTCAGCGCACCACCTCAGAGAATTTTTAGCTCACGAAGCCTCGACAGAATTTTTCACACCAAAGAAGTGCACACAACATTGAAAACAAGAGCCTGGAGGATTCATTTATTGGATGTGATTCCTTAGAAATGTTCTTTGCTAGAAGCAGACTCTGTGAAGTCCAACATGCCATAAAATGGGCAATCATGTCTTTTCTATGGCACATTTTAGACACGCATGATCAGAGTCTTTCCACTTGTGTAAAGCAACTCGTTGACTGCCTTCATTGCTTCCATGGGGATTTTCCCTAAATAAAATGGAATCCTCAGTAGTGTGGAATTGATGTAACACCAAGCAAAATGTTGTCTCTTCTTCTCTGAGCTTTCCTGGATTAGATCTCTAATTTTCTATAGACAGATACATGTAATATTAAAATAATGTATAGTAAAGGACTACATGCTCATACTAGACGATGGTTTCAGGTGGATAAAATTAGTATTACTTGGATGAAACACACTGTGAATATTTTAGACAGATTTTTCTTGTTATTAACTTTTCAGAATTTCCATAGGCTGGCCCACACCTGTATGAAATAGTTGTCTTAGACATGCAAATCAATTTTGATCTAAACATCCAAGTTTTCTTGACATTTGTCTCTTACTAGTTTAGAGTTACAGGACAATATGTATTGCCCAGTGGAAAAGAGTACAGTCATAGAATAAAGAAGGACTTTCAATCATAGAATAAAGAAGGACTTTCAAGGACACTCACAGAGATCAGTCAAACAAGACAAGACTTTAAATCTGTATTCCTATTCTTTTGGGAGGGGATTCAATCAAATCAGAAAACAAAAAAGTAAAATTAACTCTCTATTCAAATCCAGCCAAAAATTAATCTGGAAATCAATTCTGTATACTACCAATTTTGCACAACTCTTCAGCCCTCAGTTCCTGATGCAAATACAGCAACCACTTGCTCTCAACTTCCTTCCCTGACATTTGTGAAATAGTAGGCAAAACAAAATTAATTGCTCAATTAGGAAGCATAAAATTGTATTTCTTGTGGAACGGATCCATTTTATTACGGTTCGTACTCCATGTACCAGTACCAGATACATAAGGCTTGTATTACTACTCACCAAAAAGCCCATTAAATGCCAAGTCCACAGGCATGCTCCAGCTGATCTATACTTCTCCACCAGTGGGAACTGAGGTAAATTACCCTGTATGGTGTGATGGGCTGTTGCCCAGAAGCTATGAACGTAGGCGGTGCACAGCCACAGCGGCTGTCTCCATGGAACAGCAGAAGGGTGAAGGATGAGGGCAGGACTGCTGGGAAGTCAGCTCTGTCCCTATCAGATGACAAACAGTGTTGACACCAGTCAGGCTGCCCAGCTGCCCCTACATCTCTTCTAAAATTCACCGACTACTTAGCTACAAAATGTGAGCAGTACCTTCATCCCCAAACTTGCAGCAGATGTAAAATTTCACACCCACCATAAGAGTACTTGCAGCTCCTGATTTCTTTAGTAGATCTCTGATACTCTGTACTTTCAAAATTTATTCTGAATACCTACTACACCAAGTAAAAATGGGTACCATATAGCAGTTCATATAATCATAAGAAAATCTGAGGTCTAAGAGGAAAGGTCACTTGGATAACCTTAAATCTGATTTTCCTGTCAATTAAATAGGCTCATCCTAATTACTGAGAATACCACTGAAGATTTTACACCAAGATAGAGAACCTCACCATTTTCATTTTCCCATTGTATAGAGGCACACGTGGAAGGGAGATGGAGTTGAAGCATCTTGTCAGAGTTCCTTCATCAGACCAATAACCAAGAGATCACAGAACCAGCCATGCCTCATTTTCCACAAGACCTGTGAGAAAATCCCTAACTCTGGAGCTGAAAAATCACCGGGGAGAGCTGAGGGAAGTGATGGATACACGGATCTGGGTGTAGAGGATAGAGTAGACTTGCTTTTGTGAATCTTGCAGCTCTATTGGATTAAGAAGAGCAGCACAGACTGTGTTTCAGCTCTGACTGTTCCAGTTCAGCAGTATAGTCTGGCACAGATAATGCTAGGCAGGGTTTCAGTGGCCTTGGGGTGAAAACAAATTGTTCTAAACCTCCTGTAACAGAGCTTAGCACTCCCTCCAAGAGACCACACCACTGAAGTGCAGCATACGTTTAAGTGGACAGTCAGAGTTCAAACATATGCAGTCATGCTGGTATTTCACAAAGGACTCCATTTGGGATGAAAAAGAACATGACTGTAAGGCCATGGGAATTTTTCACCATCTGTGATAATAACGCAGAAAAAGCTTGGCATGCAATCTGCAAAAGATAATTCTCTTTTGGGGATGAAACTCCAGGATTTACTTCCAGGATTCAAATATTAAATTTTTTTAACACCTTATGATCATTCATGGAGGCAAATGATTTCCGTCCGTGACACAACTCTTTGAATGAGTTGCTAGTTGGTGTAAAACATTTGCAACAATGTATTTGGTCCAATAGTTGCAAAAGACTAGTCCCAATTCCATACTTAGGCTGATTTCCAATACAATACTCCACTACAAGCTGTCCAATTGTTTCATATCATATTTTCTGAAATCAGAGATTAAAGGATGTGATGTGACACACAAAAATATCAATTGGTTCTCTGAGGTTTTTTTACACCTGTTTACATACACAAAAGTTCCATAGCTGTTAAGCAGCAAACCTCTTTAGGTGTGCATGAATTGGGATTATCAAAATTAAATTGTTAAAAATCCCAGAAATTGTCATTAAGAAGAGAGATATTATCAGACTAAGCCAAACTGACAGCATGCCTAGGTAGTGATTGTCTTTCTGTGGTCAGGGTAGAGCTGTTCTCTGGGCAGCTTGAAAAGTTCAGCCCAAGTTTGGACCAGTGTCCAAAGTGCCCAATAAAACCTGTCCCTGGTGCTTCCTTTTCCCTGATGCCATTGTCCCTTCATAAGGTGTGCCTGACCCAGTGATAACTCTGCTGCCTCTGGGCACACAGGGTCAGACCCCCTTTCTTATGACTGTTCTTTCCCCCTATGCTGAGAGAACCTGAGCAAATTATTCCTAGCAGTTTCCATGGGAGAGTAAAGTCTGCCAGCTCTTTCCTTCTCACTACTTCTCTCTCTCCTTGCAATGGCACAAAATTATTACGAAACAATGTGGTGAAGTATGATCAAAATGTTCATTTGTTAATGAGCATGCTTAATGGAGAAATTAGTTTCTGACCCTCTCAGTCAGTGATTGGGCTGTGCTCAGGATATGGTACTTTTCTGCTTTCATTATTTAAAATTCTGGTGTCAAATTTAATCCTATTCAGTTTGTGTCCTCAATCATTTCTTTTGACAGCAAGATCCATTGGCTAATCATTTATTCCTGAGTCGGCTGAGGCTTGCAACACACTGGTTATTAATCAGATCAGGTTTTGTATTCATTAATGGTGAAATGCAATGAAAAAGCATTCCCCTGCCTCAACCAGACTAATTCCACACAACAGCACAAATGTGGATGTGGATTGAAATGAAACCCCCATAGGGCTGAGAAATTCTTGCCTCAGTGGGAACATCAGAGAACCCAGGACAAAATCCTGCTCATGACTCATTCTCTGCTTTGGCTTTGTCTGAAGTTCAGAATTGCAACAACTCTGATCCTGAGACCATAGAATGCAAGGGCAGTCAAGATACAGCTAGAAGAAAAGTATTTGGGGAACATCCTCTTTTCCATTCTTTGCTGTCATTAAACGAATCTCATCGTTCAAATTTTGTATTACATTGGTGTTAAAAACTGGAATGCTCTGTGTGAAGCCACAGGCACTTTAGGCAACATTGGACATTGGACAGTTTTGTGACCTGGGTGTCTGGTTCTCATCACTGGTGTCTGCCACTTGTTCCTCCCCAGCCAGGCTGGCACAGCACCAGTGTGCAAGTGCCTGCCTATTTATATTTGTAGTCCTGGCCCAGGCACACGGTGGTGAGCAGGGCCACGAGTGTTACAGGCAGGGACATCGATTGGTAAGGACATGCAAAGGTACCAATGAATGTTGCACATCCTGTGTCTGTTGTGATATCTCAGTCCTTTGATCTCAAGGAAAACTTAAAAAGCAAAATAAGGATAACAAACATCCCAGCATACATACCCAGAAATGTAAACATCTATAAGGGAAACATATTGGGGTAATATTTAAACCTACTTTTATGCAGAAAAAGAGTTTTTAAAAGACACAATTAACTGAATTCTGTATTGGTTTGCAACAATTAAAAGTCTAATGCTGATGAACAAGTCTCGGTAGTACTGTGAGAAAATTGCAGTGGCATCTCTTCAGAGTCCAGGAACTAATATCAATAGCTTTATTTTTTTTTATGCTTCTCAGGAGTATGAGATTAGGAGAACAATTTTCCTGCCACAAAGAGTACTAAGAATTACTGAGCACAGTATTGCATCTTTATGCTGCTAAAAACCATTTTAAATAGCCCTCTGGAGAAACAATTTAAGAGAGATGGATTTTCCACTAAAAGGTGCACATGCTTGTTTATTTTACATAAGCATTTCTCCCAGTATATACCCAGAGCAGTCACACACACAAACACATGTGTCACTGGAGGCACAATTTCTTCATGCTAAAAACTAATATTCTATCATGTGGTAACACTACAAGGAAGAATGCGCTTGGTTTCAAGATGTGTTAAAGCCATGAAGCAGCATTGCTATTGCAGTATCCAACACTACATTGGGACTGGTAAATTAAGAAGTCCATAGCCTGCTCTATAGCCTGCTCTTTGGCCTTAAAAGAAGTTTGCAACCCAAAGGGTAAATACCCTTTAAAACAGGGTGAGCACAGCTATTTCACTTACAACCTCCTAAACGGTGCTGGAACATTGGGGTAGGGAATTCTAGGTGGCATGAACCCAAGTGCATGTCAGGGAGAATGCTCTCTGTTAGTGAATAACCCAGGACAGTGTTTCAGCCTCTATCCTGGCACTGTCTTACAAGTGTGGATGCAGCCCTTGGGACTCATGATCCTGAGATAGGATTAAAAATGGGCTAAACACCTTGGACCTGTACTGAGATCAGATTATCTAGGGGATGGGACAGATGGAAGTAAGAAAAAGAAATGGGCTCTTCATCAAAATATCCACTAATTTCTTGCCTTGAGAAGTTATATAATGATTACCAGGTACTATGACACTTTTATCATTTTTTGAAATGGATTTAGTGAAAGATTTGTATTGTGTTGCCTGACAGTAACTTTTATACAGATGATTGCTTGGTGTATTGGCATCAGGTACTTTTATTCATCATATAAACATAAATATATTTAAAACAGGTTCTTTTGGAAAAAACAAGGCTATGATTTTGCAGTACTACTGCAAAACTGAAATAAATTTCTCCTGTCTTTAGAAGGCCTAGGAACCAAATTGCTAAAGACCATCAAATACATTCCTATAGGAAATAGATTTGCAAAAGTCCAGGAAAATTTTAATTCAATTGAGTCATACTCTAGGAGGGACAGATTAAAGTGACAGGTTATCTTGTGTTTTTTCCATGCAGGCTTTATTCTAACAATTGCTTTTTGATGAAATGTCCAATTTAGTTTCAAAAATCTCTGATCAGGAGATTTGCCCAGCTGTTCTAGAGGAAGTTGCATTTATGTAAGAATTACCTGTTCTTGTTCAGTTCTTGCTGCTGTCTCATCCAGAGATGGATAATTTTTTAAAGTAAGATGTATGGAAAACAGTTGTTTTACTAGGTATACCCTAGTTCTTGTACAATTTCTGTTGTATCTGCCATTGTCACTGTTCATGCAGCTACTGGTCATTTCAGGCAAAGATTTTTTTTTGTCATCAATATTTTGGTTAGCTATTTACAGAGTTGTGTGAGCATAGCCTTGTTGTAGAGAGCATAGAATCAATGGATCACTGAGCTACTGAACAATTTATGTCAGAAGAGACTAAAGATCATGGAGTCCAGCTGTCAGTGCAGCACTGCCAAGTCCACCACTAAGCCATGTCCCTATGTGCCACCTCTACACATCTTTTAGAAACTGACTCTGCCAGTTCTCTGGGGAGCCCATTCCAATGCCTGACAGCCCTTTCCACAAAGGATTTTCCATAATATACAATCTAAACCTCCCCTGGCACAACCTGAGGTCATTTTCTCTTGTCCTAACAAGGTGTTATCCTTGTCTGTAGAATGATATAAGATCATTCCTTCCACATTGTCAGTGAACCTTGCAAACTGATCTTACCATGCTGAAGTTACCAGACTACAAGAGATACGTAGAAGGGTCTGGGGGGTGTCAAGACGAGCTGCTGCAGAAGCTGCAGAGTGAAGGCTGGTTGCATGGGTGCCCACAAGTGCTCCAGCTGCCAGCACTGCCACAGCAGGAATCCTCCTTTCTCTCAAGCAGAGCGTGGGTACTGGAGGCAGCAAAAGTAGCTCCACCAGCAGCCCCCTGTGCCCTGTACTTTCTTACTTTGCTTTTCCCTTGCTCCACAAGGGTCTTCCTTTCTTTTGCTGACACAAGGACAACTCCTCCAAGTAGGTTTGCCATGCTGTTTTTCTATAAAAATGCATGAAATTTCTCTTTTAACACCAAGCTCCTGAAGCTAGGGTCAGAATTTGGAAGCTTGCTCTGAAGAAATCAGGTGTGCAGTTTCTACTGGCCTTTCTTGAAGGTGCTGTCACTCTCCATGAGAGCAAATGATTCCCCCATCCTGCTATTGCCAGGATCTCAGTGGGTCCCAGGCTGTGCTTGCCTTGCAGCCCACCTTAAAGGAAACTGAAATACACAGGCAGAATGCAGCTCATAGCTTTGAATTTTTGGAAGACAGCCATTTTCTAGGAAAAATATTTTAATAAATTAGTGAGTGGTGGGAGGGTGACATTAGGATTTGTAATGCATCAAATTCCCAAATTCTTCTCTGTGAAAAGTTTGGAGGCCACAGAGGACATCATACATGTACATATATGCACACTTATATGAAGAAAGGTCTATATATATTTTCATAAAATTTGCTTGAAAAATTATATCTGCTTCTGTTGGATTCTGGAGACACCTTATTCCTATTTCCTATTAAGATCTGTTGCAAAAGTGTCATTCAATGTGGATATATAACATTTTTAGCAGGTAGCAGTACTTAGGAACATAAGAAAAAACTCCTATATTTGGGTTTATGTGAAAATTTCTGCTGAATTTCTGCTCAAATACTTCACATGTGTTATTTTCCTCTTAATCTTTCATGAAGTTTAAAATGGCTAACCATTAAAAAAAAGAAAAAGAAAATAAATATATATATATATATAAAATTAGAAAATAAAATCACACTGTTAGCTTCTGCTAAAAGAATTAAAAGACAGGTATTTTTTATTCTCCTATCAGTCATGAAATACTCACTGCTTATCTTTTATCTTCTGCCCTCCCCTAGTAATTGTTTTGCCCTGTACTTCCTGATACAACATGTGCTTAGACTAATTGAATATCTAAATCACGGTAAAAAATTAACATGCTGTAGGCTCTACCTTCAAAAAATGTAAGATGTCATTACTTAAAATGACAATTGATGTGCAGACGAGAGAAAAAGAAGGTGTTTTAATTATAGGACAAGAAAACCTTGTTCTGATCTGGTAGAACTGTGACCATTTGGGAGAAACAGAGTATTTGGATACATAGATGAGATATAAGGTCCATCTCTCAAAAATTTAGCGTAAAAAATACTCCTCAAGTTTCAGCTCCATTTGAATTACACCCGCTGGCCATTCAAGCATAAAATTGCTGTTTGTCTCAGTAAGATCTGATTTTTCTCTCTCCTACCTTCATCTTTTTATAGTGCATATTCAGTGACTAATTTCTTTTAGAAATCCTAATTTCGTGGATCCATGTGATTAAAGAGGAGAAACAGAATGGAAAAAACCTCACACTACTCAATGTATCAGCAGCCAATTGACCAGCTTTTATGGCCATGGAGAACAGCTTGCAAATAGTATTGATGTGTTGTCCAAAAGATAAGCTCAAATCTGATAGAAAGCCAATTTTTTTTCAATATTCTTTAGCAAATGATGTTTTTTGTGACCTAACTAGATATTCTGGCTGACCATGCTAAGTCCAAACAAATCCAGTGTCAGGAGGCTGCTCTTGAGCAGGGTAGGACTGTGAAAGGCTTGTGGTGGTGCTTTAAATCTTCTTCTTTAGTGCTGGTGCCCAAGGTTACCTCTCCAGTGCATGTCTGAGAGACTGCAGGATGGGAGATAGAGCAGATCATTGGAAGACATCCCACAAAATACAAACCTGCAGAGCACTGGGGTCATGACAATGCTGAGCAACAGCATTTTAGCCTTCGTGCAACACCAGTCAGCTTGGTGCTCTGAGCTTGTTACATCTTTGGAGGATGACTCAGAGAAATATAAGTTCCCTCTTAGTTTTCTTCTGCCAGACCTGCAGTTTTAAGTACATAAATTAGTAACAGCATCTGACATCATCAGCTTGTTAATGCAAGTTCTTATCCTCTGGCACCTCTGGTATTATCTTTGACCATTATATACTCTGGCTAAATAAAGAAATGAAGTACAGAGCAGGATAAAATAAGATAAAAAGCAGAATAAAAGAATTGGATGGACATTAGCAGAGAAGGATGGTCACTGAATTTAGGATAATTCATTAGGACTCAGAATGTCCAAATGAGTTTCCCTTTTGACTAATGACTATTTGTTGACAGCAAAGTGTTTAAGCGTGTCTGTGTCCCAGCTCCATGTCTTAAAATATGTTCTTTCTTAATTTCATCTAATTAGATTCAAACTGTTCATGTTGGGGGCTTTCTCTAGGAGTACATGTACTAGATGTACTACTTTTCATGTACAGTGATTAACATGAAAAGATGTGTTGTACTGAGTTGGCTGGATATGCACTAGTAAATTGAGACATCTATATATTTTATCTATATTTTTAATAATATTATCTTCACAAAATCACAGAATCACTAAGTTGGAAGAGACCTTCAAGATCATCGAGTCCAACCCAGCCCTAACACCTCAACTAAACCATGGCACCAAGTGCCACATCCAGTCTTTTTGTAAACACATCCAGGGATGGTGACTCCACCACCTCCCTGGGCAGACCATTCCAGTACTTTATCACCCTTTCTGTAAAAAACTCTTTCCTAATATCCAACCTAAATTTCCCTTGGAACAGTTTAAGACTGTGTCCTCTCATTCTGTCAGTTCCTGCCTGGAGAAAGAGACCGACCCCACCTGACTACAACCACAGTTCAGGGAGTTGTAGAGCGTGATAAGGTCACCCCTGATCCTCCTTTTTTCCAGGCTAAACAATCCCAGCTCCCTCAGCCGTTCCTCACAGGGTTTGTGTTCTTCTAATAGTGGTCTCATTTGCAGACCTTATTTAAGTCTTTAGATAATACTTAACATAAAACTATATTGTCAGAATATACAGAAATCATATCTAAGATGAAGCATTGTCATAAAGATGTATAATATATTTTTGTTTAGTTTTGTTACAAAGTTTATAATTTTTGGTATATAACTACATATTTTATATATATATGTATAGAATTGCATATTAAATTAAAAATATGAAACAATACACCTTATATACAACCTCCTTTTTTCTGTCTCAAAATGCAAAGCTAGCTGTTTATGCTTTTAAGATTTCTAAGACAGTGCCAGTTAATCTCATTCCAGACTGTAAACCAGAATAGTTAGCTGCAAGTTATAACTTCTACATATGGTAGAAGTTACATATGTATAGTTTAACCATCACATTTGATTAGAATTGTATTTTGCTGTCTAAAATTTATTAATCTACTTAAAATTTTTCTGTCAATAAGATAGTGTTGGATATAAAAAGAGTATGTTTCTCCATTTTGTTACATAAGTCTTTGACTTACACACAATTACAAAAATTCTCTGATGTAAATAAACCCAGAGTGGTTTCAAGGAGAATATTGTAAGAACTCCACATCGAACTTTGTGCAGTCATTTGGGGAAAGAACTGAAATGATTTTCTGCCCCCTAAAAGCAGCTTCAGGTACTTCTTTCTACTTCTTGAAAAGACTGTTTAGTGGTATGGATTTGATTAGCTCATATTTTTTCTTTTGAGTCAGGGACAGGGGAAATAATGAATGACTAATCACTTCAGGTTACTGTTTTTTTACACTGAGGCTATTACAGAACCAATTAAAAAAGTCATACAGAAAGCTACAGAGATGTGATTAGGTTATGATGCTAATTCAGGGAATTGCGTACAGATAATTATTCTGCAGTAGAGATAATTCCAACAAAGACTGATCAGAAGATGTACCAAACACCTAACAATCACAATTTTGTCTGAATTCCTTTTAAATGCTCATTTTAAAAGCTGCAGATATATTGTGGCTTTTTAAAAAAATGTGCTGGGCTCTTTCCTTCCTTGCCTTGCACAACATTGCTGTGCAGTTTTCACAGAAGCTCAGTTCCCACTACATTCCCACACTAATCACAGCTGGGGTGTAATTCAAAGCAGCTTTGGACCTTTTTTAAATTCCACCAGCTGGTAACAGTTTTCTAGGGACTAACCCAGAACTGCAGGCAGCAGAGCACAGGCCATGGCTCAGCTGCTGAAGGGGATCACACGTCTGCGTCCGGGGCTGCTGAGAGAGATGCCAGCAGTAATAACACACTTGCAACAGCCCAGGTGCAAAGGGAAAATGATAGACTGCAAATCGAGGTAGTGCTATGACACTCTTTGTGTCTGATTTCTAGGAATGGACAGAGGGCTGGAACAAACTCGTTTATACTGTTATTATCAAATATGGTTACTGTGCTAACATCATATCTTGAAATGCAGAAGACAAGTGCTTGTCACATGTGTGTGACTCCTCCAGACCTCCTGCACTGTATCTCCTTCTCTCTTCCCTTGTCACCTCTCTCTTCTGATCCTCTCCTCTGCAGCTGTGCTCAGAATAGGTCCTGCATGTCCCTGCCAGCAACTCATATCTTATCTCAAAACATATGACTCTGTACGATGTCTCCTCTTTTTCATTATTTATACGGTGTGCCCTACACAAAGTCGTGCTACTCGGTTCTGAAAACCTCAGTGCAATTCAATTCACATCAAATCAGCCAGTTTGTCAGCTTCTCCATCACCTAAAAGCTCTATATTCACTGACTGACCTCCCTAAGCATATCTGCTACCTTCCTGCCTTCTGTCACATAAAACACCCCAGCATTACTGCCCTGGTACTTTCTAGGAACTGACTGATTTGAAATATAAATTGTCTGTCATTTTCCCTTTCTTCAGTGTCTGCTGACTATTTAGCTGTTTCTTCTTAACATGCTTGTTCCTCAGGGCAGAAACACTGCTCAGAAATCATTTAGCATGCATGGGGAAGTGCTTAAGTAATGATTACTACATTGTGTGGCTGTACAAAGCCAACATTTATAGTTCCTGTTTTATTCCAAAATGTGTTTTTTAGATCAGCCCTTGAAAGGTTTCAAATAACAACATTTTCCCAACAAACAATGAAATAAAATCTTTCAAATGAAACCTTTTAAGGACTGCTTGTTAGGGTCCATTAATAAGCAGACATGACCTATGCAAAGACAATTTGAAAGCTTAGCACCAGCCAAGCCCTTATGAGCTCAACAAGGCTGCCACATTGAAGCTGCCTGCCTCTTGAAGTGTCCAACACGAAATCCTTTTCTGGCTGAGCATGAGATGTAGTCTGAATGGTTTCTGAGGGTGATAGGAGTTGTTTCATGTACAGTAACAACTTAATAAACACATAGAAAATTGTGGTCTTCTATCTTTCTGAGGTCATCTAAAAAGATACATTCTAAATATAATTAAGCCTTGATTTGACCTGTTTCATGGACTTTATCTTTCACTAATTTTTTCAGTCTTAATTAGTATTTAGCATTTATGCAAGTCTGTGTGATTTAAGATGCTGTGTGATATATGAGTTTAAGGGAGTCCTCAGCTGAAGGACGAGTATTTTAGTGAACGCGAGACCTGACCCAAAGGCTATTTGCAGCAGTTTGTCATTTAGTACAGGGAAGGTTAGGTAGGTTACAGTGATATATGATCTCTCATGCTCTGGACCTAACAGCACAGTTGAGCTGCTCCTGTGACTTTCATTAACTGTGTGCAGCTCTTTTCATACACAGAGTAAACTGAAGATGTGACAACCCTTCTCCCTGTGACTGAAAGAAAAATGAAAAGTTCTGATAAGTTTGGTCATTCCATCAAAACTCTGTGCTCAGTCCATGTAAGCCTGAATGCAAATTTCTGCTGAGTTTATTTTGCACTCATTCATCCACCAAGGGGGAGAGAGGGGAAATCTTGGCGAGTGCTCCGCATGGAGCTCTGCCAACAGGCTGTATTAACAAACAGTCACCCCAGTGCAGGAGCAGCCCAGGGAATGCCAGGGAAAAAACAGCACCTGCAAGTGTTCTGCAAATGGCATGGGGCTATGGAAGGGGTGGAGAAAGAATGAAAATGGGAAAAATATGATGAAAAATGGCTAGCAGCCACAGGCAGGCAAAACATATGGGCAAGGTTTTCTGCTTAAGGGGACAAGTTAGTGGAACAATTCTTCTCTTCCTTTTATGTATACATAAGAACTGGAGCTGTTAAAATTTCAAGAAGTGAAAAATGGACTTTTTTTCTAAACAAACTGTATTTTGAAAAATGCTGTTTTGTTTTGCATTGTTGGCATTTTCCCTCTCAACATTTTCCATCAGAAGACTGAGTAAAAATATGTAGAAAGAAAACCTGGAAGACAATTATTTCTCTCTAGCCAGCTGGACAGGTACCAGCAAAACCAAATAAACAATCATATCAAGAGGCAGTTCATAATGTAGTTTATAATAACATTTTCATCAATAATGCTCCTGGTTTATATTGAAAATCTTTTCAGTTGAAAAATTTCCAGCAAACGGAATATAATGTTGAGTGCCTGATTCTCCCTGTAGGCTGGTGAAACTCTTCTGTGGAACTCAAGTTGCCTTGCATAAAACTATCTTGGATATCTGTTGTGTACTAATATATCAGCCTGGGGGTTAATATATGAAATTCTTCAATAGTGGAAGCCATTTTAAAAATTCTTCCAATGTATGGCATCAAGAGAAAGAAATGTTCAGGTATGGGTATGAGTGAAAAAGGAAGCAAATGCATAGTAATCTTTCTTTAATGGCATTTCTATAAATCCTCCTCACCTGCAACCCCCCAGGTAATAGATGGAGAGGGAGACCAGTTTTCAAGAAAAATCAAGCTCAATCCCAAAGGCAGAAAAATTCTAAGAGCTATAAATTATGAAAATCAACAACAGGTTTACAGAAAATCAAGATGTGTGCAAACAAAATTTGTGTCCTTGCTTTCCATTCAGTCCACAGCAGGAATGGGCTGCCCCATCTTACCCTTGCGTAGCTAATGTCCACTTCCAGAGCAGGGTTGGGAGGAATTAAGGAGGAATTAAGGAGGAATTAAGGAGGAAAGCCATAAGACTTCTCCCATCCACACCATAGCATCCTCACCAAGGCAAGACTGAGAGTAGCGCCTTGGCAACAAGCGGTAAGAGATGCCTCTCTCTCCTGCATTGACACACAGGCAGCTGATACCATCTGATATTATATGGATCCACCAATATGGATCTGTCTGGTGAAGCTCTGGATGGCGTCCACAGGACAGCATTGATCGTTTCATTCAAGCAGGTCATGTCAGTGATGAGTCAGGCACAATGTGGAGGGGCACATGCCAGCTTTCAGCCTCTTCCTGATGCATGACATCAATTCGGTTATGGAGCAGAGTTTAGAATCCCTTTAGTCCTGGGTAACTGTTCTCTATAACGATTTTACTAAAGTGACTGGAATAAGCTGCTCTTGCTTCTCACTCCTGTAAGGCTGATTGTCCCTAGTTGTGTGTGTGTGACCTTGCAGCATGCAATCCTCCTTTGCTCTAAGATGCTGACTCAGTGCCAAGTACAGGATGAGTCAAATGCATTATTGCAGTGCCTTAACTTCTGTAGCTTTGGAAAGCAGCTATTCCACAGTGCCTTCCACCCCCTCACAGCACACATCTGCATTTCTTCTATATATAGACCAGAAAGAAAGGCTTTGAAGGAAGGAAGAGCACTGGCATAGTGAGCAGCTGCAGGAACTCATGCTGGGAAGCTCCCCTTTACATCATTGGCTGCTCCCGGTCTCTGCAGGGAGTCCTTGGCTGCGCTTCTCTGTCAGAGGGGATTGTAGCAGCACCGGTTGCACCTCTGTTTTTCCAAGACATGGACACTTGTGGCCAGCTGTGGCCTGAGGGGTACTACCCTTCACTTGTCTTGCATCAAGGTAAATTTCTCGTGCATTTTTATTAAATTTAAAATTTCTTTTTAACCCTGAGGTTGAAGTACATTAGGCTGCATGATTTCTAGATTCCTTCCCTGGCTCTGGTAATTCTGTAATTGTTACTTGGGGATACATGATCCCCTTCGTATAAAGGAGGGACATATTCTTTTCATTCACACAAGACAGGCCTAGCTCCTATAAAGACTCTAGCATGGGACTTTCCATGAAACAAATTCCCTGTATACTGGACCAGAATCTCAGACAAGAAACAACACTGAGCAGAACAACCTGTAGCTGTGGCTATCTGCACCGTTTCCTGCAAGGCACCACTCATCATGGTCAGGGACTGCCTTGATGCAGCAGTGAAATGTGGGAACCCTCCCACAGAATGCTGTGGTGCTGCAAGACCGAGGGGAACTTGCCTCCACTTCTGCAGAATTCTTCTGAGGGGTCCCAGATTCTTTGTTAATAGAAAAGCTATTGTAGTCATTGAAATCTGCACTATAACTGCGATGTTTCTTATTAGAGTCCTTGCAAAGAGAGGTTGTGTGGAGATTTAAAGGACTATTTTACTGGTCTACCTAAGGAAGATTTAAAAAATAACACTTGATAGTCGTGGCACTCGTTTAAGAATGCTACCAGTAACCCAAACTAGTGAAAACCACTTTTGAAGACACTGAAAATTAAAATGTCTGTGCTTTACTGCACCAGTCCTCCACATTGTTTTTAACATTCAAAACTTCTCTGGATTTCCTTTACCAATTTGTGACATTTTTACTATTTCCATGATATGTTTGTTATTTTTAACCTAAATCTTCAAGACAGCTTTGCTGAGAAAATTCTAGCACACAGAGCCACTTCATGAAATTAGAATGGCCGTCAGGAAATAACAAATCTACAAGGCTTTAAATAATATATGAAACTCTGTTTCAAACTGCTTTTTACAGTGGAGTGAAAAGACAGATCATCTGGGGATTTAAGCCTCTAAATATTTTTCAAAATTTTAGCTTATGGAAAACATGCAAATCTAAAATACATCATCTAAGGGTTTTTTTAATTTGCTAAAAGAAAGTGATTTGGTGTTTGCCAGAACATCTTCAGATAGTTAACAGGAAAAAAAAATCTGAATTAATCAGAGAAATAAATCCAGCAAATTTTATTGGCACAAAATGTCATACCTGTGAAACTGCTCTCTCTCACAACACCCAAGAGTGAATCCTGGTGTGTTTGCCCATGCCATGTCACACAAACCTGCAGAGCACCACCCCAGATGTCACCTAGAAGGTCTGTTGCAGGTGGCTGTGCTGTAGAAGGGGAGGAGGTGATGGTGCTCTAGCACAGACCTGGGATGTCTTCTGAGAAAACACACTGCCCAGCTCAGGACAAGGGACCTGGTCTGTTCCCCACCTGCCTGCTGATTTACCATAGTAAATGGTCTAAGGCGGTGTCAGGGATAAGAGGCTGGATTGGTTTTGTCCTTTCTTCTGTTTTTGGAACTGGTGTTCTGTGCAACAGGAGCCAAAGGACCTGAAGTCAGCCCTCAGCAGCTGGGACAGCGGAAGGTAAATCTACCTCAAGTTGCACAGCCAGCCTGTTGCCAAATGTGCAGACAAAGGAGTTTTCAGCTTTCCCTAACAGCTGTTTTCCAGGGTGCCAACCTGGAAACAAACCTTTTATCTCTAGGGAGCCAGACCTCTTGTCCATAGGGATTTCTCCCTTGGTCCTGTCTCTGCCTGGCCATATTCTTTGTTAATGTTCACTTGTAAAAGGGGCTGAGAGTCATTAGCTCCCTTTGAACTCGCTATGAATAAAAATAATTTAGCATCACAAGCCTGAGATGATTTTGAGTGAAATCCTGGCATATTTCAGGCAATTAAATGAATGGGTTGTTATTGGGTCTTTTGTCCAATTGATGCATAATTTTACCACCTGAACAGGATCCTTCTCTGTTCTTGCCTCTTTAGGCACATCCCCTGCTCCAGGAGAAAGGAAGGACTTCGAGGTGAGGTAGAAATTGCTGATCCAACTAAAAATTTCCTGATATTTCCTAACAGCAGCGGATATTTTTTGTGGCTTCAAACTCTTCTACATTTTGAATAAGCAGGCTTGAGATTTCTGTCTGGTGTCTTTCTTAGTCTCACTTTTGGACATGGAAATTTCATGATCAAAATAATTCAGCTATTTCAGAAAATGAGAACCAGTATTGAACCGAGTCTCAAAATGGAATAAAATTGGAAAAAGTATGGGGAAGTTATGATACAAAGAGATAGGTAGAAATATAGGAGCCAGCAGGGAGGGTAAGTGGAAAAGTGAGAATGAAAGAAATATGTATGCCCAGATACAGAGCAGAGGATTTGAATTGAGTGCTAGCATGCTCATAAAGTGAAAATAAATTGTGTTGCCAGTTTTCTAGTGTATGTCTAGGAGTCATTCCATGCAGTCTTTTATCAAACTCATGCAAGGTGACTTGCAGACACAAAGAGATAGGCAATAAAGGAGCATTGTCTCATCATCACCTCTTCCTGATTGTGTTTGAGGGAATATTAAATAATTGTTTATTTTGCTAGTAAAACACATCTCTGCTCTAAATATATTCATTTTTTTAAGTCTGTTTAAATGAAAATGGCTACTTGCTTTTTGAAAGCAAAAGTCATTACCAGTGTGCAAACTGGTTTTAACATGACTTCAGGCATCTAGGGTACAATACTAATATGCAGACCACCTACAAGATTTGGAAAAGAGGGAACAATCATATGGAAGATTGAAAAATTCTGTTGTAGAAGCACTGAAGGAGATAAATTTCTTTTTTCTGACTGAAAAAAATTCTGATGTTTGTTTTTTGTTTGCCATTTTCTCAATTATTAAGCTCAAATTGTAATCTGAAAGCTCTTACCTTATTTTACTCCACAATATAATCTTAACAACTGTCAATAGCATTTTTTAGATTAGTATTTTCTCTTAAAATACTTTACTATTATATTTTATGTGTGCTCTACATATTAATATGTCTTTGTACTTGTATGGGTAGAGAAAGCTGAGTCCCTTCCCTTATTACAGAGGAAATTCCTCTTGTTTATGTTCATCATATTTTACTTACATTGGAGTATTTTCATGACCTACCCCTCAGCACAAAGTCCTTTCTCTTAGAATGAATCAGACTATTTTTTTATTTTTTAATCCCTCATGGCATTGAGCAAAGTCATTTCACTCAATGTAGGATTTCTGAGAAAGAAAATTATCCAAATATTTGCTTCCGAGAAAAATCTTTTTATAAGGAGAAAGGTTATCTGAAAGGATATCTGGAAGAATTGCTGTGAAAGCACCTGTGAAAACACTTGCAAAAGCAGAGTAATTAAGTAAGGATTGTTAACTATGCTGTTAATGTGTTCTCATTGTGGGCAGCACATCAACATATCTAAAATAAGAAACTCTTTTCCTTCACCTTTCATTGTTTCTATGTTAGCTAGACAGCCTACATATATAAATTTGCTTTTCTTGACACCACTCTCAGGATTTCTATTGATATGAAGGTACATTGAAGAGATTAGAAGAAACACAGGGTCATAGAAATTGCCAAGGTAGATTAAATCAGAGGTCTATGTAATTCATTGCCAGCAAAAGGTATTAGATAATCTACAATCTTTATGTAACTTTTCTTCCACAGAAAGTTGATGTCTGAGATCTAGACAGATCCAGTAAAACAAACTGGATGAGAACTGTGACCTCTTTTTTTTGGAATGACAGTCAGCATGTGAACAACCAATATTTATTTGGGAGGATATCTTAATGTACACATTTTTAAATATAAAAGCCTATTGAAAAAAAGTATTACTTTTTAAAATACAAACTAACACATATCATGGTTCCTGATATCAAGAAAATGACAGCTCTTTTCATTGGCATCTATTGTTAGTTGTGTTTCATATTTTACATTAAAAAATACATGAAAAAATACAGTTTTCAGCAGTTCAGTATTTCTAACAGGAAAAAATATGTGGAAGTCTTTATTAAAGGCTGCTCCTAAATGTAAGGCCCATTACAGTTTTAAAGAGCTTGAAACATTTTTCCTTTCATTATTTTCGTAGATGTGGCTGCTTGCACCTACAAGGTGGAGTACGCAGTACAATCTTGTGATTTCTTGGAGAGAAGGATAAACTGACCCAGAGGACATGATACAACACACCTGGGACAAAAAGCTGTTCTTTAGATGTAAAAATTACACAGAAACTGAATAAGGTCAATCTCTATTGTGCTTTCCATGTTCACTTCTAGATACAGACAGATGTGTTTGAAAAAAAAAAAAAAGCAGCATTCATTTTGCTCATTCATAGTTTTTTTTTTTTGTTTGTTTCTTTAACACATCACTCTAAGTATTTTTTGTAAATAAGGTAACAAAATTCAATAATGCTTTGATATTTATTTAAGCCTAAATATGACTTCTAATACTTTCCATTTTGACTCAGACGCACAACCTTTCCTCATAGTAGAAGCAAATATATTAATAATAAAAATAGTCACTTTCTATACCCAAATTATTTTCCCTTTGCAGCTATCACTGACTCCTCTACCTTCTGTCAAGTTTGGTTAAGGGTTTCAGAAATTAATAGGACGGCATAAGAGCCTGACAGATAAATATGGACAGCATATTTAAGTAAATCACCTTGTCTTCAGAAAGGAAGGGATTAAAAAGCAGATTTCATTTATCTTAAGAGCTCACATAGCCTGTTGTGTTTGGTATCAGTTCTTATTCAGGAGACATATGCAGGTACAGGACAGCTTTTTACTGAAGAAATGTACCTCTCAAATTTCACATGCCGAATAAACTGAAAAATACCTCACAGGTTTTTGAGTTTGCTGGATCCCTAAGAAAGAGGTGTATCTCATCTGCTGGCAAGGCATATTTGTCACATTTCAGGCAAGAGTATCTGACCATGTTTAGTTATCTATTTATTTGCTTGCCAGAAAGAACAGATGATGTTAATCACAGCAACAGTGGAAGAGAGAATCCAAAAAGTCCACATGGCTTTTGATTAAAGCATGTTAGATAGTGTTTTAACTTCAAGGGTTTTGTTGTTGTCACAGATCCCCACAGGGATTCCCCTAATACAGCTGTGCTTTTTCACCAAGTACTCTATACGGTACACTAACTCTCTTGCTGCAGTTTTTTCGTATATCTTTTTCTATTTTTGTTCAAATGGGTTACTAGAAACAGTTTTGCACAACCCCCAAAATGTACCACCCCATCCAGGATGTGTCAAATGCCTTGCTCAGACAAGCTTTGCTGGCAGTACTAACAGGGGTCTCAGAGGCACTAAAATTTTCATGATGACTGCAAGAGAGTCCAGCTTCACTGGAGAGTGGGACTGTGGCCACTTGGAAAGATTGACACAAGGCTGGCTGGAGTGACTGATGGGCATCAACCCTCAATGCCCACAGTTGCCACTGAAATAAATTAACACTGGTTTAATCCCAAATTAATAATGTGAAGTATATCACCTGCCTGGGGAGAGGGAACAGGTGAGGATGTGTCAGAGAAAGGAAACTCTGAGGATTTGGAATTCACACAGAAACCCATCACAGACAGGTGGGAAGATAGAACACAGTAAAACTGCAGCTCAATTACTACATCAAAATTCCACTCCTTTCTAAAGAAGAGGTTTAATAAACAATCAATCTCTCTGAGGAGTCTATTCTGATTTGTCATTACACACAGACAAAATTGATTTAGAAACTGTGTTGAATTGTGAGGTTGAAGAGTGAAACTGCTGGTATCACAAAAATTTCACATTAGTCCAAAAACCCCTCGATTAAGAAGGGTTGTAGAAGGAATTTTTGATTAAACTAATATAATGGAAGGTGTACATGCCCATGGCAGGGGTGTTGGAACCAGGTGGTCTTTAAGGTACCTTCCAAACCATTCTATGATTCTATGATTTATATATTTAATGGTACCAAATAAGAGGAAAATGAGATGGCAGCAAAATTCAGAGCTTAAAAAGGCAAACTAATATGCTTAAGTATGTGTGTAGTTTACACTAAAGCATAGTCATGAAAATCAGCTCTTGCTCAACTAGACAAATGGATGCAAACAGCTTTGTGACAAATGTCAGCATTATCTTCGTTCTCAGGGCAGTTGAAATAGCAAAGAAATGGCAGGGAAAAAGGGATAATAACAGAGAAAACTGTGTGCTGCTCGGTGTATTCCTGATACATCTACATCTTAAATTCTGCATATAGTTCCTGCTGTGTCAGTTCAAACAAGACCAAGTAGAATTACAAGTTTTTCAAAGATACTGGGCAATGCCTTTCCTGTGAGAGCTAATTACATAAACTGGAACTCCTCAGGTTGATAAAGGAATATTGGTAGAAGGAAAATATGATTTAAGTCTATAAAATTGCGAATTGCATGTAGATGCTGAACATGAGACTGATTATTCATTATTTTTCAAGATATAAGAACTAGGAAGATCCAAATGAGATTATTATTAGACAGTTTAAAATAAACAAAAGGAAGTACTTTTTCAAATAAGGCATAATTCAGTTGTGGAACTCTTAGTGAATGTCAAAAGTATAAGTGGATTCAAAGGCAGATTGAAGACTTTCAATGAAAAATCCATCAAAAGCTATTAAACACAGTGAAGTGATTACAACTTACAGCTCACAATGTCTCTGAAATGCAAATTTCTGGGAGTAGCAAGGGTACAAGTTAAAGTATCATTCTGTCTTTGCCCTGTTTCCATGACTTCTTCCATAAGCACACTTTATTTATTCTTGTCAGAAATGGGATGCTGGAGTAAATGCACTTTTGAGCTGATCCCGCACAGCTGTTCCGTGTGTAGTATACAACTCAGATTTCACTTAAGCCAACAGGGTAATTTCATTGATTTTAATGGCAGCTGAATTAGGCTGTCTGAGAGAATGAGCCTCCCAATCCCATGTTTTGCTAAGGGTGTGAAAACTAAACTCCTTAGACTGGTAAATGAAAATTCAAAGGAAACCACTGTTGCCCAAACCATGGAGCATGTGAACTTCAGCTGCAAAGAGAGACCAATGTAGGGATTTATTTTACAACTGTATGCAAAATCTCTAAGTTTATGATTGATCTATTCTTGAATTTAAGTGACTGGTCAGCTGACTGCTTTTACTCTCTGGAGTGGTAGCTGATCTGTTTGCCTGACTGCTCATCTGAGCTTGTAAAATGCACGGGCAATTCAAGGTCAGCCTATGGTTTTATGAAATTAAGATGATAATAGATATGGCCAAACTACAAAAATGTCACCTCCTTTTTCCCAAATTATTTGCTTTCCTGAGACACTCATTAGTAAGTGCACAATTAAATCAACATTATTTGGTTTCCTTTACTTTTAGAGAAAGAACTCTTTTAGAAAACAAGTCATATATCTACAGACAGAATACGTCCTTTAAAAATAAAGAAAATAAAACCAGACCAGGATAATTATTTTAAGAGTGCAACCTACAAAGTTATTACTTCAGTCATACTACCATGAATAAGTTTGATACTTAAGACAAATGAGATACCAGTGATGTACATGGATAACATATAATCGTCTGTTAAAATGTATTATTTGAAAGAACAATATTTTCAATTTTCAGGAAATGTTGTTTTGTACATGTAAGCATGTTCTCAAGATATCTCTCATCCAAGGACTCTGACATCTCACTTCTGCATGAAATTCACTGTATGCTGAATGGGGAGGAGAAAAACATTCCTTCCACCTCAGTACCCTAAAATGTGAAGAGCACTGCGGGTACCTAGCATAGACATTTAGTACCAATTGAGATGCTCCATGGCAATTCAAGACACATTTGTGATGCTAACAGCTTTGACACAGGAATGACAGACAACTCTCACCTCGCAGAGCTGCAATACTCTGGGGCACCACAAAATGCACTAAGAATATATATTTAGGTATTTGATTACTTCCCTAGGTTTCAGGTGTAAGTGAGCTGTAAGGGCTCTCTCAATGGAGAGTAATAGGTGTGTTCCAAAGGCAGCTCATCTCAGCCTGTGGCATCATTTTCACATAGGCCACACCTGCCACCTGTGGAAGGTCGCCTTTCTCTGTAGAGAGATTATTTTAATGGGTGACTAATTCAGGCTTGACTCCCAGTTCTTCTTCAGCCAGTTCCAAGAGAGGTCAGTCCTGCAGGGGGACCATTACACTACCACAAAGCAAATGCTAATGATGTAATGGGGTTTTGTTCCCTCAGCTCACAACAAGGTCTAAGGACTTAATGTGAAATGTTTCTCTTTTTTGATGTGGGAATGGACTAAGAGGACTGAAGTGACTTAACCCAGCCTACTTGATAAGCTATCAGCAGGGCTAGAAATACAGTCTTTGCTTGAGAACAGCTAAATAAGATATATAAAAGTTGCTTTATCCTAATAGTAAATGCTTAGTAACCTGGCTCAAAACAGAGAGGAAGCTAATTAGATATGTTTCATGGTTAGTCAAATATTAACTATAACACATATAGGTGAATGAATTAACATTAAAATTTACAAAGATGTTTACTATAAACAAATGTAGGAAATTGAATGGGAAATACGAGCAGTGGGATTTACCTTTATTGTCTGGACTTACTAGGGAGGTGTCAATAAAAGTCACCTCAACCACATATCACAATGAAGAAAACTTGTTTTTCTTTAATTCCATCCTATTAAAATAAGTGAGATAAGTATAAATGAGAAGAGTAATTCTACATTTGTCTGAGTAAGAAAAATTTATTCTTCAGTTTTACATTGATTAATGGTTTCTTTGATTTCTGTATTTTAGTACATATTAAGAAAGATGTTTTCAAAAATCTCTATTTTTTAGAAAAAAAGAAAGAGAAGGATGTGTTGAAAAATGTAATTTTTTAAACAGTGGATGCACATACAAACCCCTACTGTGTCTGTAAATGAAAAAAAAATATTTTACTATGCATAGAAGTTTCAATATGAATATGCATGGAGGTGATATGTACATGACAAAAGTGTTAATACTTCCATCTGAAGTTCTAAGAGGTGTCAATATGATATCTAAATGCAGTATGTGCCATATTTTTACCAATTCAGGGTTCACTAAATGTATCCTTTGAATAGATTCATACATTTCTCAAAAAAGGACAGTATAATCTAATTTCTCATATGTCTATGTTTGTTTTTATTTACCTGTACTCAGACTTGCAAACTTATATATCATAAAAGAAAATTATGTAGCAAAATTAAAACTCATGAAAGAGAGAACATGTGGATTTTATGTTCTTATTCCCTTTTCTCTTCAGAAAAAAAACCAAAACAACCCCTGTCTATAAGCTTAATAATTTTGAATAAAATAGCCAGCGAATATAAAATACTTCAGATAAAATATTTTGATAAATTCTGCCAAAGCCAAACTATGTCCTATATACTGTAAACTTAATTAAAATTAAAACCAACAACAATTTCTCCACTTTTAAAAAGTAAGTTGGAATATGACCTGACAGTCATTTTGGACTTAAAACCCGAAGTCTAGAATCACTCCAGAGTTCTCAACAGGCTGGGAAAATCTGAGCAGCAGAAGTGTTGGCTGTCCTTTAGTTCTTGAGTTTTCCAGCTGTTGAACTCTTCTGGATCCATCTGTCTTTGGCAAATATTTGGCATGCCTCCCTAGGTGATAGATCTGACATGGTTTCTTATGCATCTGGAGCTTCCCTGAGATGGTGATGCAATACTACTATATTTTTAAAACAATTTTTATGTTTATACATTCACATTTTTACAAACACACAGTTCTTAAACTCAGTTTTTCTGCAAGCCCAGAAACCCATATGACTGCACACCAATAATGGGCTTTGCCAGCTCTGAAGACAGAGTGGAGCTTCTGTGCTGTTCTGATGCATCAATATGTAAGTACTCAATTGGCAGCTGGATTAGTGCACAGCATGCATTTTCTTCTTTCTGGGTATTTTTTTTTTAAATTCAAGGGTAAATGTCAAAACAATGCTGTAAAACCAATTAAGAAGAAAGAAAACAAGATTAGAGGTGCTACTTGAATTATTTATTGTTGTTCACTGTTGCCAAGTCTTTAAATAAGTACTTAATAGACCTTACTGTAACTCTCTGAGCAATACAGTAATTTATTTAATGCACAGTTCAGCAGTTTCTTAACATTCAACTGAAATAGTCCATATAGTATGTTGTGAGCCTTTGTGAAGTTTCCTAAACTTTGACTGTTCACCATTTGTGAGAGTCTTTATGACTACTACTACATGACTACATGACTATGAATGAGAGCTACATTTATTAATCTCATTCAATAACCTGATATATTAAACAGGCATTGATCTCTGTGGAGGGAAATATCAAGATTTATTGATCAGAAAGATTATTTCTGACCAATTTAAAGCCAGCTTCAATATTTATTGTGATGGGAGATAAATCTCATTATTCAGGAAAACAAGAGCCTGCTATGTATATACTGTTATTTATTACTGGTGTTCTAACCAGACATATCTGGAAATCACTCCTCCATGGATTTGAGTTTCAGGTATATGACCTTTTCATTGATATTAATATGATAAAGTGGGAAAAAATATCGATAGGGCTGGGGAAAAACATCTTTCCTAACCCTTGTCCACCAGCATTTCTAGGGAATAGAGCCAGAAAATTTCTGCTAAGAATGAGCAGACTAGTCAACAATAGCTGCAGATTTACTGATTTGTGGTCTGCTAAAGCCGAGAACCTTGAAGTGCAGACACAGCTCAGCCCTGTTCAGCAGCTTCCTGAGAGTATTCACAAAGGCTGTGTGTGAATCTTGTGGGGGTGGAGAGAGCAGCACACCTGTGAGTTCCTGGACCAAGCTGGGGCACACACCTCCTTCTGTGGCACTTGGGATCCACAATTTCATGCAAACAGCGCCACCAACTTGTCCCAGCTACAGCAGGAACCAGGCCTGTTCTCCTGCAACAGAACCTGTTTCTTGTCCATGAAACCATTCAATTTGTAAACTATTGCTTATATAGTACCTGTGGCTAATATGTGATGCAGGAATCCAAACATTACACATTATAGACTGAAATTATTTCTCCGCATCACAGAAGATAAATTCATCTTTACCTTCCACTCTGCCATGGAATTCAGCCTGTGGAAATGGAGGTGCTCTGGTTCTGTGGTAGGTTTCCCTACTTAGAGCCAACAGAAATTTCTATTTGTGAAGGGGAAGAAGTTCCGGGTTTGAAGGAAAATTATTTCAGATGCCATTATCTGACTATTTGAGCTGTAGGTGTCTTACTGTCTAAACATTTGGGCTGAGATCCAAATCTTTATCAGTACATGTGCCTGCTTGAAAAATAGTGTCAGACACTCATTAGCAATAACCTACTACTTTTGAAATTGACACCATTTACCTACAGGAAATTGTCTTTTTGAAATAGTACTTTGTACTGAACCATTCTGAGATAATTGTTCCAATTAAAAAATACATGGGGCATTGCTGTGCACCTCAGGATGGAAACTTTATTGTGCTGTGAAAGAAGTCAATAGGAGTTCAAAGTATTCAGCCACCTGCAGAACTGATGATAGAGAGCCAAAAAATTTGTAATTCATGCTGGAAAAAGAAACTGTTCTACAAGCAGATACAGTGTTGAAAAGGACGAGGGTTTGAGCATTGTTTCTTCTCCTCCCCCACCCCACCTCCTCCTTTCCCAGCTTCCAAAACAAAACAAAAAAAAGAAAAGGAAAGAAAAAAATAAACGATGAATTTCTTATGTCTTTGAGTATTGCTGAGCTCTACATAAATAGGAATATGCTCGTTGTAAGGAAACAGTGAGATTCAACTATTCCCATTAAAATGCTAATTACAGTCCTTTTATAGATCCGTTGGAGAGGATTTGGGGAACAAAAATAGCACCCAGAGATTATCACCGAAAGAAAAAAAAAAATCAAAGAAGAAAACATGACATTAAAAAACTTGCTTCTAAATTTAGAAGCCCACTAAAGTGAGCCTAACCATTTATTCTCCCTGGAGCTGCTCCATATATTAAACTAATACTGAGAAATCATGAATTCTTATATTTAAAAGCACAGCTCGCAATTTGGATTATTGTGCTTCCATAGATTTTGTGTCCTGTCCAAGCTGTCACTGACAGCTGGAGAGAAAGTCCTCCAGTCCTTAGAACACTGAAATAAATATTGTGGGGAAACAGCATTAAGCAATACAATCCCAAAATTACCTGTTATTAAAAACAGACCAAAATTTTTTAGGGAGAATATATTATTCAGCTGTAAAATAATATGTTTGCCATTCACTCCAATGTTTCAACATTATGATTCAATCTTCTAAAAAGCTGACATTGAAAATAACGATGTAATAAACCAATTTATCATAATGTGTAAAAGAAACTACTGGAATAAATTGGAATAACCTTTCAAAAACTAGCAGCTTTTAAAAGTATTAATTTCTACTCCAGATAATTGGAAAAGACACCTGGGTGGCCAAGCAATATTTTTTATGGGATTGCCCTGTCAGAGACTCAGATTGTCTTCAGAGTCAGGAGCTATCGTTTAGCACTAAGTGACAGTGAATCTTGCAAATGGGTCTTCCTGGATGCTGTTTGCCATAAATTACCAAACTGAACTCCCCTTCAAGGTCAACCATAAAAGAAGGCAGATATCAAATGGCCTTCACAGAAACCCAAAGTAGTCTTCAGGCTTCACGTAAGCAGTGAAGTGCTGGTTATGTTGGATCCTATAAAAGTGACTTAATAGACATACAACATAAATTATTATCAAACTTGGAAGATATTCTTGGGAACTAAATAGCAGAAGAACATAATTGGAAGTTGTAGTTCACAGGATTAAGGTCTAACACAAGTTTCTCCCCATTACAGAACAGTATGTGCAATGAAGCTAAATTAATAACATGAGAATTTAAGATATCAATATGTTTCAAGGCACACATGCAAAACAACTTTTTAAAGGAAAATAAGACATCCTAAGTCTATCAACTTCTTTTACCTTTTGCCTTTCACAAAATCTCTTGTCATTTTTTTCTCAAGACCATCTGTGTTTACATAAGCATTGTTAGTTCTAGTGTTTTTGCTTTGAAGTCATAGTTTTGGATTAATTAAAGTTTAGTCAGTAAGGTTTATAAAAGCAGACACTAGTGGCATAAACTGTGCTACAAAAGTGATTTTAATCCTTTTTTCTCTGAGAGAGAAGGAACAGTTATAAACAATATGATGTCTTGAAATGACAGGAAGTTCTTTATTGTCTTTATTGCCATCCCCTTGGATGACAATATGGAAGTGGTGTCCCAACGGTAACTAACATTAATTCACATTAAAACAAAGTGTAGACAAGATTTATGAGCTGGATTTAAGCAGAGCTCCCTGTCACTTCCCACTGGAAAATCTGGACTGATGGTGTGTTATGGAGCACTGTGCTCAATGCTGCTTAGTTGAACTTCTAATGCCATAAAGGCAGAGGAGTCAGGCTCAATGTCCTGTGTTTTTGGAAAGGCAGGGAAAGCAGGAGAGTGTGAGAAGGCTCAATGAGTGGCACAGTGCAGACAACACCTGCTGCAGGGACACCAACAAGCCCATGGTGCCAGAGGGAGCATCAAGGATCATAGAATTGTAAAATTGTTTAGGTTGGAAAACCTCTAGGATTGCTGAGTCCAACCATTAACCAACCCAACACTGCCAAATTTCCCACTAAACCATATGTCCAAGTGCCACATCCACATAACTTCTGAACATTTCCAGCGATGGTTATTCCACCACTTCCTTAGAAAGCCTGTTCCAATGACTGACCACCCTTTTGGTGAATAATGGCTCCTAATAGCCAACCAAAACCTTCTCTGGTGCAACTTAAGGTCATTTCCTCCGTCCTGTTCCTGGTTACATGGCGGAAGAGGCTGATCCCACCCCAACTTCTTTTCAGGAAGGTAAGTCTCCCCTGAGCCTCCTTTTCTGCAGACTGAACAATCCTTGTTCCCTCCGCTGCTCCTCATAAGACTTGTGCTCCCGACCCTTCATCAGTTTCATTGCCTTTATCCAGACATGCTCCAGCACATGAAGGATGCTTCAACCCTTGATGTGTTTTGGTTCCTAGCATGCATGGGGATGTCACAATCCCATTATACCCTTCACACTGTCCCCTTTCTACTTCACTGAAACGTATCCTCATGCTAATATGCTTTCAAACGGTTCCTTATTGGCGTGCCGCAGCCTATCGGAAATCTTTCAGGAGCTGCTGCAGTGCACAGAGCAAAGCTTCAGCTAATGCAAACTGCTGACATGTTTTTCAGAAACCTCCCAAAATGAGAAATTTCTCTTTGCATACGTTATACTCTTTAACCTTAAAGCAGCAACAGACCTTATGTTAAAAATAATTAGGAATAAAGGTTTGAGGATTTGTGGAGTGAACTCCAGCTTAACTATGCCACCTCAGCCAAATATTCCCAACAGCATTCCTGTCGTAACTGTGTCATATTGTGTAGTATGAACACAGTGCTTCTTTAAATTAAACTTTTGATAGTTTCACAATAGTTCTGTAAGAGCCCATGAAAGGATAGAAACTTTATTGGACAAAGCAAAGGCTTTTGAACTCCTGTGGTTACCCATATGAATTAGATGACTTAGAAAGTTTCATACCGTGTATGGATCTTTCTTTGCTCTGCAGTGCTGCTTTCCTCCTTCCCTCCCTGTACAGTGAGCCAGTCGTCCTTGTGCTGTGATAGTACTTTTGTGTCTGCTATGACCTCTGGAACTGAATAGCTGTTTCATATAATTGCAAAGCTAACCCACTCTTTCCCACTAGCTTCACCTCAATCCTGAGAAATGAAACAAAGAGAGATTCTCCTCACAGCCGCTCTTCAGTGAGCTCAGATGTCTGAGCCACAGCCAAAACTAGGTCAAACAGCCCGTTTCCACATCACATACTGACCTCTTAACAATTTTGCTCTGTGATATTCCTAGTGGGTCTTAGCACAGACATTTACAAGAAATGAGAGGAATAAAATCCTCTCCAACACTTTCTCTAGTTTTAAAATAAATTGGTGACATAGTTTGAAGTTCAGTCTAAAGATGTGCTAATTATACAGGGAAAAATCTAATTAACCGAATCAGGAAACCCATAGCAACTATTGTCACATTCTTGTATGACAGAAGCATCAATCTGGCAGTCACTGGAGCATACGCTCAATAACTGCCTGAACTCAGATCCTTTTTCATCAAGACCTGCAAAGTTAAAATGAGATACCAGCTATGATAACAGTTCAGCTTCACAGGCCATATTGCATGAAGCAGCATTTCCTTCTCTCCTCTTTTTATAATTTTTTTTTTTTAATCTAAAAAATAAATAAATATATATGAAACCTCCCAAACAAAATACACTTAGCATACTTGTAGGTTGAAAGTGTTGAAATGTTATGAAAATGACATTCCCTCAGAGTGAAAGGGGATGAATTTGTAATATAATGGAATATATATTTTTTTCTTTCTGCAGCACTTAATATATTACACTGAAAAAACATGGAATTCCTGGTAGAAGATAATGGGACATTAAAAGACAGTGAGAAAATTCCAGGAAAACAAAATCCAGTGTATGTAGGAGAGATGAAATTGCACCACTGATAAAAATGATCATTTCTTCTATAATTTATCTCTCTCAGCACTCATTACTCTGACTACAGGAAGAAGTTAAAATATTATGGACATTTTGAAGGCTCTTCCTTCTCCAAAATTATCACTAAAAATAGGAGGAAAAATGCTAGTCTCAGGGGGAGGGAAAGACACACAACTTGTAAACTGTGATAACGTAGGACCTATTTAAATAAGTTTGGTACATATGTCTTCCCAAAGCTTTTAAATTTGAAAGTTTCATCCAAACAATCCGTGGAATAGTTAGCATTGGTGATTAAAGACTAGAGGAGGCTTTTAGGGAGCATAAGATATTTTTTTTTACCAGCTGATTTAGCTCTAAGGAGCTTTCAGGCTTAAAAGAAATTCAACACACTTAATGGTATGAGGAGAAGGATATGGGGCAACATACTGTTTGGGAGAACCCAAAACTTCCTGCATGGATGATGTATGTGTTTCTGATACCCATGAATTAGTGAGCTAATGTGCAAGATACATGAAAAAACAGATCATCAATGAAGCAGTAAATTCTCAGCATTGTTTGACACAAGTGCTAACAAAAATCTGAGTCTGGAACACTGTAGTATCCCCAGTGGAAAAGCAAGATTTGAAATTAAGGTCAGTCTATGGCAAGGAGCACACAAAGTGTTAGGTAGGATATGGCATGCAAATGAAGACTGGGCAGAACTTTGAAATAAAATCAATGAAACTGAGACTGGCTAGACAAGACCTTTCAGCACTCATACAATGACAAGAGGAAAAACTTGCTGCAAAAGGAGGTGAACTGTGTTAAGCTTTGACTGAGCAGCCACATCCTTCCACAGAAAATGGCATGTATAACATACATTTGGTCAGGAACATTACACTTGGTGTTACTCTTCAAAGACTCACCCACACTTTCTATGAAGAAGCTGAAGTGGTAACCCTGGTTACTCATCTGTGAGGCTTTACTTAAGGAAAAGGAGGATTATAAATCCATTTCTGAGTGTTTCTAGATCATAAACTCATTTAACAAGTAATGTCAGAGATGGATTTATGTGTTCTATTTCTACTAAGACATAGTAAGCAAAACAACACAATAAAGGAGCACAAATATATATTCCATAGATTAGGGCAGCTTTTTAAATAATGTATTACAGAAGACACTATCACTGTCACAGACTATCACTACAGATTCAGTAGCACTTGCTGCACTTTAAATACCTCATGTATAACTCACTCAGCTAAAAAAAAATGTTTAACTGAGGAGATACTGACTTACACATGCCAGAAGAAAGTAAGATTGCTGGTTTGCCATGAAAAATACTTTGTCTACCACAGCAGTGGGGTCTGAGTTATTTGTAAGGAACAAATACATGGGACTTAATTTTATATGTGAAAGATACAGCACCAAGACCACTAGAATTATAAATCATTATTGCCATCCTTTCCTTCACTATTTTGGCTTGGTCCGTATGAAATAAATAAAAATCAAAATGAGTATGCAGGTTGTCTTTGGTGGTTACAACATCCTCTTTGTAATTTTGTCAAGCCTACACATTTATGTAACAAAAGACGGCATCAGTTTCTTTGGGTTTTATATTATAGATGAACAACCTCTTTGGATTGCATTGGATTATCACTTATTCTCTAGATCCTGGATTCTGAGAAGCATGGAACCCTCTTACAATAATTTTTAAGACAAGTGATGACTTTACTGCCGAATCCCTGGTGCACAGAGTAGTTACTACTCAGTACCCAAGACATTGCTTTCAGGAGGCACTTCTCACTCTGAGCCTCAGGACAAAAGTTTCTCTTATGTACAACCAAATAAATAAATAAATTTATATTAATGAAATATTTGCTTTAAAACACAGACTTCTGTAACAACCTAGAAAGAAAAGAAATCCATTAAATCCTTCCTTAATTAGATAAAATAAACCTGATCCTTGTTGCATGGGATTGAGCTCAACATAACAATGAAGGATAGGATCAAATAATTTATTAATTGTACCTTACCCCCTGATTTCAGGGAAGGTTCTTGTTAGTCATCAACAAATCTACAAGTTATCATTTGAGCCATCAGCTAGAGAAAAGTTTATGTCCAAGTAAGTCCATTCCCCCACCTGCAGTGATTACAATAATATTATTTTCTTCAAGGTAACAAACACAATTTTCAATATAGGCAGGTTTCCTCAGTCCTTAATGAAGACTTAACTCTTAATCTCTTGCATAAGAGCTGTTAGGTTCCTCCAGTAATGCTTACTGTTGCATCACATCTCTCAGGATAGTTTTTTTTCACAGAGGAATCTCCCAGGAGATCATTTTTGTAGTGCTTTTTTTAACACATTAAATTAATTCAGCATTTACCATATTTACTTGTGATTTTTTTTCCAGTAGGAAGACATAATTATGAATCTCAACATAATATTGGAACATACGCAGCAGGTGTCTTTCAAAGGAACTAAAAGCTCATTAGAAAACTGGAAGCAAAGACCAGCTGCAGTAATGCTTGTTTTCTAACCCATACAAGAAGAGAGAGAGGGGAAGCTGAGAGACAACTTGTCAGGTTGACTAGCAAGTGGCAGTATAAAATATTGCTGTGGGTCTTAGTAGGAATACACAGAGTTAGATGCTTGCAGCAACACCTATTATTTGAGATTTTAAGGACTTCAATATTTAAGTAGCTAAATTGTCCTTTTAAAGGTGTCATCACATGTATGGTCTGCTTTACTGTATTTTGTGAGGCATCTTCTCTTCTTGTTCCCCTGGTATGTTTCAGGAACAAATTTTAGAATGTGCCCTGTAGAGGAAGGTCTCTTATTTGTGACATTTCTTAGTGCCTGAATGTTTTCATTTTGGTTAGAACTGTTCTTCCCTGTACTGGTGAAATAGAGGGTAATATACCACAGGGAGAGAAGAGCTATGGAGTTTTAAAAGAAATATGCACGTCTGCATATAGGAAAGTCAGTGACATCAGAAATACAAAGCCAGTTCCATATCTTCCTCATATTGCTAGTGAACAGGCAGCAAGGACCAGCCACCTTCTTTCATCCTGTTGTCAGACAGATCCAGCATGTTCCCATACCCGAGGTGGAAGAGACAGCATATCCCCTCACCTCAAAAGGGACCCACATTTCTGTGCATAACATCTTTAAATGTCCACAAGTATCTCAGAGACTGTGATGTATGTGTGGTTTCCTTTCAATCACCATTTTCTGGGATGTGAAGACAGGCTGGGTGTTGTCCTTCAGTGGTTCCCATAAAAAAATGTAACATTTTAAACCTGAAGGAACCCAATGACAGGCATGAAGGAAGATATTTTAGCCAAGGTGTGGACACATCAGCTCTGGAATCACTCCCAGGGCACACTGAAACTCAACAGAAGAAGTCAGAAATTGATATAAAGGGCCACAGGGAGTAATAGTTAGGGTACCCTGTGAACTACTATGAGAAATCCCCACGGATCTCCCAGAGCATCAGAGAGTTATGGAGGTGCATCTCGACAGCACCAACCACTCCCACAATGGAAAAGTCTTCAGACCTTCACAGTGAAAAATTTGTCACATTCCAATAAGGCAATATTTTTGTTTCGGTTCTGATTTTTCTTGGGAAAGATTGAGTTTCAATTTGCATTTGTAGAAAAGATTTCTGCTGAACAGTCCTTTCGTTCAGGATTGACATTACTATTAGAAGTATTTTACTAATAAATGTGTAATCAATTTAAAGTAGCTGCAGCTCAGAGGACTTGTTTTAGACACTTCCCCCAGAATGTTTGTTGACAAGAAAATCTTCAGAACTTTCTTAGCCCCAAAGGAACAGCCTGGGGTCAATCAGCATGTTTTTGCTTTGTTGTAATGAACATCTTGAAATTAAACCTCCTTTTTCTGTAGCTGCTCTGCTACAGATTTTTTTCTGGTACCCATAATAGGCTGGGCACTATCTGAGCAATACCTGACCTGCCTTGTGGAGCATTCAGGAAGGTACTGAGAAAGAAGGAGACAAGTGCCTCCAAGCAGTAGTGGGATGCTTGGGCAGACATTTGGAACCCCTTTTACCTGTGCTTCATTGACCAGGTTTCATCAAGAGTCTGAATAGTGTAGTTTTAGATGTAGGAAGCTGAACTGCTCTGTGTGAGTTTAATGGACCACTGACTGACTATTCCCTAACACCACCCTCTGATGAGCTGGGATGTGATCTACACCCAAAGGTAATTTTGTTTGGCAAAGGCCTGACATAAAATGGCAAGGACATATTTAATGAAGAGAAAAAAAAATGACACAGTGCAGACAATGAGCAGAACACCAGGTTTCTTTCACTTTTCTGCAAGGACTGAGAGAAGGAATAACAAGCATGCGTTTTCAGGGAATGAATTTGGATGGAATGATGCAGCTATTGGACTGCTGGTGATAAATAAGTTACAATATCCTAAAAAAGGAAACAACTGGGAAGGGAATGATAGTTCCAACCATAAAAATAGAAAGAAAATTGTACTGGATTTTTAAATAACACTTAAACCAATTTTCCTAAATAGTCTAAAGCTTACACAGGTAAGCTGCTCCTTAATTCTCTGTAATGAAAGCCTGTAAATGTTTTCCATTAAAACCTGATTCAGCTACAAGGAAAAGTAATCTGGAATTTTTTTCTTTTTTCCAGTTTTGGAAGGAGGACCTATCTGTCTTGTACAGTTTCTAACACAATTAGTATTTCCCATATTATATATATATATACATAAAGTAATTGACACTGTCATTGAGCTGAAGCCATTAGATCAATATTATCTTGAGAGGTCCCATAAATCTTGCTGTTTTAACATTTAAATGACATTGCTGAATATAAAGTGTATCAAATGTAGATGATTTGAGTATTAATTACTCATTATTGCGGAAAGTATGATTAACTTCATTGAACCTTTACCTGAATTTCTTTGGCAGGGCATTAAAAATTGATCTCTATTTTTCTTTAAAAGTCCAGGTACTGATAATATGTTCAAACTTTGATGCTTTTTACTTACTTATAGAGACAAAGATGCCTATTTTGTGATAATGTGAAATAATAAGGAATTTTATGTATTCTAATTTGAACTGCTGGTATTATTGCTGCTAATGAAGTCTCTTCAGTTCACAGAAGATGGTACACTATTTCAACAACACCAGAAAAATATGTAAATCAGCATGTGTGAAACAAAAAGGGAAAAAATAAATCCTGGTGCTGTCATATTTCCTTCTGAAGTTCTGCAACAAATCAGAAATAACTCCAATGAAAGGGTTATCTTTTACTAGATGACACTTTTATGAAATTGTTTTAGCTTTTCTCTTTAGTGCAAGAAGGAATTCATTACAAAAAGGATACAAGTGACCTACAGATGATAAATCTCCTCTTAGATATTTCTTTGTGTTTGGTTTATTGGGCATTATATATAATAAATACATTAATTTTAAATATGTTTACTTATATTTAATTTTGAAATAATTACTACAACAATATGTAAGCCTTGATCTTATTGCCACAACCATTTCACATTCATAATTAATGAAACAGCTTATAAAGCATATTAAAGCTTTGATGATCAAAAGGCCTAGATGTAATCTGGCCTCTTTGTTGTTTTTGGCTGGTGATTGTCTACAGTAATCTGTTTATATTTGATACTATCATGGTCCTCTAAGATACTAGCATACAGCAATATTAGACAGCTACAATGACTGTGAGATGGAAATTTCCATTTGCTCCAGAAAATATTCATCAACTCTGCAATGACAAAAACCATAATCACTTTAACTAGGTTGTTCAATGTACAACAAATTTTGATTCATCATTCTTACCTGTATTTTCTCCAGTTCCCCCTACTCTAACTCAAGTACATTTATTTTTTTGTCTTCTCCAGATGTCTTTGTTGTTTCTAGGATTCTGTGAGATGCTTTGGAAATAACTGTAGTCATACTGAACCAGCTAGATATTTTAATATCAAAGGCTCTCTAATTCCCAATATCATTATATCTATTTCATTTTTGTGACTTAAATATCCATATAGTTTCATGAGTTTGGTCATTTAGAAAATGATTATCCTGGTTGCCTCATATACCATTCAGAGTTTTCTCTAGAAGAACCTTCCTTGATGGTAATAATCTTTAGATCAGGAATTTTTGAGAGTTAGTTGGTTGTCTTTATGAATAGCATGAGGATATCTGGACTGATCTGTTGGTAATGTTTACACGTGAGAAATCTACTTATAGGAGAATGAAAGATAAAAATGGAGAACTATCTACTGAATTTATTTGAAAAAAATTAGTTCTCAAATGCCACAGTCAGAAGGTCATGGTAATGCAGTGGCACGAGGAGTCAGGCAGAACAGAAATTTTGCTTTCAGGGAAAAGAGAGTGCCCAGAGGAGGCCAGAAGGCATATTTTCAAATGTGTAGAATTAAAAAAAAACCAAAACAAACAACCCAAATGAACAAAACAATCCATCACAAACCCAATAGGAAAACAACCTCCCTTGGACCAAACAACCTCAGCATAAGTTTTAATTCTCTATTTCTTCTTTAGCACATTGAAATACAGTTAACTAGCAAATGTTCATATTAGATAAGGGGAATTGTTGCTACTCATATAATTATGCTATTTCTGTAGCTGAGTCTGGCAGTGAGAGAGAGCAAGACATCACATCACGCTGTCAGGGCAGTTGGTGCCTTTGACAAGAATCCATTTTCCGGTGATCAGAGGTGCAGTTTTTATAACTACTTCTGTGCAAACTCAAACATCAATGAAACAAACATCTTTCAGAAGACGAGTTCCTTTTAAACCTTTTTTGCAATGCTGATGTTTTTAATGTGTTTTTAAAAAACTTCAGCAAAGACAAGTGTGCAGATCAAAAAGTGCATACAAATAGAATCCTTAATCTGTATCTGTAATAGGAACTGAGCTTTCTTAGAATTGCAGAGATATATTTTTTTAATGACTCAGACAAATCCTTTCCTAAATATATTCATTAGTCTGGGGTTCTTTTACTTTTTCCTTACCTAGCATAACCTTGTCAGAGATCTTGATATTTAGAGTCATGTTCAAAAGCTGTTCACAGCAAGTCATCTAGGGCACTCATGAAAGTTTTGTTCTGTTGTTTCAAAACCCTCCTCCCCTCCCCACGCAAACCCCACTGCTGGGGACTCGTGCATGCCATCTGCTGGCACTTTCAAAACCTCTTATAAGTACATTCCTGCTTCCTGGCCTCTCCCTTGTCCCTTCCAGTGACACAAAGCATCCCCAGTACTGCTGAGGTCAGGTACAAGGTCACCGGTGTCCCTAAAAGGCAGCATCTCCCCAGATGGGTGCCCAGATACTGAACTAACCATATTTACTAAGTATTTCCAAAAAGATTTCTTTGACTGATTTTTTTTTTCTTTTTGAAGCATGTTTTTTAATAATGCCATTATAGCTATTTCTCGTTTAACTAGGAAAAGCATTTTAAGAAATACTAGTTAGCAATTCTGAGTAATATTTTATTTCCATGTGATTTGGCATCAGACATACATCCCTCTGTGTGGGGTTTTGATAAGAAAATGTTTAGGATTCATGCCAGTGTCCCTACTTATGGCAGGGCACTTGGAACTAGGAGGTATTTAACAGTCCCTCCAATCCAACCCAAGCCAAACCATTCTATGATTTTATGATTTATAAAATTCTTTTGACAGTAAAGTTGAAAAGGGCATGCCCACATAATGTAAAACTGCATGTAGCTCCTATATTTTGTGTCTTTTCAGTCACTTTATTAGTATGGCAGTTATTTGCAATTTTAACCATATGCACTTGCAGTTACATTTTTTTGTGAATATGTTAAAAAATACATGTCTGTGCATGAATATGGAAATGAATGTAATTATATAAACATAGGTGTGGATGTTTGCGTGTCCATGTGTTTCTGTAAGGCAAGTTAAACAGCTATGGCTGAAAAATTTTGAGCAGCATTGGAATTTCCTTGTCTTTAAAGGGATGAGCATACCTACATGCATGCACACACACTCATATAATATCCCTTTGTGTTTGTCCTGTGGAGGAGCAGGTAAACTGAACTGCTTTCTTCTGTTTCATATTACCCAACCAGTATTCTTCAGGAAAAGATTAAAACCCAGCAGAGTTCTTGTTCTGGAATGAAGTAGTCAGTGGTAGGGAAATTGTTAAGTGGCTGAAGTGGTAGTTTAAGAGAAGCACTGCACAGCAAACTTTGCATTGGATGAGGAATATGTAGTGTGGCAAGATCAACAAAATAAACAGGTCTTCTATCCTGTTTGCACAAAATGACTGCTGTGTCATTTTGTGTCATCAGGGGTGCAGATGAGGACTTGTGCTCTCAGCTCCTATACACAAATGTGCCAATCTTATATGAACCATTTTATCACAGATTAATTTCTGGCTCATCAGCAATGCTATCAAAACAGGGATGAAGAAAGGCCATAGCTAACTTGAGGTGAGTTAAAGCAGTAAGACTTCTGACTATCCTCACTGACTTTATTGAACCAGTCCTTCTTTGTGTCTCTTTGAAGGGGAAAATACGCTTATTTACATTTTTGCAAGGTATTGATGAAGGAGTTAGTTCTAAGGAAGCAGAAAATAAAAAGGCAAACAAACATGTAAGAGTAATTTTGTATAAAGAAAATATTGCAACATTCAGACCAATGCAAGGATGCCTGAATCACATTTCCTGAAATCAAGACATGGCTTCCTTGAGTCAGCCAGTCAATCATCCTCTAAGGACGTCAGTCTGTGAAAATTCAAAACTTAAATGACAAGCAGTCCAGTCTAGAAAATGTAATAGTGGTTAAAAAGAGAAATAAAAAATAAAAAAAAAACTTAAAATGTTAGCATATGAGAAATAAATGATAAATCCTATAACAGACAGACTGAAATAATACAGGGAAAGTATAAGTCTTCTAATCTCTGCCCCTCACTCTTCCTTCCACACTATTGCAACAATTAAAGTCTTACTTTTTGGATTTTCTTGTTTTATTTAGGTTATCTATGTAATGGAAAAACAGCACACATTGAACTTACATTTATTTCTGAGAATGTATTATATGTTTTTAGGAATTGGTTGGATAATCTTATGAAACATAAAAGTTAAGCCTCTTATTTATAGATCATATTTATAAGATTTATTTAAGATCATATTTAGAAAAATGTCACAGTGACACATCTTTGGGAATCCTAATTATGAAAAAAGATACTGATAGAAGACATAATTCTTCACAGAGGAATAGAAGAAGTAGCATAATTTTTTTTTTTTCTGTTACTTATATAAATCATTTGGTACAATTATAACGGTGTTCAAGGATTAATATTGGAATGTTAGAATAAAAACATTTAAAATAACTGCTTTTGTTCCTTTAATCTTCTAGTTTCATTGTTCTTTCATCTTCTGCTTAAATCCAAATGGCTGCTTTTGAAAACTTTTAAAAACATTTCACCAGAAAAGCTCATAGAGATACATTATCTCACTTTCATTTCTGTCCTGAGGCTATCATGTTTGACAGTGACAGAAAATAGTTTCAAGGACAATATAATGACAGAAATGGAATAAATTAAAGGAAACTATAAACTACTTAGTTGCAGAAATAATTTGCTCTTGTTCTGAAACTGAAATCTGGAATAAATATTTTAGACTGAAAAAAAAAGGCCTTTAAACAGGAGCAACTATTTAAATAAGCTACTATTTAATTCATGATAGCAGTGTTTCAAAGGAACATGCTTAACATTATCCAATTACCACTTTCTCTGCAAACTATAAAATTTGTGTGAAAAGTTGATTACATATATATTCTGAAAGCATTTAATCATCAGCAATGTCTTGCTAATCAGGCATCAATCTGAGGGATTAGTTAAATCTCAGACACAACCCTGGACTGGGATGGAGAAGTACCTCCGTGATCCTGGGACTGAGAAACAAAAGCTAAGAAAACAATTCAGAGTTAATAAGGTCCCTATCAATAACCAGTGGGTATCAATTAGGCCTGATCTTGTTAAAAAGTTTTAAAAATACTGCTTTATTTCAGGTCTAAATGTCATCTTTCCTAACTTTAATGTTTTTAAGAGTCTGCTGATTGTATTGTGGCTACAGCAAAGTAATAGTAATGTTTGGTTGTTCTTCCTGATAAGAGGAAGTTTTTAAATTCCTTTAGACCAAAATCCTTTGGTGCCTCTGCAGAAATGTAAAAAGTGGTTACAGAATTTTAAAAACTGAAATAAACGACAAGTGATTAAAGCACTCAGCACTCCAGAAGTGGCGATATGGATGTGGACGTCCATTTAAAAAAAAACAAACCACTGGTGTGAAAGTCTCCTTGACTACTTTCTGAAATCCATTCAAAACCCTTTATTGTTTCTAACTTTCATAACTAGGCTGATTTAACCCAGGGTGTCCATTTTGCTTTAGTTATTTTGAAAGTCTCTACCATAATTAATATTTTACATAGTAACAGCAAATGTGGCTGTTTATTACTTTAAAAACTAATGTAAATATTTATGAACTAATATACCAAATTTGATTAATGATGTCAGGTATGTAAGTTTACACACTTAAAGAAATCTGATATTAAATGTTGATTTAATACTTTGTGTTTTCTTCCTATGCATATCAAATGGACCACTCAGTGTGAATTACTGACTGCTTTCCAAAGTGTAAAGCTATATGTCTTTCAATTTTGATTAATACACATGAAGGTACCAGTATGCAATTCTATTCAGAGTGGTTATGCTTGCAATGCCTAGATTAAATCATTTGAAGATGTTATGAGTTAAAAAAAAAAGATTACAATAAACCCAAGATAAAACAAACCCAGGACAGTGTTACAGCATTTTAGAAATGGTTATTAATCTCTTCATATTTTTAGATTTGTTGTGGTTTCAATAAAAGCACCAAGTAGGAAAAGTAAAGACTTCATGAAGAGAGGTTTATTTTGGAGAATCATGGCATAATTTTAAACTACTGTATGACTACAGAGTATCTGTAATAATTATATAAATGAATCCAGCTTTTCATCACACCATATTCCAACAGTGGAATGGCCTTTTCCTCAAGTGGCATACCCTTTCTAGTTTTCTTAATACTTTCCCAGTCACAGCGTACTAAAAATCTTTTAAATAACTTATGCAAACCCCTTTTTCTTTTGTCCTTTTTTTTTTTTTTTTTTAAATAATCACCTATAGAATTGCATATTCTCTAGATACTATCTGATGAGGATTGCCCCCATTTTGCATAAATTGCTTTTTTGTTGCTATTACAAGTCGTGGGCTCAGCTCCTTGTTAACATGGCTCACAATAAAACTGAGTTTGCTCAGGTCACACTAGAGACTAACACTTGCCCAAGGATATTTCTGTGCTCATTGCCTTTTTTTCCCAAGAAGTCCTCCCCATTGAGCAATAATAGCATAGTTAAATTTGCATCCTGCTCGCCCGGGTTTGCAGTCAGGGGTCTTTTCTGATGTACTGCCTTCTCTTGGCTTTGCATGGGCTGCAACTTTCACTTTCTAATTTGTTTCGGCTGACTGACAGCTCAGCAGTGAAGGAAAAAGAAGAAGCCATTCTCCATTCACCCATCCATGAGTTCATCATTGCCTTCAAACTTATTTCCTTCTATGTCCTTCTGTAATTTTGGTTATGGTTGTCCTTCCTGAGCAGTGACAAAGGCTGAAAAGAAGTCACTGGCAGGGGTAAGGCTGGGTCAGACAATGCTCTGGGGGGTACCTGCCTCCCTGGGTGCTGGTTGGAAGGTGGCAGCAGGATCTGGGAGGCAAATATTTCCTTCCCTAAGCCTGAAGCATCTCTGTGGTTTGCCCACCAACATTAGAAGAAAATATACAGAATGTCATCTAAAATAAAGAAGGGTATAGTCATTCCTTCACATGTGACTGCATACAAAAGCAGGTTTCCTAATTTGTTCTTGTTTCTATTCACACAAAAGGGGCTGAAATTCTTGTAGAAATCAGGCCTTTTGATTTTACTGACTTGTTAATATGTTTTCTAATCAGTGTCCTGATGTTTCTAAGCAGTATCCTTCAATTCTGGAACAATTCCATTACATGAAAATTCAGTTGTGCTTAACATGTAGTGTATGCTTTTCTCCAAATTCCCCCTTATTTTCAAAATGGATTATAGACAAAAAAATATAAATTCCTAATTTTAATACACATAACACTGAAATTCCCACCTCTCAGCCTCCTTGATACATGAGGTAAGCTTTAATCTCTTTCTGAACCAATATGTACCACAAATAGAAAATACAGTCAAGTGAGAAAAAAACTCTCATTGCTCAAACAAGCAAGATATGTATATTCATACATTCGCAAAGAAATTCAGCAGTGTTTTTAAAATGAGAGAGTTTTGGAGATTTTCCAGCTTTCTTCTGGCACTATCAATAGGGGATATTTCAAACTGCTATTTCTTCATCACAGATGCAGTGTCACTATTAAGCAGCACCCAAGAAGATAACTGAGCTGGTGGGTCTTGCTTGGTTCATTGTTTGATGATTGCATCATAGGAATGCAAGCAATTCTTACATCTAGTGATGATGTAAGGCAAATTTCCAAAAAATAAATCAACCATTATTACACTAAGTACTTAAATAGTACCAAGAAAACTTGTCTTGTGGACTGAAGTCAACACATTAGATACAGCTTGTTAGCAACCATATCAGCTTCCTAATCAACACTGCTTTGAGTTGACAGAATAAAGCTAACCAATGCAGACAACAGGGCACAAGCAGAAAGGCGCTGGGTAATATTGGGAAAGGAGGCATTACACGCTCGAATGAAGAAAAAGAAAAGGAAAGAAAAGGCAGACAAGTCTCCTCATACATCCTTTCACTCACACATTGAAAGTGTGAAAAGGATATCCAAGAATCATTTGCCACATGCTCTGAAGAGCAACTTAAAAAAAAAAAAATTGTCATATTTTTGTCACATTCAAGAATTTTACAAGTATGAGAGAAAAAGCTGAAATCGGACAGCGGTACATAACAGATGGGCTGAATTTCACTTTCTACCTCTAATAGGAATGACAGCTTCCTTAAATGAAGTCTTTCTCTAGTGACGTTCTTTTCAAAGCTCAAAAAAATTTATGTTAACAAGGCCTGTGTGGGATGAGAGCATCACTAGTGTCACTCCACAAGACAGAGAACTGACCACAGGTGTTCAAGATGAATTGTCAAATATAACAATGAACTCGAAAACCAGTCTGAGAAACCTTTAACCTGACCCCTTTCCAATGGCATGCTTGAGGGTGGTGGGGGCTACCCAGGGCCTTCAACTGCAATTGAGAGTTATTCACTGTTTCTGCCAATAGGCCCCAAATATTTCCTTTTGCTTAGCCAGAAGGAATGAATTGGGAGTAAAACGCACTTAGGGGACAACTGTGAAAAAATTTTAGTCACCTGCCCAGCATTACCAGGAAGCCTGTGGCAGAGGTCAAGAGAGTTTTCTCTCTAGGTATGTCTTCTTTGGGATAGAGTTGAAGCAACTTAAGGAGTTGCCCTCCCTTGCTGTTACACAGCCACCTTGTTTTAATGCCCTCGCCAAGAGATTGAGTCAGCTGCAGCATAAAGCCAGTGGGCTTGCTTTAAGTTGTTAACTGTGAGTACAACTCAGCTGTGAAGGCAGAAACCTTCAGCTAAAGCACAGTAATGAACAGCTGGTGGACAGTAACTGCTAAAATTGCTATATCCACTTTTGAAGTCTCAGGTGTTTTGGTTTCTTTCTTGCTGCGTTTTTCTGCCTTAACTGACCTGATTCCTATTCTTACTACACAAGACAGGCATCTTACAGAGATTAGCATCTTTCTTCTGTGTATTGCTGGTTTGTTCTCAGTGCATAGTCCCTCCTTGTGCAGTGAATGAAGCAGAGGTCTGAAAAATCCTATGTGTAATAATGAACTAAATACTGTGACATAACACAGACAAATAAGAGAAAAAAATGCTTATATAGGCAACCCTAGTCCCTGGGTGCTTACCTTGGCTGCATTTCAGGACAAAAATCTGTCACTTCTCTATGCACCCTTGCTTTTCATGGCAGAGAGCTTGGGCTTGTAGGTAAAAAACATTATATAGTGTTCTGCCCTCTGTGTGGGAGTGCTGAGAGGTGCCTGGGAGCACACAGCAGCATCTCTTGACCACTGCAGACAAGGACCAGGTACCCATGTGGCACCAGTCTTTTCTCCTTGCTCAATGCCTGCAGCTGAAACCAGACTGTGCACCAGACCTTTGTGAAGGTCCCACCAGGGAAGAAGAAGCAAATATTTCTGTAGGGGGGATGAATGATTCAAGCACAAAGAAATGCTGAAATAAAATAATGCCAGTTTTAGTTCTTGCTGATTGTCCTTCTGCTACTGACCCATACACCTGCCTCCAGCAAGCCCTTGACTCACTCACAGTTCCCATGGGCCTTACTACTTTTGTAATTTTTAAAATCTACCCTTTTCACTGTCCCCAGCCCATCATACCCAGATTTTATTCCTTGTAAAAACTTATTTGTGTGCTCTACTAATGTTCATCTTTGTTCAGAATGATTCTTCACCATCTGCAGTAAACAATAGGAAGAATGACCTGCAAGCAGATGCCCACTGTATTTTTTTCATATCATTTAATCACAGTCCTTTTGTGCCTTAAAAAATCCACATTAATAACAGATCTGAAGAGTCACAGAAGTACATTTGAAAGTGCCAATTCACTTTTATTTGCACACCATAGTAGAAAACCAAAAGTCCAGAAGCAATAGAATGAGGAATACTGAAATATTGTTTGAAGAAAAATGTTGTTTGTCCTTGTCTTTCCAAAAGGCTAAAATTATTATTCTCTCAAACAATAATGCTATGGATTTGCTTGTATCTTGAATTATGAGCTTCCTATTTATGGCTTTTCTCAAATCTTGTCATTTGCCTTGTTTGCAGTGTTTTACAGTGGAAGCTGAAACAAGCTTCCTCTGTGGAGCAATTGCAAGAGTTGCTAAATATTATGAACACGATCCCACAACACATCTGGCAGTGCACTGCATTACATAAGCTTGTTACCTCTTTGTATGGGTTAAGGTCCTGAGGAAATCATCTTAAAAGGGTCAAAAGAATATCTACTGATATTTTTTTGATGATCATCATATTCTGATGATGTCTGGAAACAAAATATCCTGTAATGAAACTGGCAGAAACTGAGAATGCTGAATGGAATGACAATTCTTTATGCACTAAGTCATTCCAGCAGCTGAGGTGTTAAGAAACCCATCAAGTGTCATGGGACTGAAGATAACATTGTGGGGATGGCAGAAGTGAGTGGGAATAACTCGTGTTTGCAAGCCTTGACACTTGTTAATGGTGTACTTATACAGAGCTTTTCATAGGTGTTCTTTGCTACTTTCATTCCTTTTAACCTGCAGGCTGTAAACACATTTATTATGAAAATTGTAAACAAAACAAAACAAAACAAAAATAATTCACACAAACCCTGTCTGAAACTTCTGAAATTTGACTATTGGACTATTCATAACCTTCCTATCCTCATCACAAAGGCATTGCATTTTTTGTTGTTAGTAGAGAACATGAGGACAAGAGGAAAAAAACAAAAACAACAAAAAAAAGAGAAAGAGACAATACAGAAAGGAGTTGGAAAAATTAACGCAGGCAGAAAAGAAGAGACATGATGTTGCTGGTGATGTCAGAGAAAAAACAAAGGAGACATGGTCATGACAGAGAAATGAGAATCAATTAAACAGCAGACTCCTTTATGAAAGAATATACTTATGTTTTCTCTTGCCTCACTCACAGACTTTTCCTGTTGTGATAAGGTGAGGCTTTTGAGTAAGTTTGGATAGTGTCACAACAGTGATTTTCAGAAAGTCTCATGTGTACTTTTAGCCGAATAGTCTTCAGAAGGTCTTAGGTCCATTTTTCCAATTCAATGGGAATTTTAATTGACTATTAAAATACAAAATTACACAATAAAGACATTACTGAACTGCTGCAGAAATACCAGCAAATGTGCTGTCAACAGAAAAGTGATTCTCTTCTGTAGGTTTATCAGAACTGCTACAACAGCAGAAATAGCCTGGAGCAGCAGTAATTGAGGGTATAGAAGAGCTTTCCACACATGCTTTTCCTCCAGTCATAAGCAAAACAAAGCAAAAGTCCGATCATTAAAGCATTAATTTTACATAATTCATATGCAGTAGGTTATATTTCACTGTGTGATATAGAATGATAGGAGGCACATGTGTACAACAAAGGGTAAAAATTACATGACTAAGTGAAATCTCCATGACGACAATGCACAGAACCCAGCTCTTTGAGCATATTTGCCCTCTTGTTGTTTTCCAGAGCAAACCTACCATTATCTGCACCGATTTAAGACATGAGGATTTTTGTGTCCTTGGCTTCATGAGTTCACAGGGGTTGGCTGAACCCAAATTTCACCAGAGTCCTGTCACAGCTGATGGTTCCATCCATAGAGAGTTCCTCTGAGCAACACTTCAGGTGGAAACATGCCACACTGTTGCCTGTGAGCTCTGCCACATGCACGGCTCAGGTGATGTGACAGTGCACCAGGCATCAATGTCAGTGATGCTGTGTACCAAAGTCAGCTCGTGGGTGAAGCTTGTCACAGCTCTGCTCTCCTCAGGGAGGAGTGGATGCCGCAGTGAGAACCAGTGTAAGTGTAAACAGACAACTTGTGTTCTGAAGAAACGGTGCGTTCGCAGGAATGGTAATATCACCACATCACAGAAATCATCTGAAATTGCATTTCTGGAAATCAAATAAATGAAACTGAGCTTTTACTGGATCTGTGTAAAGGAGTGGGTGACCTTCCATCTAATCCTGAGTTTTTCCTTAAACAGCAAACGGTTGAGAAGCGAGTGTGGTAGATTGACAACAAGCAGCATGGAGACCATACACAGACCAAAAGCAGTATGAATATTATACCACTGCTGGTCTCAAAGGGCTTTATTAAAAACAAAAGCATATAAAGTAGCTCTTGAACAGGATGATTTTTAATTGTGTACTCCTGGGAAATCTGTGCAATACAGACTTGCTTGCTTCCCTTGTAATCTAGAGGGATCTGACAAGCTCTCAACAGCTTCCCTTTGGTCTAAAATGAGTTACTGCTGAGTTTCTGAGCTCTGTTAGTCTTAGTGGTGAACAACATTTACCTGGTTCTAAAACAAATGCAGTTTTATTGACATCTTTTTTATACTAAAAGAAAAGGTAACCAAATACATAAAGGGCTCAATGTGAGATCTTCTAGTTCCACTTTCTTATCAGCACAAATCTCTGAGCATACACTAACAGCAGTGAAAAAGCAGCAAATAGCAGGTCGATTCCTGCAACGTGCCCAAGTGCCATGGTATTGGTGACCAGCCTGCATTGCCTTACACTTCTTAGAAAGGCAGATTACCTCTTTTCTCTGGCCTTTAGGCAGTGCAAGGCTCCTTGAGCTGGATCTAGAGCAGACAGCTAGGCACAGCACTACAATGCCACACTTCACACCCCTCCATCACCTACACACTGTATTCTGTATGTAGCATAGACAATGCATGAGGAAGGCTGGGAAGAGGAAAAGCTGTAATAACTATGGTGGCTGAATAATGTGGGGGAACAAAACCCACACCCTGAAAGAAAAGCCCTCTGCAGTTAACCAAGCTAAATATTAAGAACCACCAATGGAAAGGATGTGACTTTTATTTTGATCCTGCTTCTATGTGATTTCAGAATTTTTTTCTGGGCCATCAGGGGTGCTTCCTTCCAATTGGGATTTACTTGCTAACATCTCTAGCAAGATCAATTATTTATCACAAAAGATAACCAGAAGAGAAAGAACAGAGCCCTATTCTACTACCCCTGGCTAATTTCACAGCTTTATAGCTAGTGCCAGACAAAAACCATGCACCAGACAGGCAGGACTCTTTCTCTGATGATGAGGCACCCACTTGGAAAGAGACAAACCAGGCTCCAGCGTTTACTTGGCAGAAAATGGGACAAAGCACTCCAGCAGGGAAGCCTGGCACTCTTCAGTTTATGTTACTGAAACCTCTATGCCAGGAGGTCTCTGCCTGACAGCCTGTAACTGGACAGCTTCTACCAAAATTGGGTCAGCTCTGTTCACAGGCACCAGCTGAGGATCTGTCCTCCCAATTATTTATGTTTGCTGTGATATGGTAACGATATGGTACATTCCCCAACCATCCCATTGCCTTACATTGATCTCTCAGATGTTTTGAAAGATGATGAAAGTAGCAAGATGAAAGAAAAACGAAAAGCGCAAAACAAGCTCACATTAAATATTCATAACTGGTAGTAATTGCAAACAGAAAGTAGGAAATAAAGCAGTAGTGATTATGCAGTGTCCAAAACATCTACAACACCCTCCAGGAATTTTTCTTCATAGATTTCTGTTGCTGGGGTTGGGAAGTGACCCAATATTTTTTGGCCTATGTCTTTGGTCAAATTTTGTACCTTGTTTATCTGATATAGGCCAGGGTTAGTTAAGAGTAAAATTAAGGCTCTACACCTTATTTCTGCTCTCCAAGAAAACCTCTGTCTTCAGTAAAAACAAAACAGCATTTCTACTGTGAAAACCTTTATATTTTAACAGCTAAACTGTTGTGTTGCCATTTCAGATGTTAAATATTGTGGTTTCATTAAAGCAACTGACCTCTAAGTCTTAAAAGTTCTTACTTTTAAAGTTTTTTAATATGACTTCTGCTTATTTTTATAACTCAGGCAATTCTGATTGGACATTATTAAGTCTGTTAACCAAAATATTTTTTTAAAATTACATGTATAAAAGGTTCCTTTTCAAATGTAAGATGAGAACTAGAAGCTTTATCTGAAGGTTTCTCTTTCATGTAAAAAATTATGAACATGCTGACTTTCTTGAAATTACCATTTGTTCAACTACATAAAATCACGAATTTATTCCAGTCTGTCTATATTTCTATGGTCTAACAGCTGGTGTTGCTTAATCAGTGTTGAATGCCAATGCATGTAAAAGAGCCATGAAGTATGTCCCAGGATGTTCTTGTGGGTTAAGACCTGCTGGGTTATAGTCTCATGTCAGTGTTAGAATAAACTGCATTATTAGTTTCCTGAGCCATACCAGCCATCTCCAACCACAGAAGTCACAGGTAATTCAACCTGTTCCTACTTTGCTTAATTTTAATGCTCCCATGAAGTAGCCTTTCCCTGTGATTTGGAACTTCAGCTCAGAGAAAAAGCAAGAATTCTACTTCTACGGTGAACTTGTCAGTTTTTGCCATCTGAGCACTTGCTCAGCTTTGGAGACTGCAGTAGCCTTGTTAGGTTTCTAAGGCACCCTAATTACACACATCTGAGATTGCAGAATGCTTCAATTTAAGCCAGCATACAATCAAGTTCTGTGCTTTCGCAAATATTCAGAAACATCATCTGACAGGATCAAGAGAAATTGAATGGATATCTACCGGGTTTTAACTGCAGCTTTGATGCATAATTTTTCATTTTCTTTAGTTGGGTTTAATACAAAGAGAGAACATGCCTAGAGTCCCGCAGAGGTGTTTTGACATTAGACTTAATAAAGCATGAAGAAGTCATTAATAAATAATGTTTTGCTGGTTAACAAGTAAAGCTGAATGCATCCACGAGACCCAGAAGTAGATTACATCATGCATGCAGCCAAATGACTTGTTAAAATGAATGCAGTGGTTCCATTTTTTCCATTGTGTTTGGCACAGCCCAACACAACATTGCGCAAATTAATAAAAACCAGCAGCATATACACATGCACCTTCAATTACAGTGTTACCTGTCAATTTTTATTTGCACTCAGTGGGATTGAGTGGTTTGTAAACAAGCATTCATGAAAGTGACAAAGAGCTATTTAAATATTGTTAAGATTTACAGAGATCGAGCATTGCTCTCTGGAGTTTCAAAGGAAAAGACCTCTTGTATTCATTGAGTTATGCATCATCCCATTCTCGTGTCAAAGCTACAAGCTTAATACATTTTACTGCAGACACGTTTGAGCTACAGCTTTCAAGGTTGTGTCAATATTTCCATATGTCCTTATTTTCCAAGGTTAAACATTCTGGTAAGTTTTGAATAAGGGTCTGAGGAGAGTATCTATGTGCTTGGGGTCAAATCCACAGCTCCCATCCCCTTTGGCTACAACCAGGTTTCATGTGTTATCTGGACTGGGAATATGGCAGCGTTAGGGTCTGGATTCACTCTCCATCGTGATGACTTTGTCAGCTAAATGCCTAAATTGGGAGCTGAAGTCACCTTAAACTCTCCCTGTAATCAGTGCCAAGAGACAAATGTTTCCAGAATGTGATTCAGATCTGGGCTTCTGATTACAGAATCAGCTTAAAATGAGCAAGTTCTCAATTTAGAGACTTCTGCTATATGCTTATGCTTGTAGGCAGGAAAACTCCTCAGTCCCTCCAATGAGGCCAAGGAACAGATTGTACAATTCAAGTTTGGGCCTGTGAGATCTACACAGTTTGTGAGGGAAAGAAAAAAAAAGATACGAAAATGTTTCCTTATTTTATTTTTAGTTTGAGATAAAGTCATATTCTAAATAAAGAGTCATGATATTCAGAAACAGGGACAAAGATTCCAAATGCATGTCTTCAAGTCTCCAGCACAGTTTGTATGAGCACAAAAATGCTCCAGTCCTCTGTGTTAGTTCACTGCCATTTGTAGGTAGTGCAACTATCTTGGAATGAACATAAAAAAAAAAAAAATATTTGATGTCATCTATTTACTGAAAACCCAACTTCCAACATATTTAGTATACTTATGAAAACTAGATTATTTTTCACACCTGATTGAGCTGCCAGGTTCCAAGAGTTACCGAGAATAAGAGGATTGGAGGAAGCTATAATAACTTCTGAAAATGACTTAAAATCTCTGATATATGTGAGGAAAGGAACAGCTATTTAGGTCGAGCAATTTTTCCAGTTGTTTAGAGGGTTTTTTTTTAAGAAAAGATATGAAGAAAATAAACTTCATATCCATGCCATTTTTAGAACGTGAAATTGAAAAGTACCAAATCTTTTAGTCTGAGTCACAAATGGGGTGATTTTCCTGTGACATTTCAAATTTTGCAAAAGTAGAAAAGCCTTTTTTCTAAACATCCACAGATTTAAGATATTCAGGGATCTGAAATATTAAATAAGCATTTTTGATATGGAACAGTAAGTAGCAGAGGATAAGGTACATGGCCCATTTATTTTCCATGTCTTTCTTCCATTTACCACTGAACAACATTTCTATCCATAATAATATAAGAATGTAAATGCATGAGCACAAGTCAGTGAAAATTGAAGTATTTTAGTGAATACACTTTCTATATATTATCCTATGGCTTCACAATCTCTGCTGACTTGGTCTTGGAAAGCAGACTTGGGTGTGGATTACCTCAGAAAATAAGACATAAATTTTAGAATTCAGTCTCCATTCAAATTTTCCTAATGAAAGCCTCAGTACTGAAACCAATAAAAACTTGTCCATGCTCTCAGATGAGAATCACAAGATTACTAGGAAGCTGTCACTGCCCAAACAATGCAGAACAAAAGTTTTTGGAGATACCTGTCTTGTGAAACATGAACTGCCTGTGGAATGCAAGAATTAGCTGGATACACAGCACAGCAAATACAGCAATGCTTCTGGGCTGGGTGATGACAGGATTCAAAGTGACAAGCTTTCTTGCAAGCTAAGACTCTTGTGAATCTTCAAATGGTGGGTTTATCTATTCAGATTCTGCTTGTACTATATTTCAGGTATTTACATCCTTCTAGGACCATGCCAGTAATCCTGAAGCATATCTGAGAACATTGACTTTTGTTCTCAAGGAGATAATTTACAAATAACTTAGTGTCACAAAACACTGGACAACAAAATTACATCTATCCATTGCCTGAGTTTGCATAGTTTTAGAATGGTACCTCCATAAGATGTTAAAATATAAAACATCCAATCTTTGTTTATGATAAGCCTTTTGACTTCATGAACGTGTAGCTGATGCTTTCAAAGAAGGTTCAACAGATATTCACATAGAAATATGTATATATTACCATGTGATAGAATCACACAATTTATACAGCTGTAAAAGGACTGGCTTTATGGAAAGAAATTACCATTACTACCTAATTTTGATGCACATTAACCTGCAAGGAGGAAAAACCAGAAAATAATATTTATGCTACAAAACATAAAAGTTAGTTATAACGGTAAATCAAAAACGACATGGAAAAGAAAGGTACTTAGGTTTTTCTTTCCCTTTTGCATTAGGGAGTTAAAAGAAACTTGTGATTAAATTTTTGTAAACAGCGTTTGAAGCAAAAGCTGTTAAAGCAGGAATCACTTTGTCAAGCCCATTAAGACAGTAGTTTTCTTGATCTCCATCAAGATACCAGCATACTAATAAAGGAAAGAAAATGCCACCCTCTATCAGAACAACAGGGAAGGACACAGAAAGCATTTGGCAAGCTTTGGTATAGACATCTTGCAATTGGGTTGGTAACTCTCTTTTAGGGAAGGAAGAAGGATTTAAGCTTTCAAGTAACAGTTCAAAATATAGAAAGAAGCACCAACCAAATCAACAAGCATGAAGCCCCCAGGGAACCCAGCATTTTTATGGCAGTATTTCCTGGGAGTCTCCTAGCAGATCAAAGCATGTCAGCTTTCATTATATCCCCTTGAGAGCAAAATGTTCACACTGCAGCTTCTGATTTGCAAAGGCTCCAGGAGGCAGAGGCTGATCAAGAAAGTGTTTTGAAGTGTTCACTGTCCTGTCTCTGCTGGGACTTCTTGCAGTGACAGAGCATTTTGGGAGGGACAACACCACTAGACCGTGACATGGATTGGCTGGCTGTTCATTCCTTAGAGGAGCTGGGTTATACAAGTGGTCATTGAAAAGAAATTCCCAGATTTCTAGTGGAGTCCCGTGTGCCCTTTTAGCTTGTCAGACTGCAGTCAGGATTTATGATTATACCTTATGATCTGAAACTGAAACAGGAGAAATTCTGCATTTCCGTGCCATCTCTAACAAGCCCTGTGTTTTAAGTACCCCTCTAGGAATATACATACAATTTAGCAAAACAAATGCTTTATTCATGATGGCAGTAAGTACAGCATGGCTGTGCACATACCAATTGAATAGTAGCTTTGCATCTTTTTATTTTATTCCTCCCAAAAACTACATGTTCCTACAAGTGTCTCACAGGCATACACTGAGTTTTCTACACAGCTTTTAATGGAGAACATTTTAAAGAGTTTTCATAAAGTAAATGAAGCTGTGATAAGCAGCACAGCTGGTGAGCCAACAAGAGACTACAAGGAAGGCATCAACAGGAGGAAAATGTTGTAGGAATTTATTTTCCTTATGAGGCCCACAGATTAACTAATCAAGATCAATGCTCCAGTTCATGTATGCAAAACATACATGGAAAATTAACAGGATGACTTGAATACACTCTGAATACGTTCTGTTGAGACAGAAATTTGAGAACAAATATCCCCCAAAAACCAATACTGTGCAATCACCAGTAAGAAAAGAAAAAAGCTGAAGAGCTGAACAGTTATTTTACTTTTGCTTACTCCTGAATGTGAACTGGAAGAAATACAAGTGAAATATTTAGAGGAGCACATCTTACTTGGTCATGCTGTGACCTCAGAAAATCTAGGCGACTAAACTGTAGGTGACTGCTTATACCAACAAATGCCTCAGGAAAAAGACCTCAGGATGCCTTTTTCTGCTGTCTGTTGAGGAAGTGGAGTAAAAAAAAAAGATAATGTTTCCAGGAAGAAAATTCAAGATTTTTACAGTGAATACCAACAGTTTTAGTTACTTCTTCTTCATAAAGATACTCGTAACTTTTCATCAGTTTGGGACCAAGTTCAAAGACCTGTTCCGTCCTGAAACTGGATTCCAGCTTCCCCAAGAGTATTGTGTGTGGCTTCTCCAATTGTGTATTTTCATGGGATGTTACTTGTTTACAGTTTTCATGTATGTTTTCACCTCTACTTGCCAGTTATTTTTTACTTTAGGAGCTGTTGTATCCTGAAACATCCCTGATGAAGGACATTTGTATGACCTTGCAGAGTTTAAATCACCCATTTTTAACCTTTTTCCCACCAAGAGTAGAAGTCTTAATTTTAGCAGACATACAGAACCTTTGGAAGTCAAATTCTTTGCTGAAAGGCCTCTGCAGTATGTACAGACCCTAAAAGATCACTGCATAACCAGAAGAGACTCATTAAGCCTCTCTCAGGAACCCTCTTTGCTCAGTAGGTTTCAGATTATTTCTTGTAGAAGTTGTCCATTTGCAGAAAATGAAAAAGCAGTTGTCGATATCAAGAGATCCAAAACAGCTGTACCTTTGAGAACAAAGTTTATTGTGCTTTCTCTCCTGATACAAATAAGAGCCTTGGAGACACTGCACTGAGGGAGCAATGTTCTCTTACTGTGAAGCAGAGATCTTTGTGGCTGGGCCTTTTTCTCGGAGGCACACGAGTATTTTCTAGATTTTGTTGGTTTTGCTGCCTCATATTGTAAGCAAAGTGAAAACTAACAGGCTGAAAAAACCCATGTTGCAGATGCTTTTAACTGGACTGTGAAGAGTTCTTTGTTGGTTCTCTGGGGCCACAGCTGAGCAATGTGCTTAGCCTGCCTTTTTCCAAGGATATGAACAGCCTCATTGCAAGCTAATGCTTAAGGCATGAACATAGGAATCTTGCTCAACTGGCTGTCTGGATCATTTCTGTCTTTCAACCAGTGTTGTCTGGATCTCACCCAAATTCATTCTCAGCCAGATGCTCTTCTCCAGGAGCCATTTTCCTCTAGGCAGTGCAACATCTTTATGATGGCTCTGGTTACATCTGTAGAAAATGAGATATACACTTGGGTGTCATCTGCAAAGCTTGCTTATCCCCTCTCTGGAATATTTTGGGAGTATTGGGAAGGGATGTGGGAAAGGATTTATAGTCCTATGGTCAGACTGCAGGTGCAGGGTATTGGGAAAAAAAGCAAACGATGTTACCAGTTTTCTGGGGTCCTATTGAAACCAGACTTTGTGTCTGCAAGGTATACAAGATTGGGGTATATTCACTTAACTTTTAAAGGAGGAAGAGAGAAAAATAATTCCTTGGCCCTGTCTGAAATTAAAAAGTCCTTGCAAATTAATACAGCGCACCAAGCTGGATATTGCTGTAATACTAGGAAATGGAAACATGGTGCACAGTATAAAACTCCCTGCATAAAATAGATAGAATGAAGAATATTGTTTGTTACTGTAATACATTTTGGATATTGTGTGTTTTACATTTAATTTTACAGTGCAAAGGATATTACTGAAAGAACGGCTTTAGTTGATGCTTTTCTTATTTGGTAGAGCTGATATATGAAGAGGTTAATGTGCTAAATTTACATTTTCCTAGACTGATTATTTCTTACTCCAATCTGTCTTTCCTTGTTCTTAACCTCTTTAAAAAGAAATGATATAAAATAGGACTCTTTTTGACAATTTTAGCCAGAAAACCTTACTTTCCCTGCCGATTTTCATGCTCTACAAGCTTTGCCATCATAAACCACTTTGCATGTATTAAGGAGTATTATATTAGATGAGGCAATTTAAGTGTATCCCATTTCACTTGGTGAAACTAAGCAGCTTTGCATTATAACTAAGTTGAGCTAATGAGAATGCGTTTTAAAGCATGTGTTACCTGAAACTGAAGTTAGCTAGTCATTCAATCCTGCAACCTGTGGGTTTGCAAAACGATGGCAGGAATCCTGCTGTGAGGGAGATAGGAAAATTATTATAATCTGCATTTCTAAATTGAATGAGTATTTTGCTCAGCAGAGGCCTCTTGACTGTAAATAGTCTGAAATTACATCCTGCTGTTTAAAATGCCTTTTTTTCCAAGTAAGTAAAAATGCCCATATTTTCTTAAATCAAATATATTTTAAATCTTAGATGAATTAAATTATTGAGAGCGGAAAAGTCATAAATCCTTTTCTACTTCTTGTAAAAACCGTTTGATATTTACATTTATAATATAAGGGAAAAAGGTCTAGAATTTATGGCTTTATGTTTTAATAATTTAATTATTATATTTTTAAAGCTTATCATCATGTTTCTCTCATCATTTTTTTACTGAAAAAAATCCATGTTTACAAGATTTTTAATTTGTACAGGGGAAAATTGTATGAATCAGCTAATAGATGTGATGTCTAACTTGCCATTAAGGTAAATTCATATTGAAAGTTTCCTGAAAAGACTCTACAAAAGAGAGCAAAAGCCCATGGGTTTACAAGAAGGCAGAGGGTATAAACTTCTGCCACAAGAATAGCATGGTAAACATAACTTCATTCATGTGAGTTCTTTATCTCATTAAAGCTAGAAATGACACAAGAAAAAAAAAGAAGAAGCCCTGGGGATAAGGATTAGAGGCCTCTGTACTTGTTTGAGCAATGGTTTTCTACTGTGTGGAAGCAATACCTACTGTAAATACTTTTCATTACGTCCTCTCTAAGAGTTCAGAATGGGAGAGGAGGTGTCTCAGCTTATCCTCCTGAAATTCTCAGTCCTTTAAATGGCAACCTGTGAAAACATTTATAGTAAAAGTTGTCTGTGCTCCCACTGGAACTTTGCAACACTTGGCAGTGTGTGTGTTTCTAAGTTGAACAAACCAGGACAAATTCTCTTGTCCAGAGTGTGGATGACCCTGTCTCTCTACCCCAAAGATGCTGTCTGCATTCTTAGCTGCTTCTTGGAAACTGTTCCTTCCCTACCTGCTTCCTGAAATTGATATCAATTGAAATCAATGCTGTGCATTGAATGGGACTTGGGGCAAAACCAAGGCAATACAGGAATAGATGGGATAGATAAGCAGGATCCAGGAATCAAACTGGTGCCTAAGCCTTGTTTCGCTGTTATAGATAGATGTTTGTGGCTTTATGTATTCTGATAAGAAGTAGTAGTTGAGAGGAAGATGAGGTCACTCTCATGTGAAAGGTGGTTCTCAGGAGGACCAACGAGACAGGCAGAGATGATGACAAGGGTAAAGACATATCTTAAACACAACCTGTTTTTCTGAAGCTTAAGGGACCTTATGCTGAGTTTCAGTCTTGTTGTTTTAGATTAGAATTCACAGGTCTGACCTACTTCTGAAATGGTGAACAGACCACTTCTGGGGTATTTTTGTCACAAAGTACATTTGACAGAAGACATTTTTGTTTCCACACATTAATTTAACCTCCTAGGACGTGGAAGGGCAGAATTCAGTCTTTCCTGTGTCAGAGGACTCTCCTCCCAACCTCTGGGAGGAAGTTGTAGCCTCCAGGATATAGTCTGTATGTTGTAGGCTTAGCACAAAATCTCCAGGATCAGTTTTAAATCTCAGGTTATGCCGAATGTTCCCAGTTCACAATCCTTTTTTGTTCTTAATTTTTTCCGCCTTTATTAAATGCACAATGTAGGTACTCAATTCAATATAACCATCATTTATTCACTTACATCAGGGTAATTTCTTACCTTTGTTACTTAAACTGCTGCAGGCTTTGGGTATAAATCTATCTGCACATGTTTGAGCAAATTCAGCCAGTAACAAAAATTAACCATGGAAAATTTGGACAGGTGGAACTCCACCGGTTTTGCAGCCAGTCAAATAATTTAGCTTACTCGTTTTGATTTGCACTGTTTAAATGAACATGTCTATTACCTGTCAAAGACAGTTTGTTTTCCAATCTATCAAACAACGCTTGTAACATTTTTTGTAGCATTAACCATGAAATCCACAAAAATGAAAAATAAAGCAAGATTTTTTACACCATTTTACATCCAAATTGATATATTGGTATTAATGAATGTATGCTTTAGTAGCAATACTGTAAGCAAAGTGAAAGATGTGGAGGATACTTAACCTCACGAAGTACAAGTCCAAGAGCAAATTTTACATAAATGGGGTCAGTTCTGGATATGAGTACTAGGAGACAAACTCATTGAGACCATCCTTGTGGGGAAGGATTTGGGGGTTCTCATGGAAGAAAAACTGGACATGAGCCAACAGTGTGCTCTTGCTGCCCAAAAGGCCAAACACATCCCGGAATGCTTCGAAAGAGAAATGTCCAGCAGGTAAAGGGAGGTGGCTCTCCTCAGCTCTCATGAGGCCCCACCTGAGTGCTGCATCCAGGTCCAGAGTCCTCAGCACAAGAATGATATGGACTTGTTGGAGTAGGTCCAGAGGAGAGTCACAAAGGCGATTAGAGGGATGGAGCACTTCCCCCATGAAAATAGGCTAAGAGAACTCATAATTTTCAACCTGGAGAAGAGAAGGCTTCTGAAAGACCTTATAGAAGCCTTCCAGTATCTTAAGATGGTTTATAAAAAGGAGGAAGACGGACATTTTATATTGGCAAATATAAAAGGAGAGGACAAAGGGGAATGCATCTAATGTGAAAGAGGGTAGGTTTTGATTAGATGTTGGGAAGAAATCTTTTTTTCAGAGAGTTGGGGGGTAGTGGCAGAGGATGCCCAGAGAAGTTGTGGATGCCCTGGCAATGTTTAAGGCCAGGCTGGATGAGGCTTTGGCAACCTGGTTTAGTGGAAGATGTCCCTGCCATGGCAGCGGGGTGTAACTAGATGATCTATAAGATCCCTTCCAACCTAAACCATTCTACAATCCAATCTTCCAGCATTATCTATCCTAAAATGGCAAGGTTTTATCAATAGCTATGCTGAGATAGCCAAACCCATAATCCTATCCTTTATGTTTATTTATCAGTCCACACACAGACATATTACACAAACCTCCCAAGTACAAACATACACTCAGTGCCAGAGGATTACAACACGTTTGACATTTTAACTCTGCAACTGAGATATTCATCTTCCTCACAGGTATAAAACTGTATAGGTATAAAACTATAGCATCCACACTCAGAGGTATAAAAGATGTAATATTATCTAAGAAGTCCACATATTAAAGCTACAACATACGCTTTTATATAAATTTTACTTTCTTGGAAAATATTTAGGTATCACATTGAGGGCACTTCACAGAACTAACACAGCTTTCCTCCTCACAGAAAACTTTGCACAATCTTGCAACTCCTCTAACCTTCTGCTTTTAAATGGAGTCTGTATTTTTATATTCATGTTCTTGTTCCTACTGAAGTCTATTACAAAGATTCTTTGTAACTTCAATAGAACTTAGATAAAATAAAAATCCATTCATTTTTTTATTTGTTTGTTTTGGATTTTTTTCTCCTTCTATCTGGAGTAGATATTTGGTGCCAATGGGCAAACAATTCTTTTTGATGAGGGATGATATTTTTATCTTTTTTTATTTTATTCAGGGAGTTGGTGTTTAGAGTATAAATTCAAATGCTAGCTAGAGTAGCAGACAGAAGACGATTGATTAGAAAGCTGTTATTCAGATGATGGCACTAGAATCCCTCCATAAAAAAAAAAAAGCAGAACAGAGTTCTTATACTTCTAATTACATCAAATCTGAGCTCCATCTACTTTAGCCAATAGGTTTCCTGAAATTATTTTAACAGATTTTAATAGGAGATGCTTAATAAGAAAATGTAGTATTTGTAAAACTAGTTATTTTTTTTTTAAATATCCATATGAAATAAGATGAAGTTGACAGAATGAAACTGAAAAGAACCTTTCCCCCTCTTCCCCCAAACCCAGATAGAGCCTTAATCCTGAAAAATACTCTGCAGAAGATGAAAAACAGATGGCAATCATAGAATAAAATCAAGGTTACATGATTGTTCACTTTTCTTCTCTCCTGCTCATAGCATTATCCACATCATTATAAACATAGTGTTTTTTTATAATGTTATGATTAGTGCTGAAAATCCTGATGTATCTTTATGATCTTGCTACTTTCCTTGTCAGTTATGTGTCTGAGACATGACTTGATGAGCACATATGCCCACACACATTCTACCACCTTTCTGAGCATATATCTGCTTACAAAATTATTTTTTCTATGCTTTCAATCATACCATAAAAAAAATTATGTCAATGAAATATTCTGGTCAAGGTTGATTTCCTGAAGTGGCAAAATAGTGTCAGAATAATATCAGCAGATTATATATAATATTTTAAGAGAAACCAAAGTGTAGAAAAAGAAATTTATCAAAATATCAGTTTCCAGAAAATTAATAGCTGCCATTAAGAGGAAATTATTTTTTTCCAACATGCTATGAATGTCTTTGTCATTCTCCTTAAGCCTACATGCCATCTAGAACAATCAAGCACACATTTGAACAAACACTCAGATCCCCACTGACTCTAAATAAAAACCATCTCATGAACAAAGTAGAATACTGTCCCCTTTTTTCCAGTTGTAAATCAACTGGAAAAGAGTGAGAGTGATTGAAATGCACTAAACACAACTATAGAATGGCAGTCAAATTCAGAGCATGGGTAGAGCATTCTCTTGGTGGCCAGCTAGTAATTTAGAAAGCTTTAGGTTGCCCGAGCTCACTAAGCACATTTATTACGTGGCAGTTAAAAGCATGATCTCAGCTATATATATGCTGTGTTAATCACCATTTTATTCATCTGTGTCTCTGTTCAAGCAACAAATTGAAACATAGTCTCTGGTGCTAAAGATTAAATGAAACAGTCCTGAAACCTGAAGCTTTTAAGGAAGACACTAACCTTTGTGTCCTTAGGCACATCCAGAAAGTCCAGTACATCTACATTTGATGAAGAACATTCCAGAAGGATTTAACTCATCTGTTCCAGTGTTCAGTCCCAAGAAGACTTTAGTGGTCACTGAAAAGACCATTCAGGGAATAAAGCAACTCCAGGTATGCAGATGGAAAGATCAGACATCTCTGCTGAAATGGTGTACACCTCACTGTGCCTGCACAAAAAGAGAAGACACTTGCTGCATATTTTAAAAAAACAAAACAACCCAACAAGCCAAACCAAAGAACTGAAAGAACCCAAAACCTCAGTTTCCCTGTATAAGAATGAAAAGAAATATTTTGCAGTAGGGCCCCAGAGGTAGTACATGTCAGCTCATGTTTCTGGAAGTACTGTGTCAGTATCTTGTAAACATTGGCAGTCTGGAATCTGGAGCACAGGTTAGAGAGGAAGGGGAAGGGGGAAGGAAAATTACAACAAATGCATTTCACAATACTAAGCCCCAACCAAAAGTCATTCCTAATGACAGAAAATGGCTAATTACCCTTATTTTAAGTGGGCTACAGGAAAAAGAATGTTAGATATTTACTGGAAAGAGGTAATATATTGCACATGCTGCTGCTAATCTGCTACATTTCACCCTTGACATTGGCCAGAAATATATTTTACAGACATTTTGTAAATCACAGGAAAAACTACTTTTATACTTAGAACAATTGCCAGACACATCTGGGGAAAATGGTAACAACATTTGGTGAGAATTGTTTAGCTGATCTTGTCTTTTTCCTATTTTCTGTGTGTTTTTAGGGTTTTTTTTTTTTATAATCTAACTATGCCTCCATATTGAAGAAGTGGGTCAAAGAGACAAACGTGAATATGGTATTTAATTGCAAACCCCATACTACAATTTCTAGCTCCAGGCATGAACATATCTACTTTCATTCAAAGTAAATCAAGTCTCAAGGAATTTGGAATACAGTTAAGCCCTCAAAGTCATCAATGCCAATGTGACCTGCCAAAAGACATTAACTCTGCAATTCTTCTGTTAGCTGGGAAAAAAATATTTGGGAGTGGAGGAGCAACATTAAATCAAAAGGTTTCTACAAAAATATTGCAAAGAATGACCAGTTTGAACACCTTTGCAGTATGGCTGGAGCCTAAAAAAGTACAGATGTCTTTGTACACTTGAAACTAAATTTTGCACAACTGAAAGAACATAGAAATGTACAAGAATCTTGTAAAAGTCTAGGAGAGTAGCAGCCATCTTTTCTTTGCAATGAAGTGTTTATTTCAACACATAATTTCCATCTACATTACATAAACCACTTACTTGGCTCAAGAGCAGTTTACTTCTGACTGCTGTTGCCTGTAGGATACATGATTTGCAATGCTGAGTATTTTGTTTTTTCCATCACAAACATTTATTCATTAATAATTTATCAGATAAATGGCTTCTGATTGAGCAATTTAAAAAATGTAGACAAATCAATGGCAAAAGACACCAAGCATCATATTATAATGATACAATAATTTGAGCTCATACATTAGACTGAATTGATAGTGTCCCAAAAGCCCTCTTTCGATAGCTCAGTTTCAGAGAGTAAATGTTCAGCTGAAATAACTAATAAAACATCTCAACTACTGCTCTGAGAAATCATGCCAGTATCATGTACAGTATCTTTGAGAGCTAATAAGTTGGCTCTGGAAAGCAAACAAGCAAACAAACCCTAGAAAACGCCTCTGTGAACCTACAAGCTCTCCCTGGGGGGAGATTAATAGTCACATGGAGAAGACAATGAACTTGTCTCTTAGTAGTGTGAATGAGACTTTGAAAATCATAACGTTCTGATTCTTTGATGGCAGTGATACTTAGAGATATAGATTGTAGCATTAGATCCAAACAGTGTTTGTTATCACTTATATGTTCAACACAGACCATGAGGGAAGAAAATGTGATAAATCCCTTAAGAGGGAGCTCTTGAGGGCTCCTAATTTATCATGAATAAGTCCTGCTCTGAGTTACAGGATTTTCAGCTGAGTTGTTCACAAGGAAAGTAAAATGCATTCTAAGGGCTCTGCCATGGCCATCATCAACCACCTTCGAGGTTTCAGGAAAAAGAAGGGAGATTTGAAAACACTCTTGGAGAAAAGCTGCATATAAATATTTTCCCTATTTCCTAATTAATCCTGAATTAAATGACTTAATACTTTCCAGGGCAGTAGTTAAGCTCCCTAAGAATAATGTTGTTAAAAGTCCTATTGTTTGATGGACATTCTGTATTTGCAGAAAGGACTGGTTTTCCATCAGGCTTGGGGACACTGGTCAATAATATGTTGACAGTGTGTAGACTTATTTACAAAATGGATACTGTTCAGTTTAAATGAACACATTTGTTCTACAAAGAATAGATTTTTTTCAAACTTAGATGGAATCTATCTTCTATTATTTGATGAAAATTCATTAATTATACACAATAAGTTTCAGAAATGACAGATGTACCAATACAAGCCATAATTCAATGTGGAATATATGTGAACATCAATATATGTAATTATATATAAATGATCACAAATATCATCAATTTATTTTTTGCAAACAGTGCAAACAAATACATATGAAGTGAAAAATCAAATTAAATGGAGCAACATAGCATTTTTTTTTCTGATTTGATTTCTAATTTAACTGTTTGTGACTGTGCTAATAAGAACACTAGAGCATCTTGTTTAGTGACTATACATTTTAAGTATGTGTTTATCCACTCTATCTAAGACTACAGTCTTTTTTTCCCACCAAAAAGAAAGAGTTGCTGAAGATATGCTTGCTTATTTTAAATAATGGACTTGAGTTGGTTTACAGGTTTCCTTTTCTGAATCTGTGAGCTTCAGGGGGTTTTTGTGAAGCTCAAGAACAAGAAAGCACCCTGCAAGAAATATTATAAAAAAACAGATAACAAGACAAGAATCTCCTGTTCTTGTAAAGACAGAGTTTCGATATGAATTTTCAATTCTTTTGTTTTGTTTTTTTTTTTAATGATTTCTTTTCCTAGTTTTCTAGTTGTCTAGAAAACTACAAACAGTTAAACACTTGGACGTCATAAGTGACCTCTTTATACACATGAAAGTTACACTTCCTCAAATAATACACAAAATCTGGTCATGTGCCCACACCATGTCCATTTCCATGAAAAATAAAATGAGTTTGATTAAACTAAGAGAGATGAATCATACTTAACACTTCTACAAAGTTAGACAGAAGGCATTAGCTCTCAAAGTGTAAAGGCTACTCTGCAAGGTTCCAATCACCATCAGATTTTGTTACCTACAAAAATAATGAATTTGCAATAATGTCATGAAAATAGATACAGAGAGCCATAATTGTGTTACTGGGGACAAAGAAAAAGAAAATAGAAACAATTATCAGTCACTTACACATATTTTCATTTTCAGGCTTCCCCTGACTTCCCTCTGCTCCATAAAAATAATTTCCAGAAAACTCCCAAATTTCTGAGCCTATGGCATCTGTCCAACCCTGCAAATCAGACTGGTCCAAGGAAGCCAGAGCTTCCAGTGTTTGTGCTGGGATAAATCTTTCTGACAGACAGCCCTGGGGCAGTAGCCCTTCAGAACAGTCCTTCAGAGATGATCACACATAGTCCAGGAGCTCTTGATGGAATCTGGAAAGAATTTCTACAGATTGCTTTTTCCACCTGGTGCATAAATATGAAGCATACTTACCCTCGGGGAAACAACCCTACATTCTTGCAAATTTTGACATGCCACATATTACCTTTTCAGCTGTTATTCAAAATGTTTTGAAGATGTCTGAAGCCATGGCAAGTCGCAATGGCCACCACACAACTGTGTTCATCATCAGTTTTTCAGTTCCAAACTATTTCCAGTTTTGGTTGCATGATAGAATGAATTTCAAGCAGCTCAATGATTTGCCACCGAAAAGCTGAATACTAGCAACTTGCATTTTAAAAAAGATATATTTTTTCTTTTGAACCCAAATTTCAGTGTGAAAAAATATGGCTGAGAATATTTACATCAAGGTAATAAAAGTTGGTAAACATTGTGCTAGTGTGTCCACATTTCAAAATAGCACAAATCTCCTCTTTTTCCTCTATTTAACTGTCAGGCAAAAGGTGAGATCAGCATTCCACACTAGTAATGTGTTACTATGGTGTAAACCTAGTGCAGTGAGTACACTAAGAAATTTATAACAAGTCAAAAAAATTATCAGAATAAAATTACATTAAAAAAAAGGTGTGAAATGTGCAGTAAATCTCTTGAGGCAGTAGTCTTAAATAACAAGGCTGTGTTGCAATAAATATTTAATAAGAAAAACAAGAATAAAATAATCATGAACAAATATTCTCAAAGTACCTTAGAACTAGAGTATAGCCCACAAAATGTCATTTATACCTGAGTACTGTTCAAAGTACCACAAAAGGACATACATTTCCTTATAACCTCCATATTTCACTTTATGTGAGTGCTTGTGCATGAGCTCTGCAACAATTATTCAGTACAAATCGCTACCTGTGACAAGAGTAGCTGCTTTACTGATGTAAATCTAGCACATTAGCACAACTGTACAGACAGCTACAGCAGCAAAAACTCTGTCTCATGATCTAAAGAAATAGGTCAGCTTTATGAGGAAATCACTTGTTCTTGGAGGAAATAAAGAATGAACTTCCACTTGGGGAGAGATCCCCTTGAAGACAAGAGGCTAATGTGAATTTTCTTAGCAGAAAACCTGTTTTCTCTGCGAGTGAGGAAAAGGAAGAGCCAGTGGCCCAGCATCCCTGCCTGGGTGCAGAGAGATGCCTTTCATCACACTTACATGAGGCACAGTGCACAGGGGTACAAGGAGAGGATGGAGCTGTGACAGCACTCACATCACAGCCCTGGCAGCAGGGGTATACCGTGCTCATTGGCAAGGGAAGGCTACAACACATAGTGACCCTCAACAGCTTTGTGTGACAGTGAGAAAATGACAAGGGCCAGTGGGACTCACACATGCTCATCAGCACATTGCAAACTGACAGCCCTGTCCAAAGATTTCATGGATGCGGGTAAGGTACTCATATCTAAAAAGAAGACATTTGTTATGAATTTATGTCTTGTAATATATGTATTTTTATGTTCAAATATATTTAAATACATGTATGCCAATTATTTTTGGGCAAATGGAAGTGGGTAAAGTCAGCATATATTATGGTAAGTGCCATGGATTTTTTTACTTTCCAAATCTGTGTGTGTTTTAATATCAGCTGCTTCATCTCTTCACAGCTACTTACTACATCTTACCATGAAATGCCTGATAAAATCTGAAAGTGAAAAGGTGAAAAACCATCATAAGGGATTCTTCTCTTCTATGTCATGGGTACTGTCTTTTCTAATCCATGAGTTCACAGGTGAATTCTTCTTTGTTTTAGGGTTAGGCAGTGGGAGGATAGCTATATTTTTGGTCCTGTTTCCTGCCTTCTCAAGTGCAGCTTCCAAATATTCCAGTTATCCAGATTTTTAAACAGAGGCAAGAAACTCCACAGGAATACCCATTACTGCAGCCTATCAGATACAAGGAGAAGATGAGGGAACTGGGTTTGCTCAGCCTAAGAAAGGAAGGCTAATGAGAGACCTGGCTGTGGTCTGCAGCCACCTGAGAGGTGGGTGTGGAGGAGATGGAAACACTTCCAAAAAGTCTCCTCAAAGGTCCACAGTGGGAGGATGAGAAGCACTGGGATGAGGTTGAGGTACCTGCTGTGTGACTGGCCTGTTTTCAGTGAGAGGTTGGACTTGAGGCACCCTGAGGCCTCTTGTCCCCAGGTGACTCTGCTGAGCAGAAGACCTGGCTCCCCTGACAGATCAAACACTGCTTCCCACAAAAATGCTAGGCATTCCTCAGAGGAAAGAGCTTATCTTTGTGAGTGAAATCTGCACTGTCATCTACTCTGAATCTCAAATCAGATTTTAAGCACAAGACCCAAAGAGTCTCAGCCTTGTCAGCTTTCCAGAGGAAGTACTGTCCCACACAAACGTAACTTCACAGACCTGAGCTGGTTTACAAAGATGCACAGATTGTAGAGAGCAGTAAATATAATCTGAATGCAAACATCACTATGGTTTATCTTTTCAGTATGTTTGCCCATTAAACTAAGTTCTTTTGGGAATGAAGTACAGGCCAATTGAAAAATCAGTTAAATGTGTTCTCTTGATCACTTTTGCTCCCAAAACTGATGAGCATACAAATTATATGAATTAATACTTTCCAGTTCTAATTTCTCTGACTGGAAAGTTTATTTATTTAATCTGTGTTTATGGGAGGTTCGCATCTTCTCAATGTGAAGGGTTTTAACATGTTTCTAGGCAGGCAGTGTAAACAGTGTAATGCTGCACTGAATCTCCTGGTATTTGGTTCAACCCCCTCCTCAAAGGCAGCATCCTTTGATCTCAGTCCCTTGCTTCTGGACCCCTTCTCTCTCCTGGCTGCAGCCTCATGTGACACCTGCAGCTGGTGGGAAAGTGGGAGTTTTCCACAGGCATGCAGTGGAACAGCTGCCAGGTGCATGAGGCAGCACTCTGGGTATGCATTCATTGTGTATCTGTCTGTACAGGCTAAAAAAGCAGTCTATCGCAACCCAGTCAGTTGTTTAAGCAGTGTAAATGGCCACTTTTTCAGAAATTGGGTCTGTACTTTGACTGAAGACTCTGCCAGCCATGAAGAATCAAAAAACTTGCCTGTGCTAACAAAATTATCTTCCTGTTTCCTGGTTTCCATCATAAACACACGCAGAAAGGGTTGCTCTGCACCATGTAACAGCCACATTTGAGATAGAGCAGCAGTCTTTATTTCCAATTTGCTTTTATGTCAGTCCCCATCTTGCCCAAATCCTGTCAACCATTATCATATTAACAGCAGATTTGAAATACTTTTTTCCTTTACAGAGCAGAGATATCCAGTCCACTCTCAGATGACATGGTTAAAGTTTCGCAGTGTTGTCCTGTCACATGTCAGATTAATTAACTCAGACCTGATTAATTTAAACTAGAAGTTTCTTTTATTCAACCTTCTAGAATACCAAATTCCACTGATTTCCTGCAGAGATACACAGGCACAACAATTCCCATTGCAATCTTTCATTATTCTTTACAGAGATACTGTGCCATATTCCATATTCCCACTAGAATTGCAGTGATGTGGCTGTACTGACATGGGTAAAATTATTCTTGATTTACTTTGGCACAAAAGAGATCAGCATCATGTCTACTGGGATAAGATAGTTCCTCCCCATGGTCATATTTACTTTACTTAAGACTACCAAAAAAAAAGTATTGCTCAGACAGTTTCAGTATACCATCCTTTCTCACAGGAAAAAAGAAAAAAAAAAAAAAAAGGAAAAGTATAATTACAGCCTGCTCTAAGGTGAACTGCTGCTTTTTGTGATTATCTGGAAGAATGAGAGAATGAGAACAGTATCAATCCAGCAAAATATCTCTGATGTTTGGTTTTACATGTACTCATAATATTCTTTATCCAGTACTGCTTAAGAAATAATCAGGCCTGAAAAAAACTTTCCTCAAAAAAGGGAGGCAGCTTTCATTAAAAATTGAGAAAGCAACTGAAATGAAAATAATTTAAGCTCATGCTATTTTTATGCACAAGTATTTGCCAGCTTTGGCAAAAACCAGCAGATCCTTTAGAAGGTACCACCAAGAATTGCTGTCTTTGGCTTGTGGAGTTCTATCAGCTAAGCAAAAAGGAAGGCTGGGGAAAACAACTGAAAAAGAGGCATTTGATAGATGAAGATTGTCAAGGATAGGCAAGCAAGTGACAGAAGCTGCTTCATTGAGGCAGGAAGATGAATGCTTCAAAAGACTTTCTTTTCACATTGGTGAATATCTTCCACTATTTCTATTTAATTTATCAAGACTAGTGCTATCTGAAAAATTTATTGGCTTTTTAGAAGTCAATTAGCATTACTGAATAACCACTTTACTTCTCATGCATATCAGTTTTGGAAATTAAGTGTACATCCTCAGGGTGCTCAGGCCCCAGAGTGGTAAGAATAATACAAGACCTTGAAATAAGTAGAAACTGCTCAATATATAAACATATTTATATAATTCTACTTGTGATAATGTTTCAACAGGCTATGGGGAAGAGTGACAGCGCTTCTGTGGATGCACAGAAAGTTTGTTTAGCCACAACTCTTGGCCAATACATCTTCTCTTTCAGCACTAGTTTGCAGCCCAGCATCTTCTAACTAATCTGTGAAACTATCAGTTACTCCATGCAGCCAAGAAGCCTTAAAGGCAAAATCCTAGGCCTTTCCCTAACATTTCACTAACATTAATATGAGTACTTTGCATAAAGAGCTTACAAATGGGGTTCAAAAAGTTAAGCAGAGGCTCTGTTAGCTCTACATCTTGACATAACAAACTGTACATGAAGAGCATTGAATCATCTCCACGTTTGTATTGCTCAATCCATGAGCTTTAAAGACATGCCGAATAAAAATTTTCTTAGGAGTTCTCACTGTGCTGTAACACAAAAATCTTTTACAGCTGAAAAATCTCTTTTAAATTAAAATCTAAATAGAGGATTTCCCTCCTCCTCTGATAACATAGCCATAATATTCTATTTATTTATATTTTTTTGTGATCTTCCATGTGCAATTAGGGAATGCATTCTAGGTTTTAAGTCTATTTTAATTCATTCCTCAATGAAAACTGAGGTTCTTATGTGCCCTCTTGACACTGGACTTTACAAAACTGCAAGAAGATATTGTGCTTAAAGAGCACTGCCAACACTGAAAAAAAAACACAAAACAAAATACTCACCAGAAAACACCACTTTTTCAAAGCAGGTGTTTATGGAGAGGGAGCTCTCTTGCTGTCTTAAAATTCCCCCTTAAGTTAATTTTGCATAACAGCTATGGCTAAGTGGCAGATTGGGTGGATCTGGCACAGCTTGTGACCCAAAAAGACCATCAGTAGCTACTCTCTGAAACCTAAGATGCTCTCTGCATACAGCAGCAGAGACTGAGATGGATATCAGAGGCAGCCGGGTGCCAGAAAATGGAAATAGTTGTGTGGGTCACTAAAACGCTGATGTCAGCTCAGCACCTTACACCTCCGTGTGCTCGGGCTGAAGTGACTCCTGATGTTCATAAATCTCCCCCTTCTACCTCTGGTTTTCATCAAGGATCAACATGAAGGCAATGAAAAAGGCACCAGGCAGAGTTGAATTAAACACACAGACATATTTTCAGCCATGTTCTCTGCACCCTGCCCTAAACAGGTATGATTTCAGTACAGGTAGGGACAGATGCCTATCTGAGGAAGAGGTTTAATCTACCAAAGTTTATTCCATTTAGAGGGACTGTTTTCAGGACTACAAAGAAAGAATCATTCTTCAATCAATGTCTGAGAAGATCTGTGTCCAGTAAGTGCTTACTACTTTTTTCATGCTCTTCTCCGGAGACCTATGAGACAGATGGCTCAAAGGACCTAACCCTCATTTCTCCAGAACAGAAGGCTTTGCCCTTGGGCTTATTGCTGTCACAGCATGCATATGACCTCTGCTTCTCTTTTCCTGAAGCTGAGCTTGCCCACTAGTTCTAGGTCCTGTGGTGACTTGTATGGGCAATGTTTATTTGTCACCAAATAAGCTTAAGATTATACATAGACAAAAAAAAAATAAAAAAAATAAAAAAAAAATAATTACACAAAATTTTATCTTCCTTTTTTTGGGAAAAAAAATTTAAACTTTTCAGACTAGCTTTGCTGAAAGTCAAAAGATTAATCCTATTTGCAAATATGTATATGCAAATGAACTGTATCTCTCAAATGAGAACTTGCATAGACAAACTTTCAGGTTCAAGAACCCAGGTGTAGCAGCTGTGATCATTTAATTTCTACAGACACATTTCTGATGAAACAGATTAATTTTAAAATGTGCAATATGGACAGAGATGCAGCAATTCACACTGCATTTCAAACAATTCCTGCTCAGCATTGCTAATTAGGAAATCCCAGCAAAACAAGAAATATGATACCTCATAGTGCTGTCAGAAGTCTGAAAACCAGCAAATTCCAAACACTCCAAAGAGAAAGTCTTAAGAACTCCCAGTGCAACAAATCTGTTCAATATGAAAGCTTTATAGATCTTGTTCAAAGTTTCAACAAATGCAAATATCATCACTGCATATAGGCTCTGAGCTGATGTCATCTGCTATACCTCCATGGAAGTCAGTGATGATACATTGATTTCCACTAATGAAGGTTTGACCAAAAAAAAATGCTGCATTAATTCACCTAGGAAATACTTTTTTCCCTCCCACTTTCAAACTTTATTTAGCTTTTCTCCAGGGGAGCAGAAGTGCTGAATTAGCATTACATACATTTAGCATCCTCACCTGGAGCCAAGCACACTGTAAGCACAAGGAGGGCATAAGGAATTCACCACTGTGTCTCAGTCTTAGTATATAGATTGAGATAATCACTGTCATAGAGATGAAGAAAAAGCATCACAGAGGTTGTTCTGGAAAAGTTTTGAGATGTCTAGAAAAACTGTGCCAACACTTGGGAAACAAGTTAGGTTTAGGTAGTTTTAGGACTCCAGATACAAATAAAGCACTTAGGAAGAAAGAATAGAAGAGTTCAGTTGGGTAATCCCTCAAAAAATTTTAAAGAAGAAAACTTCTGAGAAACAAGATAGATTGGAATAATAAAAATAACTTAAAATATATCCTCCTGGTTTAGCAGTATATTTTAGTCTTATCAAAGTACTATGTTTTCTCTGATAAAATGTAAGAACGGAAGTATAACTTTTCTTAAGAAGAGTGATGAGTGACCCAGTTTTAGAGGTAGCATTCATACTCTTATCCTCTGGGTTTTATGTTTAAAAGATTATCTTGACATTAGTAAAGAGGCTTTACTGTATTTTCCCAGTTAAGTTTTGGACTCCACGTTTACAGAGAAAGCTAAGCTGATAAGAGAGAAGAAAAAAGGTTTCAAATAAGAGTTCCATTAAAAAAACCACAAAAGCCTTTTAAAGATACTAATTTCTGAAATTTCTTTTTGGGTTCCATTCCATCCTCCCCTCACCCCCCTCACCCCTCCTCCACCAAAAGTACTTGTTGGATGACTTATTTGATGCTATCCCCATCTAGAACTCAACAGTTATGCACAGTGAGGCTCCTTAGGTTGCAGCAATTTTAAGTAGGACACTTATTCTCCCCAGAGAAGAGAGCAAAGCCCCAGGCACTCAGTGTACTTTCCTGCCACTTGTCAGAAGTACTCGCTTTGTTTGGTTTAGAAGCTGGGAATATACCAAAGATGAGAGTCAGGGCTATGATTATTTAAAGAAACCATTTTATCCTCGCACCTTGATAGAACGGGAACAAACATCATGGTCAGGTCATTGAGTTCTTTCATTAAAAATATCCTTTCACCAGCGTCACAGATACAAAACTCTTGTTATCTAAGAAAGTTACATATAAAAGTAATTAATGCAAGAAAAATAATTTAGCTATCCAGGCAACAGTTAAAAACATTTCCATTTTGCTCACATGCTTTTCTTGATCAGTAGTACAAAGAAGGTCCTTGTTTGAATTTTTCAGTGATCTAAATCTAGCTGGGAATCAGATTTGAATGAGAAGTTGGTTGCTAGGCCAGATAAACAGATTCACCCTCCTTTTGGTGTTTCAAAGGTTGTTTTCAAACTGAATACCTTTTTTTCAGACATGACATATTCTAAAGCTGTTCTGGAGGGCTTACTGCTGTGGTTACAACCTGCACGGGTTGACCTGAAACATACCACAAACAGCTTGATTTAAGGCCAGAAGGAAACTTGTACCCTTCACTTTCCTATGAGAGAAACTCAGACATGTAATGTTATTATAATATCTTTATAGTTTTGAAATGCAAAAAGCCAACCATATAATCATCACGTTCTATTCTACATAATTACAGTAATTTTGTAACATATCCAGAAAGTAAACACAAAAGAAATGTAATTGCCGTTTTCCCCAACAGCTGGTAAAACCACTGTTTTAAACTTAAACCTACAAAACCACTGTCATTCCTTATGCTAGTGATAACTGGAACAGCACAAAACAATCTTTAGATTTTGTTGTTTTATAAAATATATTGATTAAACAGTTGATTGAAGTTAGAGATTTCAAATAGTGGAACATCCCAAATGATATAAGAAGGATTTTGCATATTGTCAGTGGAACAAAGGAGCAGAGAGCACTTGCACAAAGTGGTTTTGATATCAATAGGCTGAATTGTCACAGCTATGAATCATCATAAAAAACTGCTGTAATAAGTAATACAAGACTTTGTAAGATATTCTTTAGTGAATCATAGGTTTAAAAAAAATCCCAAAACTAAACCCCAAACCATTTAACTTCTTTTATCTTTTTTCCCCCCTATCAGAATGATATTACACAACACAGAAAACTAATTTTCACATTCTAGTGCCTTATTGTACATGCCCTCAAAAGAAATAGAATGGTTCTCTTTTTCTTTAAGGTATCTATGAATATATAAGAAAATATCAAGACTAAAAACACCCCAGCATTTTGATTGATTGAAAGATTAGCATCCACTGAATTGTTTCTAATTAATTTTTTTTTTGTGTTAGTTTCATAGTATCGCTTGCATTTTATCTAACTTTTTGTTATTTTTTTTCATAACATGTTTCCATATCTTCAGAAGGGGCATAAGTAGTAGGGAAAGGGTTGTTTGAGCTTTTGTCATCAGGAAGAAAACAGACACTTTTGTGTGGGATAGGTAGGCTCCAGCACATCAAGCTTCCATGGCGAAGGGAGATGGCACTGGTGTAGATAAATCAGACAAATGCTCTGGACCCATACACAGTCTTCTGCTTTGCCAGCACTCAGGCTGCACCAAACACAAAACTGATTTATACATATTTTAGAAAGGAGATGAGGTTCCAAAGAGGCTGGGTGGCATGAAACAGAGCTCCATGTTGGCACAGACATGCGATTGTTGGAGCACAGCTGATTTAGCAGGTGCATCTGTAGCTGTGTGTGGGACACCAAGGATTTCTTCCCCTCTGTCCCAAGGGAAACCTCAGTTCCAAGAGCAACTGCTACAAACATTCAGCTTTGCAAGTTTGGTTTTTCTAATATGACAATCACATCAGGGACAGAACTGAACGATGAAACTAAGCAGTGAAATTTTTTCCATTATTGAATTTTTCTTCTTTGAATAAACTGGGATCTATTTTCTCATAAAAAGCATAGAAGCTTTGCAGCAGTAAATACGATATAAGACAAAACTTCTTCTTATTCATGGATCTGATGGGAGTTTTTGCATGATCTTGGTTAGCTCTACAAAGCTAGCATTTAAACAGCCAATACAAATTTCATGAGAGTAGTTGACAAATAAATACTTCTTTTCCTTGTTCTGGACCACTGTATCAAAAATTCATAGAAAAGAATCCATAACCCAATGGCTTTGAAAAACAGAAGACAATATTATAGGTTTTCAATGCAATCTGAACACATATTAAGATGAATTCTTCAAAGAATTTCTATGAAGCTTGGAATATGATAAGTGTAAAACCTCAAAATCTATGATGACAGTTAATCATCTAACACAAGGGAGTCCATTTCCTAAATAAGGCACCTCCTTGAACTGAGCTGCCTTACCAAGCTTTAAGCTTAGAGCTTAAAGATTAATTTAAAAAAATACTTCAGTGAAAGATGGTTTTGACACATCCTTAGCATCCCTCATGTCTTCTTATGCAATACTTGGCAAGTGTTGTTGCATATTTAGAAAACAATAAATACAGTGTAGAAAGCCAGCTCTGAAGGGATGCAAGTATACTTTTTGCATGTTTTGCATCTCTGACCTATTCCTAGGAAAAAAATGCCACTTACTAAAAATTTATACTGTTTCTGTACATGTGTGTAATTGTAAATTAGTTTCAATACAAAAAATACTCTTTACTATTGACTAGTAGCTATGAGTTCTCCCAATATCACTGAAATCTGTGACATCCTTTTTAAGAATATGTGAAACAATTCTTAACAAAGCTCCAAGGATTAAGCAGAGAAAAAGATAGTTTAGATCTTTAGCACTCCCCACTGATGAAAAACTGTTTAGATTCAAAGATTTAACTGTGTGAATTCAGTCTTTGGCCAACAACCATACCAAGAAACTCTTGCACTGGGCACAGATGTGTGCAAAGCTCAGCCATATGAAAAATAAACTACAATGAACCCATAAGTGAGCACTGAGGAAGAAGGGGGAAAAAAACCTCAACAAGGTGTGATGAAACAAAAAAGAGTCTTGGAAAATGAAATGAGATCAGAAACCAAACAGAAAATGAAACTGATATCTGCATAGGCTATGTTGTTAAAATTGATTTTACAATAATTTCTACAAAACTTATAGCAGAATTTTGCACTCAAATTAACTCTTTCCTGCATCAGCTCTTACAAGCAGTTTTCTTGGTTCTCCTATATCTGTGAGATACATTTTTCCACCATGTCCAGCTAGACTCTTCTGAATTCTCAGCACTGTGACTGCTTTGCTTAATGAGGGAAGGCTGAACCCCAACTGAGGTTTCACATCACATTCAGGGAATGCATACAGAAATGAATGCTGACGGTGAACATGTGCTCTGGGAGGTGGATGAGGGCCAGTCTGTGAAATCTGACAGACTTTACTGCCTTGCAGAACAGTCGGGTCAGCAGAAAGCACTCTCAACTCTCCTGGCTTAAACAGGCAGTGCTGGTAATGGTTAGATTTTATTAATCTTTCATCATCTTTCTGTGAAGTTCTAGGGATTTTTAACAGATTCTGTTGTCATATCTCTTCAAGAGCAACCAGCAAGACCCTGATGTGACTTCCAGGAAGGAAAACCTGCAGGAAGTCTGCAGAAAGGGACTGGTGTAAGCAGATGGTACAGACAGAAATCTCCTTTGCTTTATTTTCTGGCTGAAGAGAATTTTGGAACTGCACGTTTTGGGCAACACAACGTAGAAACATTTGAGCTGAAGGAGCAGCATAACCCTGGCCATGTTCTCAGGCTTTCTCAGCAGAACCTATTTGTTTAGGCACAAAGGTGCTGTTCTGCCTCATGTCCTCCAAAGTGTTGAAAATGAATGCATCATCTCAAGTCAAGGTGATCACCATCACATAGAAATTCTACAGCTTTTTTCTCCTTCACTGTCCTTCACTACAGTCTTAGGCACCTGGGATCAGAATTCATCCAAAGAGAAGGGTAGACTCTTATTTTTCAATGTCTTTCCTATCATGGTTCTCCTTTCCTTCCTCCCTCCAGGAGTATAGACACCAGGCACACTTTTCCCCCAGAGCTTTTGCTACCCAAGTCCTGGATGAAATGACATCCAATGTCTTTGAAGGTGAAGAACTGAAGATTTGCAGGTCAGAGAACACTGAAACCTCACAAAATGTGACAAAACATTATGAGGAGTTAGGTAATTTTAAAAATGGACAATTTTTTTTTTTTTTTTTGACAAGCTTATTTAGAATGAAACTCTATTTTTCTTGAGCCCTTATGTTTAATTGAGTTCTTTTTTCTTCCACCAGTGTATCTCAGTAATATAGCACTTCTCAGAAACTGACACATAATAATTTTTGTTTAAGAAGAAGTTTTATTAATCATTTCTTTTGGACTTGGAAAGAAAAATACTCGGTGAGTCCTAAAAGACAAAGACTATTTCCTTTGGGCTTTGATACCATGAGGAGTCCTGCAGAAAATCCTTAAAAGACCACATTGGAACAGGCCAAGCAACAATGGAGAGGTTATGTTTTCACTAGTGATGATGTTTTTGACTCCTGTAAACTCCTACTGGCAGTTCTCTGGCGCATCTCAACCCATGATGTTTGCCTCTTGAGCCTCCAGCAGGGGGACAGGAAGGAGCAAGCAGAAGGGTGGTTTTAGCAGAGCACTGAATTGGAGAATAATATTCCTAAACCATGACAGCTATCAATTTCACTCTTTTCTACTATTTGTATTTGTATTTGTATTTGTATTTGTTCAGCAACAATCATTATTAAAAAATCATTGAATGGTTTAGTTTAGGAGGGACCTTAAAAATCATCTAGTTCCAAGCCTCCTGCCATTGGCAGGGACACATCCTACTTGACCAGGTTGCTAAATGCCCCATCCAACCTGGCCTTGAAAACTGCCAGAGATGGGCCACCCACAGCTTCTCTGGACAACCTGTTCCAGTGTCTCACCAACCTCACAATTCTGCATACCTAGCTACATTTTCCCTCTTTCAGTGTGAATTCTTTTTTCCTTGTCCCATTGCTATGGCTTCTGATGAAGAATTAAAAAATATGAATGAATCCTATACTAGAGAGTCCTGTGCTCTCACACAGTAGGGAACTTGCCATTTTCCTGTATCTATTGCTCAAGGTATTAAACCCACGAGGAAACTGGAACTGCTTTTAGAGAGAGTGCAACAGATATTGCTCTCTAAAGCCTTGAGAAAGAAAATTATCCCAGGTGTGGAAGAACATTATTATGACTGTTCTGCTGACTGCTATCCCTTCAGCTGACATGCAGGAAAACAGACCAAATCAGGAAAAAAAAGCTGTACACTTCTGGTACCAGCACCACATCTCCTGTTGCCCCATCAAAATTGGCTGACACCAATGATAACACCTTAAACTCGTGCTACACACAGCCCTACTTCCTCTGTGGATCACTAGCTGGTATCTGCTCATGTGGATAAGACAGATACATTTTTCCTAACACTGCATAACTCTCTGTGTAGCTTTATCAGGGATAATGCTGACTCAGCATTATCCACTCAGATCTGCTCAGACTGCCAGAACTCAGATGAGGGATATGCACATTTCAAATGCTGTAACTCACAGTGATATCTCTTTCTTCATCAATAACACCGATTTCTACTCTGCAGTTTTCCCTGCTGCTGCTCCCATAGACAGTACAGGACAAGCTCTGTGACACTGATTGTAAACCCTGACATAAACAGCAGGATTGTTATCTGCCCTTCAAAAGATAGGAGCACTGTCAGCAGGAGCCTATTTAAGCTTATTAAACAGGCAAAATCATTTCACTCCTGTCAAAGTTTTGTTTTCAAATTTCTCTGTGGAAAGAAGTTTCCTTCATTTCTATTATCATTCTCCTGATGTTTTCATTCACTGATGAAACTTCTCCAAGGAAAGGAGGAAATGTGGAAATTTTCATTTTAGTCCCTTAGCTACATATATTACTTCTACCTTATCAACAAATATGTACTACTTTGCACAGTCATGTGTTAATCTCTATAGCAGCCAGCACAGGAGGCTATGTAGTCATCTTTAGCACACTGCAGATATGTGTTTTCCATTATACTGTGCTCAGAAAGCTTTTCTCCCTGGGGGGCTTCTAATGTGATATTTAGTTTGAATCCTAATGCAGCTAAGCTCCATCAAAACCATGCATATGGACTCAAGGATAGCGGTAAATAATGCAAAAATAGATCAATACTAATCTTGACTTGTTTGTGTGTAATTCTCACAGAGCTCTTATGACTCCAGCCACATCCTGTGCCAGAGATTCTGGCTGGCTGCTCATTCCCAAGTTGTGGCAGGGACTTCAGGAGTATCCAACATATGTGAAATGTAAGGAGAATTGCATTCTCTGTCTCTAAATAAATAGGATATAGTCTCTAGAATTTATTCTTTTACAGAGAAGAATGGAGTTAAAGGCATGAAATAAATAACTAGTGTTGCTTACTACTGTAGGACTTAGATTTCTGATCCTATTGTGTTATTGTATTTTATTTATCCAGCTTTTCAAGAACAGAAAACAACTATTATTTATTATAAATCTTAAAAGAAGTAAACAGTTTTTCTATATTGTACTTGTTATGTCAGTAGACTATATTTGTACGTGTGTATTCTATGCTAGAAAAAAGTCAACCATTCACAATGTTTTATTGAAAAACTATTTAAATCCAACTATTTGTTTGGCCCCATTAAATAATAATAAACATTTAGTTCTTAAAGTGTGTATTTTTATCTTATAGCTTGGATCCTGTAAGCAAACATCTAATTATCTTCTAAAGATGTTCTGTTTGGAAATAATTCGGAATTATGCAATTTCCTGGGCAAAGAACTGTCTTCACTCTTCTTCCCCCATTCTATTTATCTGTTGTAATTTTACTTGTTTTTATATTCACCAGTTCCTTTTTGTAATACCAAGTAAAAAGCTTCTTTTTCAAACATCAGAAGAGCATCATGTAGAGGACATCAGCTCCTTGCAGGGTTCTAGAGGTAGTTTTTGCTTATTAGAAAGTAGCAGACAGATTGCTGACGAAGGTTCTAATAAGCAACATTAAAGCATTAATACCATGAGCTCAGGGTTTTGTACAACATAGCAAACCGTATGCTGCAGAACTTGGGATCTCTTTCCAGCTGTCAACTGACAGTATCCCTGGGTTCCTGTTAATTGGCGACACACCAAGGCAAACAAGTCAGCTAATTCCAGAACACTGAACTGATTAACTTCGGGTGCATATACATATTTATAAAGAGAGAGCTGCTTTTGTCTCAATAATTAAAACTAAGTTTAGTTTTCAATTTTAAAAGTTGTGGAATACAAAAGTACAAATGGCAAAAAAACCCCCCACAACCTAGGACTAATTCTTTCAAGCAAATGTTTGAAAACCGTATTGATGTCAAAAATAGAAAATGTCTATGTATGTAGAAAACTGGGATTAGTCAGTCATTGTATCATTCTTGTCTACTCATAAAAGCATCACAATTATCTTTATACTACAAGACAAAGACATTTTACAACAATATAGCATTTTCTCTACTTTAACACTGATCAACTAGATTAAAATAGACTAGTTTTCACTTTTTTCCTCTTTAAATTCATACAATTTTATCAGAAAGCCATAAACTGAGAAAATAATGTCTTTTTAGATATATAACATCATAAAGTATTTCCTTTGATTCTTTTTAGTGTAAATATGAATGTTTGGGTCAGCAGGTACCACTCTCCACTGTCATGTACACTGTCGTGTCTCTTGGCTGCACAATCAAACCTAACATTTGCAGGGTACAACATCCTATAGAGCAGTCAGGAAAGCATTTCTACTCTATGACCAGAATTTTGTGATTTGGTAAAGAAAGAAAACTAAAGAAATCAAAGAGCTGGGAAAGGAAAGCACATTGATGGTATGCCGCAGAGTGACGGCATTAGAAGCTGTAGATGGTGAGGACGATCCCAAAGAAACTTCTGATTTTATTTGTCTCCATGCATGCCTGATCTCCTCACCAATCAGAATGTGCATCTAAGGATAGGCCCAGGTCAGGGTTACCCTTTCTTATGACCACACTGAAAGAAAATGTGGTCTCTTTTCAATATAACAGAATTACAAAGAGTTCTGAAAGCAGAATTTGAAACCCCATGTCTGGTTAATAACAGCAGTGTCTTCCATTTCAAAGAAGAAATATGTGTCTTGTATTTGTACTTCTGGTCCCATCACTTCTGCATTCCTGGTTTCAGTGTGACCCAATTGAAACAGAGAGCTGGAAAATGTCCCAGTAGTCTGCCTTGCTCTCCTGATGAAAGGAGCTGTGATTTTAAACTCCCTAAAGATGTGAGAACAAATCAGTAGAACACATCCATGGCTAAAAGTAGAATTGTTGTGCTGATACATGGTCAACTATCAATGTTTTTTCTTATTTTTGAAAAAAAACCCCAAAAACATTTCCCCTCAAAGATGGACAATAGTGTTTTAATCTATAGTTTCTCCTGTGTTTTTTGGTCAGGTTCTCTTTACATTTATTATTGTAACTTATCAATTTAAAATAAATCACCTTGATCACAACTAAATTTAAAGAACCTAAAAGATTGGGGATATTGTTTTGTTATAGAACTGAAGATCTTATTCTAGTACTACCTCTCCATGACCTCTTTTATAATTTGGAGCAACTCCACACTAACAAACAAACATTCTGCTCCAAATCCTTGTTACTGTGAGTTTCCAAACAACTTTTTTTTTTACAGGTTTTCTTAGTGGTAAAATGTTATACCTGGCAAATATTTTTAAGTGCTTTATTTTTCTTCTTTTGCCCACCAAAGTAGTATACATTTTATATTAAATTCTCATCCTGGGGGTCATTGTGTCCCTTCTGAACACTGTCCACACTCATTAAATAGAACCATTGTATAGCACAGAATGCTGCTATGGCTGCAGGCAGGAGCAGGAATCCTAAAAGATATGTATTCAAATATTAAAAAATTATATGCAATATTTTCTGTTTCTTGAATAAGCAAATCAACAGAGGAAAGGGTTATGCTTATATAAAGTATCTCAGCTTGAGTGTGACAACATTAATTATCCACTGTAACATGCTGATTTATAATTATGAAATCAGTAATTTAATTGGCATCTAATGCAGTAAAAACATTCCTGCCAGTGTCATTATCTGAGTGCCAGTGCTTGATGCTTTCAAACTTAGTTAAGCTGTCAGAAATTATTACTCTGTTAAATGCATATACCTGCAAAACTGATAACCATTTAACAAAAATGTTTTAAAAGGCCCTGCTACATGACCGATGAAGGTACTATCTACACATTTCAGACAAACCAGCCAAGCTCACTGCTGGCCATCAAACACCTCTCACTGTTGATAGAAATAGCATCTGTACTCCTTGGGAAGAGAAGCTGCCACTGAATCCCACAGCTGATATTTGGATCACTGATTATGTCAATCTGAGTGTCAGAGCTTAACTCCTGGGTGCAACTGCATCTGTGTGTTTGTAGGTTTGTGATGGGCATTATAAACTACAGATTAGTGGACTCATCAAAAGATGAGGCTGACCACTTTGAATGAAGCACAGATGAGCAGTACATGAGCTGGGATCGGCTCAGCCAGTTCACTGTACTCGAGGTACTATGTGTTAAAGAACCTGGGGACTAGTTTTACTCCTGCTAGTTCTTTTGCTCCTGAACTTGAGATCATAGCCAGAGCAGCAGGAAGTTCTTCAACCTTGTAGACTTGGGTGAAGGGCCTGATCTTCACAGAGGGACACACACAAAGGAAATATATCAAAATAACCTTAACAGGACAGTGATCTGCATGAATGATGCTCTGTCAAAAGAAGAATCTAAGTTAAAAACTGGATACAGCAGGTGGTAGAAAGCAGAAAAGAGAATAAAAAAACAGTGCTGTAGTCAGTAAATCATTGTACAATGGTTTCTTAACCTTGCTCTACATGACGTATTGTGCCTGTGTAACTATTTCTGTGATGGAAGGGATTCCTTCTACTGAAATGGTTTTACATCTGCAGCTGCTAATGGGTCTGAAGTACTACCTCTCTATGCAGTTCATTAAACCCTATGGGAATAAGCCTGGATAAGCTAGATATAACTGATGACATAACAACATGAGCTGCTGAAATATTTAGGCATAATTTTCAGTTATTGCATACTGGACTTTTTTGGCTTCCTAGCACAGTCGAAATGCTGCAACTGCTGAGTGTGAACAAGACCATTTTCTCAGATCATTTTAGAAGAGTGTCAGTTCCTTAGAGAATATGTCATTTTGATATAAATAAAAGTATTCAACTAAAAGCTGCTAAGCTAAAGATAGATATAAGTATAACCAAGAAAAATATAGTATTACCAAGAGCACGGCCTATGAGGATTCCTGAGGACAAATAAAGAACTTCACATTAAAAGTATCATGCTGTCAGATGTGTGTATATGGAGTAGGATTCAACTCATATTAACAAAAAGTTAAACAACAAACTTCAATGGGAATCTCTCTGCAGCCAGTGGAGACACGCATTTCCCTGGGGTGATCCATCCATTCCCAAGGTAGTGTTGCACAATGTCTTTATGTTTTCTATCACAAAGAGCTTTGTACTTGCAATTCTGCAGCCTGTCTTTCACTTGCAGCTCAATTCCCTCACTGAAGTCACAATGGAAGTGGTTTTGCGTTTTCTTATGACAATATTTTCTCATTCCTGTGGGAATGACCATAACCATTGTGCGAGTCACCGTTCTTCCATCCTTTCCCAACATTTTGGTTACTCAGTGGAACAAATGGCATGCATGCAGACAGCTTAACTGTTTGCAGCACCTGCTCCCAAAATCTGCTTCCATCAGCACTTAGCAACATTGTGCTCATAAAAGCAGAGAGCCTGAGCGTGTTGAAGACATCCATACAGGTACTACTGAAGTTTGTGTGCATGTGTGCTGGTAAAACACCTGATGCTGATGGAAGCAGGACCTGAGGGTGCTCAGCTGTGGATCTTGTCACTTCTCTGCCCCTTTATGGCCACCAGGGTAACTTTTCATTTTCCCTTTTCTCTCTCTCTTGTTTTTATCTTTGCCCAAAAGCTACTTTGACTGCCCATACACGCCATCAGCTATGAAGCCTGCTGATAAATCTCTCTGCATGTAAATCTTTCTCCTTTGTGCCAGAATAGGTGACTGATAACTTTTAAACACCTGATTTTCTGACAGCTGGAGTTAGGTCAAACAAATCCCACCCTCAGGCAGTGTTAAGATGCAGGGAGCTGGCAGAAGCCCTTTCTAAAAATCTGACTTTTAAGTACTTAGTTTCTGTGCAGAATCCTGAAGTCTGTGAGCAATACACAGTAGCAGTAGCATTACAGCTTATGCTTGTATAGTAACTTAATTGTTCATGCTCAGTCTTTCCAGTATTTCCCACAGCTTCTGTTCAAAAGTGAGCCTCAGCCTCACAAGCACTTTTAAGTATGTGGTAGCATTAATAGGCCATAATCACAGAAGTGGAACTGTAAGAAGTAAACTCTCTAGTTTAGTACTTGTAACTCAAGACTCATAAGCTGCTTTGATCAATATAAAGGTAATTCACTGGAATAAAAAAAAGAAGTAAATAGAAAAAAAAAATAAAAACTAAGCCTTTATTTAGACAATTGAAAAAAGCAGGATATGCAAAAGAATGTGGAATACTCAATTCAATTTCTTTGTGTATTTTTTATTGTCAATTGTCATCACTAAGAAGATTCACAATGAGAGCATCATCCCAATTTTTAATCACTTTAAACACAGATTTGTGAAGCATCACACAATTACCTTTTATTCTCCTTTTTCTCCCATAAGAATTATAGAAAAAGAGCTGATTTTAAAATAGCATTCTGCAATACATAATGGCCAAGTATTTATAAAATATTAACTGTTAGTGAGACTCCTCAGAATAGTCAATTGCTACCCATTGTCTAATGAAAATGAAACCAATTCAAAGCAGCCACTCCTGCAAAGATACCCACCACAGCAGAGGGTAGAGATTGTAATGAAAAACATTACATCTTTAAAAGAATAAGAAAGAAATATGAAATGCAGAAAGTTTCAGTTAAGTACACAAAACACAAAAGTCTTCTGTTAAGACATTCTGAGAGAGGCCTGACCCACCAGCCCTCCAAACCAGGCAGACAGTAAGTGAGACACAGCAGAGCAAATTAGGAACTCACAGACATAGTTATGTAGTTTCTGGAGCAGAGCTGATTCACATCCAGCCTAAAAGAAGCCTAGGGAAAAAGCTAGCCTGCAGAAGTAGCCTGTTAAAAAATTTGCTTACTCATTTTGCTGTTAGATGTAATCCATAATTGAGCATTAGATAGTTCGTTTGAGACAACTCAATGTTGAGAGTGCTCATAACTTTTTGTGAGTGTCCTAATGTGCTTTTCTTAAAGAACTAGCTTCTAGCTGTTATTTTTATTGAATTGTTGAGTTATAATTTTTAGGCATATTTCTGGCCTCAATAGCTGTGCTAAATTTTGAAAATATTATCAGACAATATAAAACCAGAAGGCAAATAAAAACAAGTGCAAGTGTTGGCTTGTTTTGACTTATTTTTACATTGTGATTTTTCAACAGCAAAGATTAAGCACATACTTATATGTTTTGCTAAACTTAAATTGATATCTGTGTAAAGCACAGAAGAGAATAGGAGGCAAGTAGGACTTATGGCTTGAAAGCTAAGAGCTTTCTGGAATTGGGACTTGGTCAGTCTTTTGTAGAAGCTAATTTAGATTCTATTTAGCTAAAACACAACTCAGCGGCATATTAATTTATTCAAGTTGTTAGAAAGTAATTAGTGAACAAGTCAAGAAATAAAATTAATCAATGTTACAATATAGCATGTATCTGGAAAAAAAAAGCTACAAAGTATATAAGGAAAAAGTAGCCATCATTTATATTAAAGAAAACTCACTTCACATAAATAGTAAATGTCAGTTAAAGCCAAGGGAAATATGTACCATGTTCAACAGTATTAAAACTGACATAACATGAATGATTGTCAAAAACTGATGGTATCTGGCAATGTTAAGAAATATTAAATAGGCAAGAGATTTTTTATACTGTTTTACCATTTTTGACAGTTTATATACCTAGAAAGAAGGTTCATTTATAGTTGTAAAAATGCAACCTATTCAGTTTTGTTTCCTATTCTATGAGACACTTGAGCAGCTATGAAAAGATAATTTGGGCTCAAATAAAGGCTTTTGTAATTGCTGTCAACTTGGCCAAATACTGTTTTGAGCAATCTGGATGAAAGATTTGACAGTATACTTAGTTCAACACAAATTTAATAAAGGCAACTGAAAGAAAAAGCTGCATCTTACAAGGGGAGGGAAGTGAAGGAACCTGCTATTTCCACACATTTTTATATCTTTTTCTCCTGTTAAGGACTAAAATCCATTCATTTTGATCTACACATTTCATTTACATGAAAGGGTGCCTCCAGGACTTAGCCTGTGTCTGAAATACCAGGTTTTTTAAATGAAAAATGGTCTTTGACACTGAGTCATTCATTGACTTGGGGTTATATGAACACAGCATTTGCGAGTTGTTCTGTTCCATGTATATTTAATAAAATATGGTTGATTGTCACTTCCTGTTTTAGCCAAGTCACACACAGTTTTTGTTTTCCAACACCAATTCTGCTTCTTTGTTCCACCATCCCCCATCTTCCCCTCACATGTTAATTTCTATTCTACAAGATGAATGGCACTCAGGAGGGAAACAGTGGCACCAAAATTCCAATGCTGTGTCATAAATTAGTTGATATAATTTTTTTTGACTGTTAGGACCAACATTGCCTTAGTATTCATGGAAGATAATGATATATCTATTTGAAAAAAATAACCTGTACCAGAATAAAAGAGGACTGGAACCAAAAAAGTCCAAAAATCCCACACTTTGCCTCCCTTATGGAAGATAGAAATTTTGGAAGACTTAAAAAAATTAAAATATTATAATAACCAAAGGAAGTTTTAGCAAGAGAGAGGTGTTTGGAAGATGTTGCTGTATTGTCTGAAGCTGCATATGAACTTCAAAACAGAAATTCTCATGAATATGCACTATAAATATACACACCAAAATGAGAAAAAGAAATTGAAATCCATAAGGCCATTCAGAGCCACTGCTTCTGCTGTCAAAATTAATGATTTTTCCTTTCTTCCCTAAGGGTTGATTGCTAACACTGTACAGCACCAGAGGCTTTCATCAACGTGATGAAAAAAGAAGCTATTCCAAGACCCAAAACTTACTTTACCCTATTCAGAGTTGTATCTACAAGATCACATTCTTCAAATCAAATGTTTTCTGATAACTTTTACATTATAATAATTATTTTCCAAAACACTGCAGTCTGAACACCAACAACCCTCGAAAGGAAAACAAATATAATAACATCATTTTGAAAACACACACACACACACACACACACACACACAAGAAAAGCATTCACAAAAGTCACAGCCAATGAAGAGGTAAAGAAAAAGGTAAAATCAAAGCTGCAAGAGTTGTAAGAATGTGAACAGAGCATCTCACATCAAAGGAATGTTTGTGTAGTGTTCTGCTCTACTCAGACACATGAGCTAACACCTATGGGTCACATCCTCTGGGAGAGAGATGTGGATGTGTCACTAAGGCAGAATGTAGAGAGAAACTGGCCCCACATCCCCCTGTGCCATTCCAGGGCAGCTGCACCACTCCTGGTATACAGCCTTGAACAGAGCCATAGAGACAGCTCACCTGGTGCTGAATCTCAGCAGTTTTTGCTGAAAGAGCAGCTCAGTCTGCACTTTCTTTTGTGGCTTTTTCCATCCATTTTTGTCTGTCTGGAAGCTACAATATTATCCACTGAAACATTCAATTTTACTGATGTTTAAGCTTTTGCTATCTGGGTGACTAAATAAAGCTGCCTGAAAACTAGAGAATTTTATTTGGAACAACACCTCTCTCATTTTTCAGCAAGAAGACTTACCACTGAAAACACCTTTTGCAATTCCAATTTCCCCCAAATCCCTTCCAGGAGATCAGGACAAGGAAGTGTCATCACATAGCACCATAGCACCTTGCATTTACATCACAAGAAGACATAGAAATATTCCTCCAGTAAACATACCAATGTACGCAATAGTGCATCAATAAATAAACAAATAAACAAACATAAATAAACATTATAAATAAACAAACCTTATAAATAAATAACCATTATAAAGAAACATTATAAATAAAAAATGCTAACATTGTTTATTTTTTTACTCAGCAAAATGACCTCTCTTACCCTAAAGAAGGTACCCAGAAACTGCAGAAAAGTTGGCAGACAATTCTGATGAGAGGTTGCATAATTGGGGTCTTCAAACTAAATTACTTTTGTCCCATGTTTAATTAATAAACACAGTTTGTATGGGAAGACAGGAGGCAAAAATAATGTTTTCAACATCACCTGTCTTTGAGAGAGGTAAGAATTCTGAGGTAATATGCTCTAATGGGGGCTGGTTTACATGCATCTCTTCAGTTATATAATGACAGCCTTTAGTTATCTGACTCACATCCTACCTCTCAGTGTTAGGTATGAATCAAAGCCATCCCTGGTCAGAACGAATTATCCTTTGTCACTGGAACACCATCTGATGGATCAAGAATTATGTAAACTCTCAGAGCTTTCATTTTAGGCAGTTCAATTTTTTCACTCAGTGGCAAAAAAAAAAAAAAATCTTTAAAAGTTGAAAGCAGAATTAATTATGAATTTACTTGTTCATGTAGAATAATCTGTCTTTAAAATAGCTCAGCATTGAAATTGCCTCAAAGGCAGAAACATCTGCTGTAGAGCAGAAGCACATACACCCTGGCTAAAAACAGAAACCTGAGATTTTACTGTTGATCAGCTTTGCCATTGCTTGTACTTAACATCGGTGCCCAATTGAATTGCAAGCACTATAGAAGTTTAATGATTACTCTGAGTGGCACCTAAAACACAATATGCAGGTAGGATGAGTATGTGAAAGCAGAAAACCAATGTCAAAATGCATTCACGTACAATGATACAGTCCTAAGAAACCTGCCTCTTCAGCACAAAAAAGCTCATGCATACATAGATCTCAGAAGGATTGTATTCAAGAAACAGATGGAAGTTTGCATATTTTTCAAAATGAAAAGTGAAGCAAAAGGAAATAGCCTGCAGAGAGCCAGACAGTCCAGATCTCTCACCAGTAGCTTACCATTCAGGGACTAGGAGGGCAGGGAAGGGAAAAAAAAACAACAGTGAGGAAAAATTTTCCCACCACAATAGACTGTAGTATTTGACACTGCGATTATTCATTTTCCTTTACAAGAAAGAAGGAAAGTTCGTTGTGCTGGGGTGAGAGACACTAGCTGTGCAACTGAATAGTGCTTGCAGTAATGACTAATCAGCTAAAAGGAGCCTGCAGCAGGGAGTGAGTGTGTTGTGCAGCCTGTTGCCTTGAAACAGCAGCTGGGCTTATTTTGAGAGTAGAACTTCAGCAGAGCCTTTCATACCAATAGGGAAATGCACAGGAGCAGGTAAACACACACATACACCACCTATGACCATTCCTTACTACTTGGAGGTCAGTGGGTGACTGCAGATCACCAGGAAGCTTTGAAGCTCTGCCTATGTACTGCTCTGATCCAGTAGCTCCCAGTTTTGTTTTTACCAGGAGTGGAGCAGTGGGGACGTGTTCTCCTCACAGAGTCCCCTGTTCTTTGAGGTTTCCAACCCTACTGACAGTAACACAGGGTAAAGGCTGGCTCATCAGGCAACAGCTCTTGTGTTGGACAGACTCGTTGGAAACTCATTGCTGTTTGCTGTTCTAACCTCCTGCAAAAACATACCTGTTAGAAGCCCTGTTACTATAGCTTTCACACTTGCACAGGTGTGTTATTAACAGCTCCTGATTTCCTGGAATTTTTGGATGGCCCCAGAAAATGGAAAGAAACATGGAGAACACAGAAGATGTACATATTATAAGTGTACATATTTAAAAAGTAGGTGAGGAAGCAGCAATACAGTAAACTTAAGGGAAATGTATAAAAACTTCATTTTGACTGTGCCCCACAGATATCCTAAGTGATGTGAAAATGGCTAGTGATGTTAACTGTACCACAGGTGACATTTACTACATGTATTGTAGTGCAAAGCATCGTGTCACCTGTGGTACAGTTAATTCCCAAACCACATAAACTAGCTATTCAAAAGCAAATTTATTGACTTCTTTAAATTATTGGCTTACAATCAGGGCATCATAACATATATTTTCTGATAGCTGTAAAGTATTGCAACTACCCTTTGTCTTTGGGAAAGGGGAAAGGGAAAAGGGTAAAGGAAAAATCCCAACCCACTTATATACCTGAATATCAGAGTCTTATTTTGCCTCTGATAGCAAACAGGAAAATCCATATAAAATTAGTCTTTTTGTGATGTGCACCTGAGAAGCAGACAGCAGAATTTTTTAGCATAATAACTCACTGTTAGATTTCTACTTTCCATGCACCAGTGACAGGGAAGAGAAGAAACAACATCTGTGCTTTTTAAATAGCTGAAACTTAGAAAAACCCTTCTAGAAATAGGGAAAGCCAAGGTCCCAGAAGGACAGAGCACAAAACAGCTTGTCTGAAGCATTTTAACCACTGATTTAGGTCTGGCTGTGTTAACAGCTGACTCTATTAAATCAGACGAAATGACCACCAGTGTGGTCCTAGCCCATCACTGGTTAAGAGATTAAAGACACTTGGATGGCCCTGGCTCCTCAGCCTGCAGGAGAGCTCCAGTACCTTTAAAAGGAAATGAATGCAGTTCATGCAAGTGGAAATGAGTAGAGAATGGTCATATTTAGCAGTGGATTTATACAACCCACTGCCTGATGAATTGGAAATCAAGTTCAATTCAAGTGCAACCATTTTGGAATTCAGAAAACCATCCTCAGAAAAATCACTCATAAAGGATTTAAGCAGCAATCAAATAACAGGCTGTGGTACTGAGCCCATAATGGCAAAACAAACAACGCAGAGGAAACATTCTGAAAAGCTACAATAACTGATAAGATGGAGTTACTGTTTGTTGCTTTTCCCCCTCTCTTGTTTTTCCATTGCGTCTTCTGGACAAAGAAAGTGGGAAGCCCTAGCCAAGGAGTTCCCCTGTGTCATAGTTAGCTCAAGTGCTTTCCCCAAGTCCCACTGGTGTAAAGGAACATATTGGCAGGGAAGGGACGTGGTTATACTGTTCTGGCAAACTCCATCTGGCATATATGTCCCAGGGGTGCTGCAGACAGCTGGCATTAGTTTTAATAGTCGGATTCAAATCTTTCTCTGGATCAATGTGTACAAATCAGACCTGTAACTCTGTTGCTCCTGCACGAGGCAGGCTTTGCCACAACTGGAAAACACAGAGCTTCCTTATTTGCTCATTCTTAAACCTAAAGTATTATCCACTGAAACACCAGTCATTCAGCATCATCTTCCCGTTTTTGTTGTTCTAGCAGAGGAACTGAGTTTAAAGCCCTTTAAAGGGGCTCTATCTAAATCTGCCCTAATCTGCTGAAAAAGAAAAACATTATAACCATGGCTCAGTCCCTACAAACTCAGGATATTGAACTCTCCTAACAAAAAGATCAAGTCAGTTAAAATGAACATTTTCTTTCACTGGCAGTACCAAATACTGACAACAGACTGGATCAAATGTACCTACAAGATTCTCCATAAACAAAATCTAGATGAAATTACACCTGAAGAATCTGTGTGCTACCTGAAAAATTTAAATGAAGAAAAACTTATTAGAAAGCTAAAGCTGTTACTTCCTTCTTTTTCACAGATATCCTCATTGAGTACTTTAAAAATTAATTTAATTAAATTAATATTTTAATTTATTTTATAAATTAAATACTTATCAACACTAGAGCAAGGACTCCAATAATACATATAAAAATAGGTGTTCACTGCAGGCTGTATTATAATTCAAGACTGTGGTGCAATACCACAGAAACATGGGCAACACAAACAGCTAAAAATGTTAATAATGATAAAAAAGATGCCTATTATCTATTGCTGCGGAATTTTACTAGCAGGAAGAAATATAACCGTCAAAAGACTTCTTTCACAACCCTACATCAGGGACTAATAAATAGTCACCCCAATACTGCAGACATTAATCCTTGAGAACAGTCCCATTTAAATTTAAAATCTCAAATGTTCTTTTTGAATTATGTTTAAAAAGGTCTTTATTTTTTAGTAAAAACAACCTTGAAATCATTCCAATATCTAAAACCATTGTAGGATAAAATTGCTGCTTCCATATGAGATTCATTCTAACGGAAGGGTATTCAAAAGCTGCCTTTTGAAGTTTTGAAAATGCATTCGTTTATGTAAAATTTGCTAATAGTGTGAATAATGATACAGAACTGGATAGCAAAAATATTTTTTAAAATAAGTGTTGGGTTTCCCTTCATGCTGTTTTAAGTGGCTATTATTCTCTTAACAGTTACGTATCAGCACAGCACCAATTGAGCACTAATTCCAATTCTTTCATGACTCAGCTACTTAATCTGAAATTAGTGTCAAATGTTTATGTTCTAGTAACAAATAAAAGTTTGCTTGAGCAGCTTCTATGTGGCATCATATCCATATGTGGCAGTGCTATTATTTAACATTTTAAAATATGATCAAGAGGGTAATTAGTCTTAGGAAAAAAAACAAAAAACCCAAACCCCAAAATACTCCCTCTTCTCCAATTCTTTCTTCTCTTACAGCTATGTGGAAAGCTATTCAAGTTTGACTCTCTAAGGAAAGAAATAAAATAATGAGATACGTTTTAGATCTGTCTGCTGTGGCGGGACAAAGGAGATACAGATTTTTGATGGTGTGTTTCTTCCATTATCCATATACAAAATATTCTGGTTTAGATAACAGAACATTTTATCCCTCTCAGAGCTACTGCTTTGAGTGAGACACTTGAACTGCCTCTCAGCCACCAGTACAGTTTCTGATATATCCATCAGAACTTCATTGAAAAAACTGAGATTGAAGGGTGTGTGTGTGTAAACCTTAAAAACAGGGTGAGGGGAGAGAAAAAGAATGAGAGATTGGCATAATGTAGCCAAAAGTGGAAAAAGAGGTATCTTTCATAAAAATGGTGTCCAGAAGGTTTCAAACTTGATTAATGGTGTTTCCTTTCTTGGATTGCGAAGGCATTTGAAGCAACCTTAACACTAGTTTGTTTCATTAATATATATTCAAATAATCTCTCTGCATAGCTCAGAGTTTCTGTTTTTCCTCCAGATAAATGAAGTCATTTTGACAGTATTAAGATAGACATTTCAGTGCAAACAACTTAAATTGTAACAGTTGTGATCAAAATTCCCTTGCCTTTGCTCTGAACATTTTCATTGACCTTGGTGAGCTTTAGCTGAGCTCTAAAGGAGATTGTTAAAGTCTTTTGATTCAAAATCTGACTAGAATGTGGAAGATTAAGTCTTGTAAGGGACAGGTTTGTAGCTGCTGTAAAGTTTCATAGCTCTATTGACTTTGAGAACGTTTCAATAATTTATACTAGCAGATGATTTGCCTTCAAAATTCACAAACAACTTTCATTTTTTCCCCCTTCTATTAATCTTCCACACTGTACATATCATATTTTGGAGAGTAAATATGAATGTATGGTCAGTAGTTTCACTTTTATTTTTTTATTATCAGCTCTTGGAAGAGGAATAAGTTGTGTGCCCATTGATTTCCTGCTGTTCTGTATGTGGAGCAGATAATAAATCCATACCACATCAAGTGCGCTTTAGAAAAAGATGCACTCTGGATTTTAGAGCACATAATTAGGTCAAAAAGGCAGCCTGGATAGCTGGTTTGTCTGGAATCAAAGAGAATATCTGGAAACACATTCAATATAGCTTGTAGACATTTTCATTGACACTATGACTGAGAATGTCAGATTTGGATATATTTTAGTAAATCCATAGGTAGTAAAGAAAGTAATTTAGGGATCTTTTTTTTGAGAGAAAAAATTCAAAACTTTTGATTGCTACAAGTTATTGGCATAGGAAGCAAAGAGCTCTTTTGTAACTCAACAGAGGAGAAAGATTTGAGTGTGCTGGTAGGGAAAGATTATGAAGTTGGGAAGCATGCAGGTTTTTACCGGAATCATAAAATAGCTTAGATTTAAAAAGACCTATGGAGGTCACCTGGTTCAACTCCCTGCTCAAAGCAGGACCACTGTTAGATTTAGATCTTACTTTGAATTTAGATCATGTTACTGAGGGTAATATGGTGTCAAGTTTTAAATATCATCAGAGAAGAATCCTCTCCCATCTTCCCTGGGCAGTCTCTCAATGGGCTTGACCCTTGTTACTGTGATAAGATTAAAAAATGGTTTTCATAGTATTTAGCTGAAATATCAATTATTATAACTCATGCCCTTTTGTTTTGCATCTTTCAGAGGAGCCTGGCTCCACCTTTCCATCTATCAACCTTTCCATACACCTCATTTTCTTCATCCCCTTTGTCATTCTGGTGGCCATCCCCTGGACTTGCTTTATTATGTCAACATCTCTCATGTACTAGAGCCCAAAACTGGACACCTTTCTCCAGATGAAGTCTCACAAGTACCAACATGAGGGACATGGTCACTTTACTTGAATGACTGTAAATAACTCGGTAATAGAGTTCAGCCTTCATTGCTGTAACAGCACAGAACTGACTCAAGCACCACACTGCTGACCATCCTCAAAAATAACCCAGGGCCAATCTTTTAAGTGTCAGGGACTGAATTTTAGGATGTCCCTTCCAGGTTCATTAGATATGGCTCAGTAAATATCTTCCCAGGTTCTAGCTTGCCTTCTAGTCAGACTTTTTGCTTGTGGAAGGGCTGTTGCTTCAAACGAAGGGTGAAAAAATATTTATTACTGGTTTGTTGAGCTCCTGTTTTAGCTTTTTTAAAAACAATATCAGTCTTCAAATGCTTTTGAGGTATACCTATATTTTAAAGAATGTGGAAGGTTAGACATTAAACCAAGCATGGATTATTAATTCTGCAATAAATTGCTTTCTTATCCACCATATGGGTCATAAGGTTCCTTAACAGGGAATAGGAAATGTATTGTCAATAACATGTTCAGGAGTAACATGTTCATGTTTATACAGGCACTGGAACTTGGGCAAGCACTGATATTAATAAAGAAACAAACAGTAAATACAGATTGCACCACACCTGTACATGCCACATAAGGCTAAGTAATTAAAAATATTTTTTCCATTTCTCTTAAGTGTTCACATAGCATCTAAGTAACATTGAGTTCTTCCAACTCCGTATGGTGAGATAAAAACATTTCTTTCAGATGGGAGTGCTGCTTCTGTTATCTGTGCCCTTGTCACCTTGAGACAAGGCTGCTGAAACACAGTGTGTGTGAAATCACGTATTTGTGAGATCATTTTGAAGCTAAAGCAAGTTATGAATGCCATTTCTTGATTATTATGGGGAAAATCCTAATGTGAACACACAATTATAACAGTTCAAAAAATAGACTGGCTGTTAATTTAAGAGATACATTTGAGCTTCTAATGTCTTTATTATTTAAATCTAGGAAAACTGTCTTTTTCTCTATTAATTGAGAGTAGATCTAGGACACTGTAAGTCAGTTAAAACTGAGCTATATGTCAGTAGCATTTGTATTTAAAATGGTTCAGCCTTGGACTCACTATTCAGTTTTGGTTTTTTACCCCACAAAATTATGCAGTCCTTTAAATTGTGCAAATATGATCAAAGACATAATTTATGGCAGACATAGGAAAGTTTTTACCAAGCCAATTTGTTCAATGTGGAGATGACCTATTCAATTGCCTTCTAAAGTTTTAAAAATACTTAATTACTTAAAAAAGATATTTCTTTGTAAATCTTCAAACTTTGTTAGATTCTGAATGACAATGAGAGTGATCTAGTCAAGTCAGAAATGCCTCTGGTTTGCACAAAAATGTTTACAAGCCTATGACTTGTAGTCCAAATGTAGACCAAATGTTAGTCATTTCATCAAGCAGGGTGAAATTCATAACCTGATCTGAAGCTCATTGAAGCTTATTTCATGTCTTTGAAGCTGTCTAGTTCAAGAGGTTTTAGATTGGCTTTATACAGGAGGTTGTTTCTGAAAAAACAAATGTTTGCACTAAGATACTTGTAAAGTGAAATGGCATATTTAAGAAGTGCATTGTGTGCATCATCTTTCTAATGTGTCCCAGCCATCTGAGCTATGATAAATATCAGCAGAAGACTATTTATAATATTATATTTCCTTTGTTGGAGTATCTTAGTTTTACTAGAATCACTTTGGGCTCTCCATGCATAAAGGTCACTGTTACAGAAGAGTCTCAGGCAACAAGCACCCCTCCTGGCAGCTCCCAGCAGGCAGCTGCTCAAAGGACAGGGGAAAGAATGGAAAGTAAAGTACTTTGACTCCAACAAGCTGCTCTTTACATTGATATAAATTATTAAAGCTGGAGGTGGCCCTTGAGAATTGGAAGACTATAACTGGGTTTTTGAAAGCTCCCACTGTTTCACTTCCCACAGAAGAAAAAGGAGATATCAATGAATCTCATTACCATCACCACTGAAAATTTTTACTGCGTTAGTCTTTACTTTTCGGAGCATTAGTCTTTACCTGGACACCTTTTAAAAAATACAACCACATTGCAGAAAATGGAATCAAAATTAGTTGGTGCAGTAGCTAAAAGAAAGCTTTTATAAGAAAGCACAAATCTAGCCTATTTTACAAACTTTTGAATCTCAAGACAATGTGATTATATTATCCAACAATTTTAAACTGAATTACTTACCTTGTAAGTCTTTTGTTCCTCGTTTTACTCTGTGATCTCTCTCAATGCAAATACACAGCAATTAAGCATCAGCATTTTCCATTCTGCTTATCTGACAACAACACACCTGGTGTAAAATCTGTAAACACAGTACCCACCCACCCCACTGTCTCGCCTGAGCTGAGTCACAAGAATTCAAACTTGTCTTTATTTTGCATCAGCGGCAGAAGGACAATATCGATGGAAACAAACAGCTGCTGATTTGTCACTGACCCCAGGGAGAATACAGAGAAATTTGATTCAGTCTCTATAGTCTCCTGACTCTGAAACCTTGTTAAAGGTTTGCACAGATGCATATTACATAATCTCTAGGGTAGGCCATGGGTTTGTAAGATGATTTTTGAGATGTTCCAAGCTTTGGCTAAAGATAAAATATAGTGGGGAGATCCGTTCTTTAACTTCAAATTAGTAATTAGTGGGTTTGTTCATAAACACTCCATGCATAGTCTTGTTTAAAACAGCAAAGGGGAAGCTGTGAGAACAGAAACTGACTAGGCTGAACACACAGATAAAATAATATTTTATATAAGAATATATAAAATAACACACTGTCTATGGCACTATAGGCTTCATAATACTGGGGATATTTGAACCCTCAGTAATATATGTGTATATTGAGATTCACTAGTGCAAGGTCCAGGACCTTGGTGTTTCTTTGCTTATTTCCTCCCCCACTCCCCCCATCATCTCCCCTTTGTTTGGCTTTTTCTCTTTGTGTTTTTGTTTGGTTGCTTTGGTAATTCTATTTTACAGTTTGGGATGTTTTAGTAGTAAGCACAAAGGCAAACATTGTAGTGGGCAAACTATTTCCAATAACATTTTAAAATACAAAACTTCTCTTTTCTAATTATTTCAAGCTGCTTTAAGAATAATTTCAAATGAAATATGGACTTGCTTTCTCCTGTTAGAGACTGACTGTGACATAGATCAACACCAGTAATATTTGACCTCTTAATTTATGCCTTACTCAGTACTCTCTGGTTTGATGCCTTCCTCAGCTGTGAAATTTTCACTTATCCAACAAATCTCACACTACCTAAAATTCAATATAAAATTCAACATACTAGCAAAATATATATATAATATATTCAACATACTAGCAAATCCAGCTCTTGGAGTGTAGAATATAACAAAATTTATTTCAAGTGACATGTTCAGATATACTTGAAAACTGATAATTATGTAATGTGAAAAACTTTGAACAGTGTTTTCCTGCTAAATGTGACTGGATAATCTAACTGTATTTAGATAGGGTAAAACTCTTTTTGTGAGAAGGACTTGGGAAGGATTTGGGGGAGGACAGGTGGCTAGAAGTAATTACAATTACAAAACTTTATGAAAACCAGAATGCTTAAAAACTTTGGATTTCTGTTCCTTCAATGATTAGGAAAAATAATTGCTCAGAGTAATAGAGATCACTATTCCTGGAGAGCACCAACTGTTGTTCATTGTCTTGTAGAAATCAAGGACCTACAACAATCTCTGCAATGCACCATTTGCTCCAGTCTCCTTCACAGGAAGAAAAATGCAATTTACTTCAGAATTAGTGATTCCTTGTCATAACTATTTTATTGCTTTGTATTCCATATAGAAGTGAACCTGCCCAGATAATTTCTATGGCTATACCATGAATCCAGGATACCAATAATTGCAGAAAAGGTTTTGTTTGTGTAATTGCAAGTATCTTGTAGAAATTACTTGTCAAACAAACTAATGGGTAATTTTCCAGGTACAACTAGAAAACTGAAATGTATGTTCTGTCCCACAGACTGCATTTTGACCATGCAATGGATTTAAAAAACCAAATAATTAAAAGTTTAATATTCTTTTTTCTGTGTTCCTGTCAGAGGAGAAGAATGTTGTAGAAGAATGGAAGAAGACAGAATTCTTCCTTTAGTCAATAATTGCCAAAAAATGAAATAATGCAGTACCAATCAGACAGCAAAATATGGTTTACCCTTTTACAAACTAAAACAAATGCTTATTGCTTTAGGCTTTAGGTAATATAATTTAAATCTCATTTGTATATAGCAAATTAAATAAGTTCTAACAAGTGAATAGGGTGAAGAGGAAAGTCAGATATTTCCTCATGGGATTTATCTTACTTTTCTGCTCCATTTTTCCCTTTCAGTCCTTGTGATATAACCACAACATAGAACAATCTGTCTTTCACATGCCAGAGTGAATTTTTACATTTTCATTTAATTTCATGATTAATATTTGCTATGAGTTTGATTAGCAGGTAGTGGTAGAGTAAATACAGATGGCTAATGAGTATACAGTTGAGAAATACATTTAAAAAGGGCATTCCAATTTTGTTTCCTTGCCTGTATTTCCTAAGAACAATGAATGTAAAGGGAAAATTTAAAAAAAAACGAGTCATCCCAAAGAGAATTGTCTTTCAGATGATGAAAGAAATTTTCTGCTGCCACCAACACGTTGTCTCAATTTATTATTCTGATTTGTATTTTACATCATCAGAGATATAAAGATATTATGGAAATGACTTTAGAAATCATGCTGAAAAAAAGGAGTAGGATAACTTTTTGATATTTTGATGCCACTGGACTTTGACTACACCTACAACAAATTAATTACGTAGTCCAAAATGCATCTAGAATCTGAAAAATCTTTAATTGAATTATTTGCATCTCATCTCTGGAGAATGGGATGTGAATCTGATTCACAAGAAAAGGGGATTGTGGAATATATTACAAGCCATCTGAGTTTGGAACTGTATTCTTTTAGACAAGTCCCACATGGAAGCAGGTATCTTTGACAGTAGACAGGAAAAGTGGTGTTGAAACTATTAAAAAAAACCAGAGAATTCAGTATTTGGGATTACTCTGTCTCCAGCAATGCTTAGCAAGTATGCACAAACACCACAAAATTTTATACCAGTAAATCCAATTCAAAGTGTCTAGTTTATTTGATATCATGTTTAATATATATTTTAATCAGCTTGATTAAAGGAGACAGAAGTTTCCAATTTCAATTCAGGTATTTTGGAGGAATGTAATTCATTGCAGTTACATATTCACAGACATTCTTATATGTGTAACAAAGCAAATGAACTTTTATTCTATGCACTCAATTTAAATGGGCAATTTCTAAAATTATGTAAATGATACTTAAATCAATTTTATCTATCTTTTAAAAAATTCTGACATGAATTTAGAAAGAATTAATTTTTAAATATTATATTTCCAAAGTATTTATTTTATATCCTTCAATCAAAGCCAAACAGAAATATCTAAATGAGCTTATATATTTTCTGTAACTTTATTATAAGTTTATAGGAAAAACCTAATTTTTTAAAACATCATGTGATGAACTTCACTAAAGCATTTACATTTTTTATAGGCCCCACTGTTCTGTAAGAACAAAAATAAATAAATTCTATTTCTGTTATCAGACAGACATCATATTCGTCAATATATTTGTAACAATATTACATACACTCTTTGGCATTCCAAGGACTATCTACTAGAAAATTTTCTCTCCTTTTTAAGTTCAGCTTTTGCTTGTGAACTTTATTGCAAATACACTTAATGACTTTTTTTATTCTGTGAGAGGGAGGATTTGTGTTCTTCCTAGCTCTTTGTAGAGTGTCTCTGTGGTCTTCATTTTGCTCCTACATTTTTCTTGTGGCAATCCAATCTATTTTTTCCTTTCCTTAATTTTTCTGCTTATCTGGCAGTCATTAAACAGCCTTGGATTTAGTCATACTGGTCACTTTCTCTATTTTCAGAAGAGTGGAGCAATTTGTACCCAGACATTTAAAATTATTTGTTGAAAACTGCCTGTTTCATCTACCTCCTTTCCCCTCAAGCTTACTTCACAAATCTCAGCATTTGCTCACTGCCTGCTCATTTGTTGCTTGTTATTCTGCTCTCTGGGCTCTTCTCTGAAAAGCTGTGAACCCTGTCAATTTGCTGTCATTCTCATTCATGTTGTCCTCAGCCCTCATAGCATCAGTGATTTTTTGTTGGCTGGAATCAGTCCAGAAAAATGTCTCCCTCAAATATTTTCTTGAAATTTTGTACTGAAGTCTTCCCACAGACACATTTTTAGAAACTGCTGGACATCATATCCCTGCAGCACAATCTATCCACAGTCAAAACCCTCAGTTGCCAGTGGGTAACTCTGCCACATATTATAAAGAATATTCTCCAAAGGTTTTATCCATCTGGTCTGTATTGGGTCTACAGTCTTCTAGGGATCTGAGTCTGAAGTCAAAATATGAGGTAATATATAAAGGATATAACCCTTTTTTCACTGTCTGTACCTGGACAAACTAAACTTTCATTGTAATATTTATGCAATTTGAATTAAAAGGTAATTTGAAGTAAAAGGTAATTAGTATATCTCTTGAACAAAGGACATAATATTTTATTGTTTTCATATTTTGTTCTTTGACTTCTAGATATTTTTCTTGATTCCTGCATTATTTTCCCTAGTATATTTTTATGTATCTTTGATTTTCAGTAGACTGAGCTATTATCATCCTTCTTGCTTCTCTTATGAATGTATTCTCATTAAATTTTTCTTTCCTGCATTTTGTTTTTACCTTATATTCCATTAATTAAATCTTCCATTCCTCAGGGCTCTCTGTCCTTTAACCTGTAAACCTTTTTCACAAGCTTTGTAAAAACATTCTTTTTTTTCTTTTTCTTCCCTGCCTCACTGCTCTTGGGACTTCAACTGAGACAAGATAGAAGGAAGTCCCATGAGTAGCATCCTGTAGCATGCCACACACCTGTTTCTAGGACACATCCAGCCTGCAGGTGTCTACATATTATTATATTATATATTGGCTTTCACATATTTTCGACAGATCTAAGTTTTTATTCCTCTTAATGTGGAAACTCATCACTTTCTCTTACAGGTTAATTCCGTTAATTTTTCTCAGAAAACATTTTAGTTTTCTGCCCTGCTGCAATATTTGATTTCTGAGACAAGATAAAAAGCAATACCTTGTGGTTTTATTGTAATATACTCCATAATCGGAATGGTCTCATAGTTTTACACACTACACAGCCATTTCAGCCACTTTTACATCATTTTATGACCTTTAAATTTGATTATATTTGTGGCTTTTTGGCATTCTCACAGTCTTCTGAACTCTGAGACAATCAAACAATACATTTTATTGGAAGATCCAAAGACAACTGAGTAGTCATCAGATCATCAATAAAAAAATAATTTCTGTTACTAGGCTTAGTATTGATTGTTTGAAATGCCAAAGTATATGCACATGCAAAAACTAACACATGCAGTACAATCATCATAAATTATGATGAGGATTCCCAGAAAAAGTTGGAAAGTTTTGATATTTTTAACGTGATTTATCTATCCTCTAACAAGATGTCAGCAATAATTACCACTTCAAATATGTTTTTTTTGGTAAAGCATAGACCAAATTCTGAAGTCTTGTATAGGTTTGAAGGAGAAATTCTGAGTTCAGAAGCTGGTTCATCAGTACATTTGTGATGTTAGATACAATATGTCTGTGAGACTTGCTGTGTCACCTAAAATTTTAAGACAATTAAATATTAAATTATGTGTGCAACTCTGGAGTGGGTATTAATAAACATCAGAATCAGAAAAAGCTCCAAGACAACTTAATTCTGTAGATATTCTTATTTGTACACTTAATTACTTTTCAGACTTCTGTCTTTTTTTTGTCTTTTTTTTTTGTTGTTGTTGTTGTTAGTTTGGAGGTTTTTTATTTGTTTTTTTTTTGTTTCATCTGTACTGTAAAATATTTGTAAAGACCAAGGTCATCAACCAGTTTGAATAAGTAAATTTAAACATGTATTTGCTTCAAATTAAACTCTTTGCCTGTAAAAAAAAATTGTATCTTTCTCTAAATGGGTCTTTATCTTGAGACAGCTTTGAAAATTCAGAAATCAGGGTGAGAATATGACAAATTACAGAGTACTTTTCATCAGAATCTTATCCCAGCCCCACTGCTGGTAAAGTGAGCAGTAGACTCTGCTCTGCCTTTCTCAACATCTGTGTGCGGTTGTTGGTGAGTGACACCAGGAAAAGGCCACCTCCCTGAGAAAAACACAGAAGAAACAGACCAAGAACTTCTTAATCACAGAGAGGTCTTTTTCTCTCACCTAGCACAGCAGAGTCTCGTTGCAGATCTTGTAATGGGTAATGTAAAACAGAAGTGGCAACTTTTTTCTGTACTACTACAAAGAGTATTAAACTAAAATGGAATAAATAATATGAAATGTACTGTTATTTTCTCTAGTTTTCAATCCAGTTTCAATATCTTCTGCTTTCATTACTTTATGTTTTTTATTCAGAACTCCTTTTGGCTTTCAGTTTAAAATAGCAAGGATTTTATAATTTTGTGTTAAAATTATAAACAGCACCCTTTATGTCAGGCTTCATGAGTACATAAATTATTGAATCCAATTGCTGTGATGGTGCAGCTTTCTAGTTTACTCTTACTTCTTACTAAAACTCAGTAGGCAATTGCAAATCACTCTTCTCTTTAACTTTCATTCCCTTCTCTCTCTCATGCATGTGCAGTGACATGTTGACATAAGATATATAATACACGTAAATCCTTTCTTGTACTTAGCTATTGCTGTTAAATTTTCCGGTTTAATCTAATTGACATTCAAAAGAGCAGTCTAAAAAGATATGCTAAACACTGCATGAATCAGATTTTAAAAGTGTTCACTGTACCCAAAACAATAACTGCTGTATATCATGCTGAGGGTTGAAAATGACAAATACTTTGTTTTTGTTCTTTTTTAGACTCAGAATAATTAGCAGTTGATTAGACCTTAAAACGCAAATTCAAAGATTTCTTCCAGATACAGCTAAGAGAAAATATATTAAAGGAATAGAGTATAATTCTAAAGGCACTCTACAAACTATAGCTGTTACCTTGAACTTTGCATAAAGCTGGTCCTGCATTAAGAAGAACCCAATCAGATTAGACAGCAAAATAAAGAAAAAAATCAGGCTTTTATATACTGATGCACACACACAT
>NC_031770.1:66067783-66071525 GCF_001522545.3 Parus major | reverse complement strand
ACCTGTTCAATATCTAAGGAAATTCATCCTGGCACATGATTGGTATTTTACAGCATAAAATATTAGAGACAATATATATTAGTACTCTTTGGTTGTGCAGATTAACTAGGAATCCACTTTTATTAGCAAGCAATCACAGTGACTACAGTTGACTTCTGTACTTGTTTCATCAACCCTATTGCAGCAACTAAGGAGAAGAGACCATACTGTTCTGCAACACTGAAAGTAACTTTTCTCTTCAAATATACCATGAAGAAGTTTGAAAATGTGACAGTGACATACACTTGCATAGAGGGACAAACCTTCAAAATTTATAGGTAGTCATTAAAAACAAGAACATTTCTTAGAAGGAATGTTCTTGCATTGATTAATGCTTTAGGACATATAATAATAATTAAGTCATTGGAACAGCTAGTTGCTTTAAGGGTAAAACTCAAACTTTGAATTTAGTCAAAACAATATGACAAACCTAATTAAAAGTGGACTTCTTTTCTGAAAGCTTTAAATTGACAGAGGGATATTAAATGAAAAATTCTTCACTACAGAAAAATTGTGTTTCAGTATAAATCCTTCTAGAAATAATACTATAGAATATACAACTAGATTTGAAACTGACTTTTTTTTTACTACATAATGCAGTATTATCATAGAAAAATACAATGTAAGTACAGATTCCCTTTTTAAAATTCAGAAAAAATGTCTACATGATCAACAAGTTATTGTGTAGGATAAGCAAACCATGATACCAATCTAATTTTAACCAAAACTTCAAAGGAGAGAAATAGTAAATCAGTGACTATGGCCAGCTATTGTTTTTCAAATGTACAATCCACCTTTCCCAAGCCTGAAAACAAGTGTGAAGTATCAGCCACATAAATAATGACCATAACCTTTTGCTGTTGAGGCTGCCAACACGAAGCTAAACAGTAAGAAGAAAGGAGCACTTCATTAATTCATGCAAGTTGATATCTGACATGAAGTTATGTGTATCCTCTGGTATATGCATTTGTTTTGTTTTGGTGAAAATTAAGTAATCTAAACACCTGGACAGAGATTATGGTTCCAGATGTTTAGGAATATATGAAAAAAACATTAGAGCAATAGTGAAGAAAAGAAGGCTAATATTTACACTAAAAAATGGAATTGAGGGGAAAGTAGGATTTCCAGTGTTGGTCTCTGCAACTTACTTCCATTTCTAGTGCAACAAACTGTGTAAAAGCTCCAGCATCAAAGTCCAGGTCTAGCCTGCTAAAGCATTCTTACAGTAAGATGCTTTAATAACACTCTAATTAGGGTTTTCTTCTCAGCACTTGTCCTTTCCTGATGGCCTGTTTCTCTTCTCTCTAAATAGGTCCAACAGGATGAGAGAGGCCACCCACCTACCAAGACCCCAAGTGGAGAGTGAGGGTATGCTGACCTTTATCTCAGGGACAGACTTGGGCTCAAATCTGTCACTGCCTTCAGGGAAAGAAATAAGGCAAGATTTTTCCCATTTTTTTTTTCCAAACTCTGCTGTATATTTTTTATATTCTGTTTTATTCTTGGGCTGTTTTGTGTTTTGCCTGTTTTGCAGTCAGTTTGTTTCTGTTAGACTTAGGGAAAACGAAGTTCATTCTACTGATTAAAATAATGAGCCTTTCTAGAGTCCTTTTTTCCCAGTGTGAATTACTTTACACAGTTACTTATTAATTGTGCTGAGTTTACTTGAATTCAATGGGTCTAGTCAAACAAATGAGAATGGAGCATGACTGAACTAGACTGCAACCCCAGCAGCCACAGCTTTACAAATCCTGGTTTTGCTTGTGAAAAGCCATGAAGATAAGGCACAATCCTTGGCACATGCTTTATTTAGCACAAGGAATGAATAACATTTTCATATTTCCTATGGTGTAAGGCACTTTAAAACCCCTCTGCTGGGACAGCTATGCACAGTGACAGGGCAGTTTCCTTCTCCTGCCCCCTCCTATGACACAGACTCAGCTGCTGCTGCTCATCTGACAGTTTGCTGAGCCAGGGCAGCCCTTCATCCCAGCAAAAAGGGCAAGTACATTTTTGCCAGGTTACTGAGCGTAACAGAAGCACTGTGAGGCTGGAGGCACACCAGAACTCATCCAAGGGAGGTGAAAGACAAGTGGAAAAAGGGGCAAGGAGTAATTGAGGCTGGAAAAAAGTGGGGGAAAACAGAGCAAGCGGGTAGTTTGGGAACCACACCTTTCATGATATCTACACGTTATACCAGTTCAGCTCCATCATGTTTCTGTCACCTTCCATCCATCATAATATGACCTCCTGACAATTTTCTATTTTAAATTCAACTACTGATCAGGAACCCACTGGGAACAGGAAACCAAGTAAGGAGCTGATCCTGTGATGACAACCTGCAGACTGTGGTTTAACATTAAGTATGCCATTTTTAACAGCTCAAATACAATTCTTCTTCTCTACATTTAGCCATTCATTCTAGTTCCCCCTAGGAGATTTGTCTCCTCTCAGTTATGCTGATTTAGCTCTTCACATGGCTGACCTCTAAACTGGACTCGCAAAATGAAGCACTCAAAAAAAAAACAACCCTAGTCTTTAAATAAAAACATGCCATTTCATCAGTCTGATTTATAGTCAGAGCAAAAAACTGCAGAATTGGCATAAATAAATGTCAGGGCTCCAAGGGAGGCAGGAATGTATGGCCTCTTGTGGGGAGGGAGGGGGACATCTTACACGTGATATGCTCCTGACAGAATAGGAGCATGAAGAAACTACAGAGTTAATTCAGGCATTAGTTTAGACTTGTGAATGGTGTAGACAGGCGGCAGATTAGACCGCTTAGGGAGGTTGTGCAGTCTTCTTTGGTGAAGGTTTCTAAGAACAGATTAGACATGAGCCTGTCAGGATGTTCACAGCTTATCTGAGCTTGAGAGTTTGGGTACTATAGCTTTGTTTTCTACCAGTTGATGGATTGTTCTGAAATATTGTCAGTGTCTGGTTATAGCTATACTCTCAGTATATCTTCAAAATTTTCTTTAAAAAAAGGTTTCTTAATGTCGTTTTGTTGGAAGTAGCAAAAATGTGTTAGAATGTTGCATCTTTTTATGGATCCTGTATCTCCATGAAGACTCATTTTAGCAAAGGAATAATAAAGCCATTAAGCAAGAGCTACTTAATCTTAAAGCAAAAGAATATAAAATGTTTTGGATTTGAATATCCACATTTATGTGTATTTGGCTTATGTCAGTGTCAGCAGTATTGGATTGTAGAAACTCATTGTAATTAAGCAGGCAATTTGCTATAGGCTGTGAAACAGCAGCTTGTTAGGTGTGATACTGAATGCAACTGTTAGGTGTGATACTGAATGCTCATTCCAGATGGTTTGGAGCTGAATTACAGGCTCAAAGTGGAGGCAGGCAGATCTTGAAAATCAAGGTACTTTGGAGACTCAAACTTGTCCATATTTAAAATACTCAAAACAAACACCATAGAACAGGACAGTCAGACATTTTAATTTTTCACCTAGAGAGGTTTGAGCTAATTTGGATGTACACTCCACCTTTCACAGCTGTCATATAGGAGATTATAAAGCAGATGAGAATGCCTTGTTTGAAAAGTTAAACCTTTTCCAGTTAGATTTTTTTTCCCTAGAGACCAAATCTTTAGTTATTCTATTCTATTCTATTCTATTCTATTCTATTCTATTCTATTCTATTCTATTCTATTCTATTCTATTCTATTCTATTCTATTCTATTCTAT
>NC_031770.1:65982910-66066008 GCF_001522545.3 Parus major | reverse complement strand
AGGAAGGAAGGAAGGAAGGAAGGAAGGAAGGAAGGAAGGAAGGAAGGAAGGAAGGAAGGAAGGAAGGAAGGAAGGAAGGAAGGATAGAAAATATTATAAGTGGAACACGATTATTTCTCCACTCTTCTCTTGTGTGTACAGCATTTTAAAAAGCAACAGCATATTATAAATTTGTGCCAAAGCTACTAAGCCATTCAAAAGATTCCACAGAGAGCTGATCGATTCTTTTTATGTCTTCTGCATACTTATTTACTCTACAGCTATTAATCAGGTCATAGCCTGAAATTTGCTTCAATATCAGAAAATGTAAAGTTGCCTAATACTTTCCATCAAAAAATCTTAACTTCTGTTGTTTGCAACCTCCCCAGATTTGAATAGTAGGGGCTTAGAGCATTCATCCTAAGTATCTGTCTCAGAATGAAACATTTCAGTAAATTCCAGCCCTCTCAAAGAAAAAGACTTTAGAAACACCAATGCCAAAATAAACTCTAAACAAAGAATTATAAATAAACAAAGAATGAATGCCTGTGGGGACAAATAAATTTTTCTATTTTAGAGTCTCCAGTGGTTTGGGAGCAAGATCCCCAAATATTGTACAGACATGAACTTAGTGTCAAAGACGTGTATTTTACCTTTTCTCACATGAAAACAAATATTTTTATGGAAAAAAAAATCAATATTCATATACTTAGCAGGTTGGATTTTTAGCTGGTGGTTTTTTTTTTCCTTCAATGCTCTTGTTCTCATTTGGCATGAGCCATCTTCACACTGTGGTGTGGCTCATCCCAAGCACTGATCTGAGCCTTTGACATGAGCTGGCATCCCAGGCAGCTTGGTGTGAGAAAGCCACGTAGCTCAGGTGACAAGCAGGCAAGAGAGAGGTACACCCTGTGCTTGAGCATGTGGGGATGGAGGAGAAACTGTGTAGCAGGAATGATGTTTGAATGTCTTGGGGATGAGGAGCGAACATGAACAAATGATGTGGTGATGGAACAGCAGGATGTCAACAGGACAGGTCAGCCAGAGGGGTAGGAGACTGATTGAGGAGAGGGTTTCAGATTTGGATCCATTAAATGACTAGGATTTACTGAGCATCAACTGCCCTCAGAGGTATATTCAACAAGAATATATGGAAAACAAAGCATGAAGCAGATGTGGGGACAGGAAACTAAGTTAAGGGAGGAACAAGCTACAGAATTTGGAATAGGGTGTCCTTTACAACCTTCAAACTGAAGATACTGAGGAAGAAGAGAGAAAGGGCAAACAGATAAGAAAAAGAAAAACTAGATGGGTGAAGAGGTAGATAAAAGGCATGTGATTGGGGAAACTGCAATGGGAGAGGGTCTGAGAAAGACACACCATAGTGAGGTAAGACATGGGAATATATCAAGACAAGAAAGACTAACAAGTTGTCTTAAAAGAAAGATAATGAGATGATCTAAGGAATAGCATTCAGAAGTTTGGGAGGATGGCCTGAAATGGCTGTTGGGGTGATTTTTGAAATCACCTGGCAATCTGTGCTTCTTTATCCTGTAATACTGATCTATAATGATCATAGCTGTAAGTTCTAGAGTGCTATAGGACTCTAAGTTCTATAGTGCTACAGTGATCTCACTATCTGTATACTCATAAATATTTCTCCAAGCAAGAAAAGAATAGGAAGTGTCTCAGGTCTGTTGAGGAATGCTTAAGTGTCTTTATGATGCCATCAGATCAATTTTTGAGGCATGCAACATATTATCTTCAAATTTTATTTCTGTTTTTTATTTTACTTTGTCTAAGTTAGTTAATAAGAACCTTGTCTGATTTGGTGACAGACATGCTTTACAAATGACTCTGGAGTATGCAGACGAGAAGTCTGAGAGCTGCTTTTGTTTCACCTCCTATGGAAGATGGAAGGTGTTTAGGTTTAAGGCAAATGATTCCAGAATTAGAATAGAACATATTTTAATGGCAAAGCCATGCAGGAGATATGATTAAGTCAGAGAATTTGTATGTGGATATCTGAGAGTTGTTTAAATCAGATTAATCTTTGCTCATTTTTCCATATGCACATTATACTGGTGTCAGATTTGTGGAAATTCTGACAGTAGCAGATGCAAAAAATGTTGAGTTTTGATTAATCAAACTGCTGTATAGTACTGCAAGAGGTCTATTTTTTCAACATCTCAAATAAAACTTCCTAAATTAATGAACAATTTTAATTTTAATCTGTGTATAAATTTTTAACCTGTAAATTGGAATACTCCACATTTTAGAGGTTTTTGTGATGAAGAACTATTAATATTTGCAAATCACTCAGGCAAAATAGTAATGAATATCTGAGTAGGGAAAAAAAAAAAAAACCCACAAGAAAAAGCACACTATTATATTCAAAATAAAAATAGCTTGTACACAGTTCTGGGCAAAGGCACACTGGACCATGAGGACAAAGAACTACACCATGCAGCTGCATGTGGTGATCTGTGCCCTGGAAAAGTGCATAGAAGTCAGGCTGTGACTGTGTGATTCCTGTGTCCTGATAAACCCCCTGGGGAACTGAATGAAGATATCATAAACACCTTAATTCTGGCATGTCCTGGAATACAATTCCCACAGTAAAGGTGTTTTGAGTGTGTATATTTGTATGTCCTTGTTTCTTTACACTGTGACTGTTGGCATAAATGCCAGAGTTGGCAGTTTTGTAAAAGTGCAATAACTTAAATAAATATGCCTCTACTCTCTCCTCCAGACTTTAATGACAGGACAATAAATTGCATGTCAGTACAGCATCTCAAAAGAAACTGCATCTATATTCTGGTTAAGTCACTCTCCTCCATTCAAAAGAGCACATTTCCAATATACACTGTTTTCCATGGACTCCACAAATAATCATCTTCATTCTAAAAAGTATTATTAAGCAAAAAGAAAAGCCAGCTAACAGACTAGACCTTAAATATTGAAGTTATTTTAAAATATGATAATAGAAATGGGAATTCATTGTGTGCAGTGGACACTGTGCAAAGTGGTACCATCAAAATCTTTACTCGTAGTGAAGAGATTGACTCTTTAGGAGAGCTACAGGGATCTTTGACTGGCATACATCAGAAATTAAGCAGCCACCAAATCAAACCAGTTTATTGATGGGACAATAATTATGATGGCTCTTGAGAAGTTCGAGTGAGGCTGCCCTGCCAAGAGCATTCTGTGTGACAGCAGCAGCACCGCCAGGGTAGTGACAGGTCCTCGTTACAGGAAGAGACGAGCGAGGCTTGCTCAGGCTCAGAGCATGAGGGTGTACTTGAACTCATCTACAAGTTAATTTCTGTGCTTCATACAGCAGAGTGGCTGTACCCATGAGGAAGCACTGTGTTCTTTAGCCTATTAACTATTTGGTTTGCCCCTCAGTTCCTTCCTTGAACTCACTGAACAAGGTGAACTTTACAGTAGAGTAGGGAGGTGGATTAAAAATTGCCTGCAGGGTCAGAAACAGTTTGAATTGGCTAGTTTACTCAAATAATTTGCAGCTCACAATAACTAGAACTCTCTATAAAGAGATTACTTTAAATTAAGCATACCTTAATAATGACTGTAATATGTATACAACTTTTGCTAAAAATCTATTTATTCGATAATTGATCTCCATGCAATATCTTCAGTTTTGCAATTCACAAAAAGCTGCCCTTGTTTGAACAGGTTGTACTACGTTGTCAGACTTCTTTTCAGTCACAACTGGGAGGTGTTAGCCTAAGAGGACACCAGAGGCTGATCTTATAGACAGTACCTTCATACAAAATTAGGGTTTTTCTTAGTTAATGTAGTCTGCCAAAATTCTTTCTATTAGTGGCATCTTGGCTTTTTACAATACGTAAATTATAGAGCCCTGTAATTATAGGGCATTTATGTCTCCACATTGCCATTAGTATAAAATTTACTTGTATGGCCAAAAACAAGTTAAGCATTTGGTTGAACCAAAATAGCTGAGGGAAACTCATACCATTAATCTCTCTGGACTGTTAAAAACATTTCTAAGAGGTAAGGGATTATGCTTTACATTCAACTGTGCTCATATAAAGTATGCTGCTGCTAATTCTGTGGAACCTGAATTAAAAATGACACCATTTAATTCTCATATAAGTTTTGAGTATGCTATAGATTCTCTCCTTGAACTGAGGTATTCTGGACAGCTGTCAGTGAACTTATTTTTCCATATTTTCCATCCTTCCCTCCAGGAGAAAAGGCTGCCTACTCAACAGAATACTCATATGAAGATTAGCTGTTTAAAAAATGCTTATTTCCTATGAAGAGTTCTAAGGAATATCAAATAGTTCCTGCACCTATAAAAAATATTAAATTTACTTTTCTTGTGATCCTGTTAGCGTCATGTGAATGCTGCCTATCTGTATGACCAAATACTCTAGCAAAGGTTGATGCCAAGCCACAGCATCTTCATAAATCTGAATTTACAGTAGGAAAAGATGATTACTACTGAGTTCTCCCTCTTTCTGAAAAGTATCCCAGCTACACTCTAACCTACACCTAATTTTGTGCAGGTTATGCAAAGGTAAGCATCAAATTGCCTTTGTTTTTGTTGGAGTGTGGGTTTTCTGAGGTATGGGATGTATGTGAAGCTACAGTAACTCTTCAATGTTACATAGGTGATTATAAATACATTTCAGGTATGTATTAGTAATGTCAGGATCAGGGAATTTTTGTATCAGACATTCATTTTTTACACGATACAATAACTACAGGATCCCGACTCTTTGTCCCACTGTGAAGACAGAGGATGTCTCTCTTTTGAATTTGATAAATGTGAGATCTAGAAGCTTATCTTTCAGAAAAACTGAGTAAAATTATGTGGAATAATAACACTGTTAGCTTAGTCTGAAACACCTCAGCTAAGCCAAAAACAGCAAAGAACAAGAGTCCTGAAGATCCTGAAAGCAATAGCTGATAAATTTGGTATAGAAACAAGGAAGAAATACACAGTATAGCAAAGGGAATTGCTAAAATCCCCAAATAAACATGTCTGAAGAGATAGGTTTGCTTTGAGCATTTTCTTCAACAGTTGCAATTAAATTAAGCCTCCAGATTACGCTATTAAAAATACCCTCACAAATCAAAGCAAAGCAAAGCAAAGCAAAGCAAAGCAAACCAAACTTTAAATACCTATTTAATTTTGAAGTTTTATCTGTACTATACCTCTATCTGTCAAAATCTGTGTGAAACTTGTTTTGCAGAGAATTTAAATATAAAATTCTGGAATTCTCAGAATGTGGTGCATGGATATGACCTCAGTCAAAAAAGATACAGCAGAAAGGATTAGAACCTTGAATAAAAAAGAAATCAAAATAAAAGTCAAATAAGTCAAAATCAAATTTTTATTTGTTCCAGTTAAAAAAAACCCAGCAAAGCAAACCTATATAGAATCACAAGTTAACCAGAACAGAAAGGTAAGTTGTTATGTAAGAATAAAAACAAGCAAACAGTTACAGCTTCCAAAGAAAAAAATTTTTGAGCCTAAATATTGTCCTAGACAGATTTTTTTAATAGAACATTTTTTTAGAACTCTTTTTTTTTTTTTAAATAGAACTTTGCATAGACACTGCACAGTGCAGTTGCTACTTTAACTTTTCTAGTGAAAGTGATATATTGGTGTAAGATCTGATAAGACCACTTCCACAGCAAAAAGTTTTTTCAGGTCAGGGACAATGTAAAAGTTGTTTGTGGTAGAATATGACAAGCAAAATACTTCTCTTGACAAGGCAATTTAAATCAGCAAAACTGTATTCCAGTGAGTATACTTTACACCAGAACACGTTTCCCCTTCCTATGATAAATAAGTTATCTTGAGAGCCTGGCTGCACTTAGCAGGTTTGGTGATAAGAGCTGCAGTGATAGAATTACACCAGCCACTCATTTGTAGTACAGAAATAGATCACTCTGATAAAATAGCTTTCTTTGCAGGTACTACTTAAGCCAGCTCCTTGAACAGAATAACATATACTGTCAAAATAGTTTTTGTTGACTTTTTAACTAAAACTTTTGTCTTCTTTACTTTTTTGATCAAGGGTGTTATATCTAGTATGACCTAAAGAGTAACAACTTTGAATGTAGATTACTGCTGACAAAATTTTAAGATTCTTAATGCCTTTTTCACATACTTTCAGGTACCATCACTTCTACAGTTGTGTCTACCACAGTGTGCACTGTCAGGCCTTGGGCTAATATAGATATGCCAGTAAAACCTGTAATGCAAATTTGGCCTTCGACTGCTGTGACTTATTCACTTTTCAGGTGGGACAGAACTCATATGTGCCTATTTACACTTACCACTGGGTGACTGTTTAAATCAGAGATTACATACAATACACATTTTAGTGTGTACTAATGCAGTAATCTTAACATTCCACCTGCAGGGCAGAATCGCACTGATTTAACTTACATTGGATTTAAATCTCACACAAATCTTCAACACAAAAATGAAGTCCTGGGAATCAGCTGCTCCGATGTTCCTACGCATTATCTTACTCTGCAGCAGCAGCATCCTCCGTACATGTCAAGAAGCTTATTCTCCTTAAGGAGGGTAACCCTTATCAACTACCTCCCATTTATCATGAGGAAATGGAGCATGCAGAATGCACTGTTATCATGGAGCCACTGATGCCTGGTAACATATTGTCACCCGGTCACTCACTAATATGTCAAAGCTGATAGTTATATTGAGATAGGCACCTGCATGGACATTAAAACAGAGTATGCCTAAATGCTTCACACAAGTAGGGTAAATTACCCTGTCCCAAGGTTTATGTTGCCATTAGCAATGCAATTTAGTAGTAGTCTATAAAGTTTAATCCTAGATCTGTGCCTACATGGTACACTGAAATTGTCTCTCTAGCTGCATTATGGACATATCCTTTACGCTTCAAGCATATGAATATATTAATTTCTGACAAGGGATGACATCCTTTCCCTGAAGAGCTTCAAATTCTTTAGAGTTATAAAGCAGCTTTATGAAGAGGTGGGCACCCACATTTCCTTAAATGAGGGTTAATATAAGATTTTTTATTAAGTTAAAGTGAAGTGATTTATTTTATGCCTTGACTTCTGTGTCTGTGTTCATATGTCCATCACTTTATATCAGTGAAAGGGTGACTTCATTCATAAATCTGGCCTCTGCTGTATCATAAAATACACAGCAAAGATGAAAACAACATCCACAGATAGATTTTCACCTATTTACAAATGTCATTTTAATTAATGCTTTTGGTTTGTATCCATGCAACTGTCCTGTGTGGCCAAGGATACAGAAGGAAATGCAAGTGGTAGAAAGAATTTTCTTCTTCTTTTTTTATGCTGTGTTCTCTTTTTAAAGAGATAAGTGGGAAGAAGGAAGGAATTTGCATTTTTATTTAAAGCAACAAAAGTGAATTTGCATTTTTCCAAGAACTGCAGTTTCTTTTCTCAATGCCTAATAAAATATTGATATTAAAATAAACAATGAAGGCACTTGAACAAATAAAAAATTTTAATTAGTGCAGCTAAATGATGAATTCAATTTTCTTTTCATATTTAGAACCCTTTTGGATGCTTCCTACTGCTCATTTTGGATTCAGGGAAATGTAGGTTTTTAACTACTGCATCTAAAACAGAGACAGAACTTAAAGAACTGGAAATTAAAAATAAATAAATTAGCTCTCTGCAGTCGTGAGCTGGAGCTTCAAAGGTCACACTTGAGCATAATGACTAGAAAGACTATCAGCATGGGAAAGAAGGCTCACTGAGGAGAACAATGAGTGACTCCAGGAAAGACAAGTGAAGTTTTTGGGAATGGTTCTGGTTGACAGGAGAGAAGAAGACAGTATCTTCGTTTTCTTCTGAAATGAAAGATTGGTGTTGGCTGAAGGTGGCTGTTTTCTTTCTTGGAATCCTACTATTTTTTTTATAGTGACAAAAGGACTAAATTAAGCCTTTCTGCTCCTCCAGTTTTTGTAGATTGACTTCTGCCAACTGTTTCACCATAATTCCTTGGCTTGTATTAAAACTGGAATCTCCTGTTTCCCTTCTCAGTGTCAATGGGTCCAGCCGTGCTTTACATTGAAGAGCAAATAGCACTGTACAGTCAACACAGTGAGGCAAAGTACCTTGATTTTAATTGAGCTTTTTGAATTTGCACTACTGATTCCTCATTTCCAGATCAGTAAGAGCAAATAAATAAGTCTCCTCCAGAAAAGAAAGTGAATACAACAGATGATAGATGGGGAAAGAATACATGGAAGACAACAAAGAGTCCAAAACAAAAGTAGAGCAGATTTAAATAATGGAGTATGCAGCCTCTGCTGTGATTTCAAAAGGACACTTGCAATGCATACATGGGAGAACTTTTATTTAAATTAATAAACACTGTTATAAAAATAATGCATTTTCATCAATAAATAAAGCAAGTATTTTAAAGGCATACTGTATGCATTAGATGTCCCCTTGGAACGAGGACTACACTCTTCATGTGATTCACTTACTGTACGTGGGCAAGAACAAAGACAGCATCAGCATTTGTGTTAGTTGCGTTCCTCTTTATAAAATTATTCAAGATTGTGTTAGTGGTGTTCCTCTTTATAAATTGCAACATACTTTACATAGCAGAAACATCTACAAGAAGATTTTTCAACCCCTCATAGTTTATGTACCTAATTTTTTTTTAATCTAAACTGGCACCTATTGGGATATTGATTTGAAAAGGCATATGTTCAAGACTGCACGTAATTTGGACTTTTAAGGTTATGTCAAGCTGGGCATACAGAAAAAAATCAGTCATTATTCAGGTTGTGCTCTTCCAGCTGCTGTGCATAGTTTTGACATTTTCAGTGTCAGAAAAAAAATATGGATTCTTGATACAATTTTTAGGACAAATATTCTTTTGAACCTTCAGTGGACTTTCAGTTTGTACTGAGCTACGTCACTGTTTGTGGTCTTCTATTGGCTGTACCCTGTGTTTTTAAAAAGAATACTTGCAAAATTGCTTAAGAGAAACTAAATAACACAGAGGATGATGTGTCTCTTTTCTATTGCAAACCTTGTATGCTTAGTAGTGATTTGTTACCCAATAAATAATAGACTGACTACTAAGCCTCCTCTTTCTGATGACTTTATAAGTGCAAATATTTTCCCCAGTAAGACATGACCTCCAAACAATCACTCTTTTGTCTCTCACTCATTGCTAGGTAAGTATACATATATTTCTGAAAAATTGCAGATAAATCCCCTCCTTTCCTGTAATGTTATACTCACCTAAAATCAATACCTGGTAATCTCAAACTCTGATAAAGTTTTGATAGTTGCACAGCTTACCAAGTTGGACAGTCAAACATGAAAGAATTATGTTACACATAGTTTCAAAAATATCCCCAAAAGCTGAGTAGTAGGAAGATTAAAAATAAAAAAAGCAAAATATGAGATGAGAAGAGTACTGGAAACAAAAAGAAATCAGTAATAAGGAAGGTTAAGATGAAAAGACTCTTCTTTACCCTTGGAAAAATTAGCTTGAAATAAAAGGTATATACATATTCAGTCATTGCTGTCAACATAAATGATCTTCAGCTTTTGGGTTTTCAGTGCTTCCTTCTGCTTTCAGCTTTCCCTCTACTCTTTTGTGTTGCCATTTCTGCATACCTTACAATTCTTGTAACTTATTTGTTGCCTTGATTACTGCAAACAAGGTCAACTATTATAATAGCATGCTCCTGATCCTCCCACTCTGTACTTCACCAAACTCTGAGAACACCGTATAAATAGGATATGCTACCTGTATATCTTTGCCAAACAGGACATTATGCAGCCAGCCAAGTAAACTGTACAGAGCTCTGAACTCCAGCAATATGCTGAGAAGGCAGGTGCATTATCATTTTAGATTCCAAATTTCTGTGGGCATAATGTAAGCCAAACACTGAAGAAAGGCCAAATCTAAGAGCTTCATGAACAGATTTTGTAAATTTGAGAAGTAGAAACAGACAAGAAGTCAATTACAAAAAAAAAAAAAAAAAAGAGAGACATAAAGGTGGTTTTTTTCTCTTTTCCTTCTTTTTTCTGAATTGACATTGTGGAATAAAGAACCCTTCATTGCATGTCATTATGTGTAAAGTTAAAGAGGTCTGGATGACAATAGGCATGGTAGGAGGTGGCATCTCAACTGCAAGATTATCAGGAATTACAGACAGATCACAGGGCAGATGTAACTATTCCTATTATCATTATTGTTGCTAATCTGAGTAGCTTTATGTATATATTGATGTATGTATGTATGCATTTTTAAGGAGCAACCAGTACATGATGCCTGACCTCTCTTATCTCTTTAGACGCTAGTATGACCTCAGAATTGAAGGAAACCTGGATTTTTCAGCTCTCTGGGTTTGCTAAGAAATTTGTGCAGGAAATAACTTCCTCCATGCTATTCCCTGAAAGTTTCACAAGAGACTGTCTGGGGAGCAGTATTCCCCTGAGAAGTATAAAAGCTTATGCTTTGAATAGTCATTTCAGGGAAGGGAAAATGCACTAAATGTGTAACACAGCAAATCAGGCATGACTGGCTAGATCCCTTGGATTTTAAAGAGAAAAAAAATCCAACTTATAAAAATTATCTGATAATTATCTAATTGGTGGCATTTGTTGAAATCTTTGACATACAGGACCCCTCCCTGAATAACACTCCATAAATCAATTGGTTTTATAAAAGCTCATCACTGCCCTCCTAAAATCTTTGTCATTTGGAAGAGAAGAGGAACTATTCACTGCCCCAGACAAGGTGGGAACCACAGAGCTGCTGCTGACCTGGTGGAGCAAATGAGTTTGGAGTTTCAGCTGACAAAGTAAATTTTTTTCCTTCCATACAGCTTTCAGTTCCCCTCACAAAGAGACTGTAATGAGGCCTAGCAAAATAAAACCAACATTATGTCATGCTGCAGTGAGACAGCACTTGTCTTTATCCCTTCCAAAATCTTCTATCGAAATGCGCTGAACCCAAATAACTCCCTGGAGTTTTCAAGGGAACAATGGTTTCTAAGGTCCTCAGAAAAAGCCCATGGATCCCCAGTCAATGCTCTACCCAATTCAATTATCAGGGGAAAGAATGCAGCTTTGACACCTTGAGGAATTCACCTTGACATTTACAGATGGATGTGTGCTGTGTGGATTATATTATCATTTCTTCTGCAAAGAGAAACATGTGTAAGTGACATCAAAGTCAGGAAAATGAAGAAGAGGAGAAGAAAATGTAACTTTTTCCTCCAAACATAAGTCATCAAGACTTTTTCTTTAAAACTGTTAAAGTGAAGGCTCTGGAAAGGACAGAAAGAAGGTGACAAACAAGGTCTGCAGTTCAGGAGACTTCTTACAATGGTGTCTCTAGAACAGACAAAATGAAAGCTCCTCTGTCAGCAGGGCACAATAAGCAGGACTACACCACCTGTTCCTGAAATGCTGTTATGTTTGAAGCACAGACTGGGACTTTCAGCTGTAGCTAGTTAGCTCCCACACTATGGGCTCTCCTCCTCAGGGTACCCACCTGTAAAGCAGCACACATCCAATAAAGAAAGGGATCCAATGAAGTGAATTTTAATACTGAATATATTTCTAAGTGCTGTAGCTGAAACCTGTGGAAATTTACTAGAGATTAAGCTGAACTCTTTATAAGTATGTAAATAACCATTAATTTATGAGGACACTGCTGACTGATTTAAAACCTGACTTATTCTTTCTCATTCTCTGAAATATACTCAATGGTATTAACAAAAATTTGGGGTATGTAACAATGCAGGATTGGGTCAGGAATACTAAGGCTTAATTGAAATATTTAAAGGTTATTCCTGATATGCAGTGCTCTTGACTGCAAAATTCTACAGCTAGAAGTACTTGGAAAGCATTTAGATTGTAGAAAATTTACTACTTGCAGCCAGTGATTTATTTCATGCCCTAATGCACTAAAAGGTCAGTAGCCTAAATTTATCTCAGTGATTTTCAACAGATTATGGCTTCTACAGTGTGTCCATACATCAGCTACCTTTGGATGTTAATGTTCATTCTAATCTCCAAATTTTTCAAGTTAATAGGAATTCCTTTAGATCTGAACTTTGCCTTTTTTTCCCTTCCACTTTAATCTGAGCATAAAATCACCTTGCAGCAAGATGTTATATTCTGACTTTTTGCCTTGTTTTGAGCTGCTAGTAACAGCTTTTAATTTGGAAAGACTATCTCCGAGTTTACTGCGCCTGACTGGTTTCAGCTCAATTGTTTCCTCAGCCAACAGAGCATTTCATTTCTCCTGAAGGTCACTGCAAGCTGCCAAGGCATTGAAACACATCAGCTTTTCATTCATGCTGCAATCTAATGTTGCAGTACTATTAAGATAAATAGGAGTAGGCATGTATGTATTACTTTTTTCTATTAAAAATTACAAAATGCATTAAAATACAAAGCAAATTATTCCATCAGTGAAGGAACAACTGGTAATAACCTCCCTTCTTTGACTCCAACACTTTCTTCAACTCACTAGAAATTAATCCTTTCATTACAGTGGTTTGACTGCGTGCTGATAATTATTTGTATAAATTACACCATCATGTCATCTGCTTGTGGAAGTGGCTCTTCCAACTGCAGCACAACTAGTTTCAATAAGATGGTGATGCAGAAAGCTGCATGGATCCAAACCGTCCCATAAAGCAAACACAGTGGCCATCTGTTGGAGAAGGACAGCCATTAACTGTTTTAAGGGCTTGGACATGGTCCAGTATTGTTCATTCTACCACCAATATGAAATGGCTATTCTAATCAACAATATGCATTTTAAAACTGGGTCATCACATGTCTGCAATGTCTGTGTTGTTTGGAATCAATACATGCAGTGCTGACTCACACTATCCAAAGGCAAACTAGCCTGTTTTCAAGCTGGACAATTTTTGTGTGTCTCAAGTTTGTGGAATCCCTTTAATATGAGATATTGCTAAAAATTTTGTTATGACTCAAATTCAAATTGGTAAACTGAGACTAGACAGTCTACCAAAAGAAGCTTAGTTTCTTAACAGTTCCCCTGGACATTTCACTGTAGTAATAAAATGCACAATGATGATAAGAATAAAGAATATATAAGAGACCACAATAATATTAAGACTAAAAAAAAAAAAAGAAATACAAACTTGGAAAAAAGAAATGCACTGGAGTCTGTACATAAGTTCTTCTAGTTTATTTAAAATTTTTACTCTATAGTTTATCTAAAAGTAAAACCAAGTTTTTTTCCTTGACATTCCATATTTCCAGGTAAATATTCTGTTTAAATTTGGACTTCTGAGTGATTTTGGAGATTTTTAAGGAGTTCTTAAGCCTCCTGTTGCAGTGGTAGGAAACCCATTAACTGGATGTGAGAACAACATAATGTAGATACAACATGGCAAGTTTCCTCACAAAAGCCTGCCAAAAGGTATAAAATGGGTCTATCAACACCTTTGTTGTTTTACAAGTGCTACCTTGGGAAATGTTGTAAATTATGCCTAGGTCTTTGATTGGCTTGTCATACAGATAAATACTTACTACAACCCAAATAAATTAAGCTAATTTTAGTCATGGTTTCAGTCAGAACTAAGCTGAAATCTCAAGCAGTGAATAACTAGCACACTGCATGCTGTCCAGACTGAAAAGATTCTCAGCTGATAATTACACATACAAGGAAAGGAAGGCTGTCCTGTTTCAGACAAATACTTTTCTTGCATTTGTTCCTTATGTAAAAATCTAATTAATGAAATGTTAAACAAATACTAGAATAACTAAATATTGTTTGCACTTGAAATTCAAGCACAAAAGGCTGGATCAAGCTTCCATGTCTGAATACTGGTACTAATGTATTTATAATGTAAAAATTTAAGAAAAAAATTAGTCTTTTATGGGATTTTTATCTATCAAACCAATCATATTACAGACATAGTACTTGCTGTAAAGATCTAATTAAGTAATTAATCAGTGTAACTAGTCTAGTCCAGGTCTAACTGTAAGGCTACTTTTCTCATCTGACTAAAGTTCTGAAATGGAAAAGCAAGCCAAACTGTATAAAATCACTTGGGGTCGAATCATTCTTAAGGCATAAGGAAAACTTGTTCAGTTACACCAAGCCCAGAAGCACAACTCCAGATCATTCTTTTAACTTTTTCACAGAGAATGTATTTTTTAGTTAAGCACCATGAGGGAATGATAGCATTTTTTGTCTCCAAGGGAGTGAGCTTAGTCTGAAGTTCTTGAACTTGAGCTGAGTGATTTCTGATGCTCCAAGAGGGAAACTTCTTGGCCATTGGCACTGAAATCCTACTTTAAAGATGAAAGTATACAAAGAGAGATATGGAAATCATGCTGGCTCAGGCACAGAGGTCTTCTGTAAAGCTAAGTTGCAGGTCTGTATCAGAGAAGAAATTATTCAAAATGCACTTTTTAACCTAGCTAATGTGTCTGGGATGTATATAGTGGATGTGTAGTTAGAGTACCTGTAGGGCTCATCCTATGTATTTACTTTGTATTTCATAGAATTATTTATACTGGGACAGTGGCTGAAAAATGTACTGTTATGATTACATCAGTATTTTGAAAGCTATTTTGTTCTTATTTTTGAGAATTTGAACTGCTGTCCAAATAAGAAGTGAATTCAGAAAGGGGAATAAATGTGCATTTTTTTCCAAATACTTTAGTGTTTTATGAAAAGAAAGGAATAGAGAAACAGCGGTCTCACCAAGTATTTCGTTTCTATGTGTACAACAGCTATAAAGAGCAATCATTCAGTGATACATTTGGATCTTTTAAGAAAAGGTGAGTGCCAATTGTAAGTAATCTAGTAGTGGACACGTTAATGTCAGTGTGAACATCTGATTGCCGTCAAACAGAAGAAGAGCATTTACAGCAGCCAGAACAAACTCAGAACCAACATAGTTCTAAATCCAGCTCAATCAGTGTCTGATCTGTGCTGCTAAGACATTTCAGCCCCACTCCTTCCATAATCTTCTCCCACAAGAAAGAGCAGTATGAATGAGAGTCTGATTCACTGGGATTCCTAGGTAAGTGATTGCCTATGTTGGTGACTCAGATTAGAAATCTGTCTCAGAGGAGTTGTGGAGGACTGCTCTCCCTCTTCCTCTGACTGTCAATCAGTTTGCTCATGCCTTAAATTAGCCTTTGTTTAATACTTCCCAAAACAACTGTCTGCCTGTCATACTGACTCTGCTGCTAACATATATTTTGGATCTGTCATGTTTACTAAGCACTGGCAAAAGGAAACAGAACTAGTCTACAGCTCAGCCTTGAAGCATACTTGGGAAAAAATCACCTGATGGGCTCTGTAGGGCCACCCAAACATCCTGTTCCTTTTTGCTGATTTTTCAACTTTGGTGAAAAGCTGAAAAGTCTGATCCCCCTGCAGAGCCAACAGCACAGTTCATACAATTACTTCCTAATCCAGTGGCCATAAAATCAGCTTAGTTCAGACTAGCAGTTTAAACTGTTTAAATAGCCTGTTTCACTCTGTGCTGGAAGCTGGTGAGGGACTTCTCACACCCACACCACTCAGCAGGGCAGTGAAAAGTGCAGAGCAGTGAGTGCTGCAAAGTGTTCACCCCTGCATGAGGAAGAACCCAGCTGTCATATCATTTCCTTCTGGTCCAAAGGTTTCAGCACCACAGAGACAGCAGAAAAAGAAAGAAAAAAAAAATATTATTACTATTCTTATGGAAAAATCACAAGCTCTTATCTGAACTTTTACCTCATTTAACTTTTCACTTTATCCTTGCTCAGAAAGAAACAAGAAAAATAAGAAAACTGTCTCCTCTAGTGATTTGTTCTCATTAGAGTTCAGTCTCTGGCTAATTAAATAGCCCCAGGTGCCAGACAGAACCTTGTTTGCAATAACTTATCTTGTTTTGGTCAGTTCCTCAGCTCTGCTAGCCAACAGCAAAGCAACAGATACTTCTTTCCATTGCTGTACTACTGTGAAACAAAATTAGAGGTAATTAAACCTTCCATTTGAATCAGCATAAGTGGCATGGCATATCTCTAGGTCCTGCCATTCTCATTGCCTAGAGAAACCTTCAATAAATGCAGGAACTTCTCTCTTCAGACTCTGGCTTGTAACAGTTAACAGTGTGGATTACACCGTTTGACTTAAATGACACAGCACTTGACAGCCATCAATAACCTAACATGGTAAGAGTGTAATAAATTTGTTTCTCCTCATATTCTACTGTCTATTGAAAGAGTTAACTCTGAGATTAAAAAATAAGGTAAAAGAACAGGGGTGGCAAGTTATGAGGATTTTCCAAGATAATGTATGATATGTTATGTTGGTTATGTATAGAAACCTCCCAAAGGAATTTTACAATATTTAGTAGTAAGAGCAAACACTACTAAGGGCTTGGCAGAAGATGAGATTTTCTCAGACCTCTCATAAAAATATCTATTAGACACAACTGAATGAGATCTTATTTGTTTTTTACTAGGCAGCACTCTCATCACACTGAGTTTGCTGTGCTGAATCATAGGGAAATCTCAGTTTAGATGCAACAGTATCATGGTTCTGTCACACAAAACTATGTCCCTTGCTCTGACTTTAGCCTGGATCATTTTTATAGAAGCAAAGAATAATAAAATGTTCGTGCTGAAGTTACTGGACAGACAGTATAATCTGGTGGAAGAGTGTCCAAGCAGCTGGAAGCAGGCTTTCTCTTTTTCACAGGCAGCCCATAAATGAGTTAGAAGCAGGGAGATGATTTTATTGGCAGAGATATTTGTTGGTTTGATAGAGTAAAGGTAGTCATTGGGACAACTTAATGCACAGGAAACTCTGGTGTAACCACATCTCCAATGGGCATTATGCTGACACAGGCTATAAATAAGGATCCCCCCCAAAACACAGCAGTGGAGCTCAGAAGAGGAGGGATGTCTTGGTAAACTATAAAATATTCCTTGTCTGAAGGGGCTTGTCTGGACACAGATGCTTTCATTTATAAGTCATATAGGTATAGTGCCTCATATGAATATTCTCATTAAAAATGGTTCTGTGTATTTTTCTTGCAGTTTCATATTGTCTGTTTAAACTGAACAACAATGAAAAAGACTCAACACAATTTAAAGTTATTAAAATGAGATAATTTACAAATTTGATTTAGATCTGTAGACTTGGATCATTCAAAACTCTGTCTTTGCTTATACTAGTTTGCTTTCCCTAAGATGACAAGACCATATTGTTTAAAAGCCCAGCTGTGTTCTGACTCCAGCAAAAGCTGATGTATTCCAAATTATGTGGGAAAGGTGCTGCTGTGAAGGATGCCAACCTACTCTTTTCCAGTGCACAAAGCAGCACACACCATCCTCTCTCAATGCTAGGAACAATTTCTGTGAACTTTTCAAAAGATTACTGAACCAGGTATTGCCTGGATAGCACAAAAAGAATGTCCTGAATATGCAAATTCTTCTATCTTCTCAAACTGAATACCCCCAAGAATTAAACATAGCAGTGTCTTCATAAGTAATTGACTTTCTCCCACCCACTGAAAAGGAAGAGATAAAGGATCTGTATAACATATGTCTGGATACATTCAGGTCGTACATAGTGACAAAACACAATATGCCGAAGATTACTAAGTAATATTCATACTGTTTGGCAGAAATGAAGAGAGGAAGTCATAACATTTTGGCACACATTCAACTAGACAGCACATCTTTATTGAATGAGTATACATGTCTGATAAGTGACCACTCAAGAGACCAGTATAAATTGGCTGTATAGCAGAAAAGGTCCTCAACAAAAGGTCAAATGAACTCGTTCCAAATATAACATGGAGATATTTTTATGTGGACAATTAAAAAAAAGCTTTTTCATTGTAGCTGATTCATAAGATTATCAAAATCAAGAATTTAAGGATAGATGGTTCTGAAAAACAGAAGGTATTCACTAGACTTACAAGGGTTTGATGGAAAAGCATTATAGTGTGTTGTGAGGACCTAATGAACAAAGTTATGTGTCTCAAAACACTCTCCTCACAAGATAAGCCACCACAACAGAACTTTAGACCAGTGCAGACAGCACAGCAGGAGGGAGCTAATTCCAGGCCTAATGGAGGTAAAGGTTTGGTTAGCATCTGGGCAAAAATCCCTGCTGTGGGAAACTGTGAGAAAGGAAATTACTGTTTGCACCCATGCCAGCCCAAATTGTGGGAACTTCTGCAACCACCCCTTGGATACCTTGAACTGTATACAGTGATACCTCCAGAAGAAGGACCCAGGACCCCCACCACCAGGAAGATCAGAAGAAGAGGACCAATGGGACACCACTGGAATCCATGTGGTGGTGACATCTTTGCTTAATCTCTCTCTCTCTCTCCTCCACACCCCCTTCCTATTTTGATCTCTCTACCTCACATTTACTGTCAAATAAAACCTGTACTATTGATTTTGGCATATATTGTCCTTTGCACCTTAATTCAGTCAGAGGCATCGCTTAATAAACAGATCCTAACATTTCTTTATATTGGTAAATCCTGGCCATGGAGATAGAGCAACAGCAAAAAAAGTTTCATTCCAGGAATAGAATTAGCTGTACTTGCAAATTGGCTATTTTTGCTCTTTAAGAAACATTTCTACATCCAGGAAGTTGCTATCATACTTATGTCATTCAGCATGGTAAAAACATCTCACTTCCTAGCCCAGCTATGTCAGCAAATTGTTTTAAGGGCAAACATGGTCTAAGTGAAGAAACTGTCATAGACCATTTTTTTAAAGAAAGTTCTGCTTGTGTTATTAAGACACAGTGGAAATTATTTTGGATTTATTGTATTAGATTTTCTTTACAAGGTATCATTATAAATAATATTTTGGATTTTAGATAGTTTCTACTATTCTCCTTCTGCTTCATCCTTCATTTTTTTTCTAACATTTTCTCCCTAGACAATAATGTGCTATCACTGAAAACAGAGCTCATTTGTGGGAAAAGACACAAAGAATACTGTTCAATATTGTACAAGAAAGCTAACTGCTTCCTGGGCTGCATACCAAGCATGACCAGCAGGCTGAGGGAGGTGATTCTCCTCCTCTAATTTGCTCTGGTGAAACCCCATCTGGAGTGCTGTGTCCAGCTATGGAGCCCCCACACAGAAAGGACATGAACCTGCTGCAGTGACAACAGAGGAAGGCCATGAAGATGTTCGGAGGGCTGGAGCACCTCTCCTAGGAAGACAAAAGTGAGAGAGCTGGAGTTCAGCCTGGAAAAGAGAAAGCTCCAGGGAGACCTTATTATGGCCTTCCAATATTTAAAGATGGCTAATAAGAAAAAAAGAGAAAAGCTTTTCATTAAGGCCTGTCGTGACAGCACACAATGATTTTAAATCGAAATTGTAGATTTAGATTGCCTGTAAGGAAGAACATGAGGGTGATGGTACACTGAAACAAGTTGTTCAGAGAAACTTTGGATGTCCCATCCCTGAAAGTGTTCAAGTCAGATTGGATGAAGATTTGAGCAATCTAAGCTAGTGAAAGACTTCCTTACCAGTGGTAGGGGTGTTGGACTAGATATGTTTAAGGGCTTAGATGTCAGAGATCACCTGTATATCACCTCCATACAGAAGTGGATTTCATTATTCAATTCTAATCACTAACTGAAATTCCTAATTTAAGTAAGTACAAAGACAATAATGAGAGTTTCACATTTATCTAGGTTTTCTTTGTAGTGGAGGTACTTCTTTGGTATGCTTCATCCATTCCTGAACTAGATATCTGAAAAGGGTCAAATGAATCATACCCTAAAAATGCCTCTTTCTTTTCTTCAACTCTAAAGACCATCTAACTGAAATACTGTAGATGTTGAGAGTTATGTTAAATCAATTTCAATCTTGCAATATATATCCATGACAAGATAAAAGACAACAAAAAATGGAAAGAGAGATCTGGTTGTGGAAAGTGAGGCAATAGTCTGAGCAACCTTCATAAATCCATTGGTAAGAACTAAGCCTCAGTGAATAACCATAATTACCTATAAGAACTAAGTAAAATGACATCCTATTTCTTTACTCGCTCACTCATGAATGGAGGAAGGCAAACAGGAATATTTACTTTTGTTTACTGTTTATAAACTATGTTTATAAGAAATTTGGTTGAACTTAATGCATTTCTTTGTCCATGCACTTTTGCATATCCCATGTGATCCCTGTTTCAAATTCCAGAATCAATGTGCAAAAATGTATTGATTTCTAAGAAGAAAAAAATAAAAATCATAAAAAACTTAAAGTCTTTGCCATCTATTTACCTAAGCAGCTAGAAACACCTTTCCAATTATCTGCAGCTCAAAGAATAGAACTGATAACAAATTAATACCTTGCAGCAAAACTTCCACCTTGGCTCTAGCCAAACCCAGTAGAGTTTTTGTTGGCTGATGCTCTAAATGATACATCTCTCAGAGGCAAAAATACATTTTAAAAGAAAAGGAAAGAGGGACTAGAAGGTTGAGAGCCACAGGGGAGAAGGTAACTTTCAGGCATTTTTAGAGATTGCAGCTTCCATGGAAATAAGGAAAACAGTCCTCAGGCTGGCCATGGGGACCCAAAGCTCTAGGTACATGAGAACAGGTATGACAAATCCTGGTAGGAGAATAGCAGGGGCATTGGGAGTATTGGTATAGGGAAAGAAAGCTTGGGGAAGAAAAAGAGGAATGTAATGTACAGAGAATCACATCAAATGTTGAAAAACTGAGACTTAGGATGGGAAGCAATGAGAAGCAAAGTGGGATCAATGTCTATAGGGACAAGCAAACAAAATCTGATGTGTGGACTACAAAGCCCCTGAATAGAAAGTAGAAATCAATCAGTTCACTAACAGAACTAACATCAGTTAGGGACAAAACATGAAGAAGACACAAGTGCAAATGCTTTACAAACCAGCAGAGTTTGAAGAGGACACTTATTTTCTGCTGTGGCTCAGGGTTTCTATAGGACACACCTACTGTTAAATCTTTAGAGCAATATCAAGATGATAATTTAGCTTTAGCATATTTATCTTTACAAATCATAATGACGCTGTGCAGTTAACATCTTTCTTCAAAGACTGGTGGCAAGGAGAGCTGTTTGGCATTTTGTTTTCAGGAAAGTAGACCAACTTCTTTTTGTTACTTTTTAGAGGATTTATGAGGGTCTAATTATATCACACCTATCATCACTATCAACTACAGTGTCCTCTCATTGATTAAGGAATGTATTTAAGTGCATATAAAATACACTGATCTAACCTCAGTAGAGTAAACCTTCAGCTTTATTTTAAGGACTTCTAATTTTCTTAGGAAATGAATTCATCTTTTGTTAGAAAAAAGCCTGTCACCAATTATTCATTGTGGATCCAATTCTTGAAAAAGATGTTACTGCTGAGTTCCTGAGGAACAGCTGAATACCTGGAGCCTGTTGCTTTGTTTAATTTGATCTTGCTCTTTGTAGCCATAAACTTTTTTAGCTTAAGGCATGGAAATAAATATTCTAGAATCACTTCACAGCACAAACTCTGCAGTATCTAAAAGTTAAAGTGGGGTTAGATTCTAAAATGTATTAAATATATTTTATTGCTTTCTAGGGATTTGCACATTGTCTTTGACCAGTCTACAGAGGCTTTAAATGTTATTTTTCCTAAGCATCAGCCAAACAAACTTACCCTGGCTTCTGAAAGCCAAGCTGTGCTCTTTCTTTTTCACACATCATCACTGGTAATAAAGATTCCAAAGGCAAAATTAAACCCCAAGATAATTCCAGGCCACCCCACTGTCTTTTAAAGCCTGCAATGACATTACATAGATGTAATTGACTGGAACTTAAGTAAATAATTCTGGTAAGGAAGAAAATGGAGACCAGCTCACTCCATATTCCCTAAACTGGTCTACAGTAGTACCAGAAAAAAAAGATAATTCTAGATTTTAAGTCTTCACATGTTTTTTTTTAAATTATTAAAGCATCTTTATTGGGCTACCACTGTTAAATTTCATTTTATACAACTACATTGAAATAATTTCTATAAGAATTTAATTTTCCAGATGTAACAAATGCATCTATTTGTCCATATGTCCTTGATCTATAATGAGTTGAAGATTCATTGTGAAATTTTCATTATTTTGAGTAATTATTGCGATAAAGAGAAATTAACAATTGGTTTTAAGTACCAAGTAAAAATGAGTCTAAATTATTAATTATTGCAGAAATGACTTTGACTAAACCAATAAATGGAAAGAAAAAATGCCTTTCCTAACAATTCTATGCTAGAAATAAACTAATTTGGCATTTTGTTTCTTACATAAGAAGATAAGGGAAAACATCAGCTTTCTGAGATTCTACCAAAAATTGCGCTGCATTGGATAACACTATAGACAACCTCAGTGCTGAACAGAACAAGCTATAGTTCACACCCCTGACACTCTTCTCCCGCAAAAGATTTTGTTTCTGTCTAAATGTAACTGTATAATCAACGTGGTGCCTGAAGAATCCAGTCCAAGGCAATGGGTGAACACCAGATTTCAAGATAAGAAAGGGTGGAAGACACAAAGCATTAGGAGGAAACTGTAATCTCTTTGACACATGTGGCTTCTGCTTGGCACTGGGGATGAGAGCACGAACAAAAGCAAGGACCCCTGCAGAGATTGTATAACCTCATTTTCAAAGTCACTGAACCTATAAGTCCCCCATTCATCTTAGTGGAGCAACTGAAAGAAAACTCATAGGTCCAGGGTGTCTCCTAAATCCTTCCTTTCAAAAAACTGTCCATGATCCAGTTCCCCTGCCTCTATATCTATGGATGTCTAGGCCATTTCAACCTAAATTGGATGTCTGTCCTCTAGGAAATCCAAAGGAACAATGATGCTGAAGCATAATATAAGGAAATAAATAAATGAAAGCCTACTGTTAAGACAGCTGTGCACTTCTATGTACCAATATTTTGTTGTTGTAGGTAAACAGAGGTATTTAGTTAAAGATGACAAGAGTAAAAGAAGGAGGATTATACACAGAGATGGTAAATTTCAAAGGGCCATGCAAGGCAGAAGACATTGAGAGACAATTTTGCTTCTCCCAGCTAGGCTGTTCAATTTTGCATTTCACACCTCATTGCAGTTCCTCTGTCATGGTTAAACCCCAGCCATCAGCTAAGTACCACAGTGACTCATACCCTGCCACAAGGTGAGATATGGAGAGGAGTCAGAAAATAAAAGGTAAAACTTGTGGGTTGAGGCAAAAACAGTTTAATAACTGAAAAGAAGTAAAATATATTAATAATATTAATACCAGTAATTTCTCACTCACTGTATACAGCTCAACCCATCCCAGAGCAGGGATCAGTGGCTCCTGGCCAACTCCCTCTAGTTTATACACTGATCAGGATGTTCTATGGTGTGAAATATCCCTTTGGCCTGTTCAACTCAGTTGTCCTGTCCATGCTCCCTTTTGGCTGCTTGTGTACCTCTGTCACTGAGAGAGCATGGGAAAAGTGCTTGACTTAGGATAAGCACTACTGAACAACAACCAAAGCATCAGTGTTTTATCAACATTACTCTCACACTTAATCCAAAACTCAGCACTTTACCAGCTACTAAGAAAATTAACTCCATCCCAGGCAAAACCAGGACATCTTCCTAACAAAGTATTGTGTTTGTGGGCTCTTCAAAGTCATTCGAAAAAGATCAATGATCATATTACAATGTCCACTGAAGAGCCACTGAGCCACATACAAATTATTCTATAGTGTCAGAGAAAAATACTTATCCCTTATTAATCTCCTTATAACTAGGAATGATAAAACAGTAAAACATAGTTCACTTTTTTTTTTTTTTAATGATGGCCACTAAAATTAAAGCTCCAAGGGTTAAAAATCAGAGAAATGAAGTCAAACTGTAGATGTGAAGGCATGTGTTTGGCTGTAACACTTCAAGTAATATTTGTGTCAGCATCAAGAAGTTGTCACATACATGTGGTCACTGCCTCCAGGTACCCAAAGCAGACACTGGAGAGACATGTCAAAAGATATTGCAAGCTTTGTATTTATTAATTTGTTTTATTTTGTGGACAAAATTCAGACTTCCTTAGTTCAATAATGAACATAATCCCTTTTGACTTTTGGACTGGCACCTTGTGATGCACCAGCCTTCTAGGCCTCTACACACCTTGGTCACGAAAATGTCGTCTTCCTTAAGATTTTAGTTATCTGTTGACAGATTAACATTGAAGTGTCATAAAAACTACTTAATGCATTCATAAAAGCCAGAAAACACTTTCTCCACTCATAAAATCCATATTTGACTGGAGACATTCATGTATAGAATTTTTTTTTTGTATTTTGTGCTGTTTTGAGATGCTACCTGGTATTAAATAAAAAACAAACAAGCAACAAAAGAGGAATGGAGGGGTGATATTCCTTTGGGGAGGGTTTGGATGTCCCTGAGTTTCCATAGGCATACAAGCTGCTGCCTCACAGTGGAGTGACCTGAGAGAGGCAGCAGTTCCCAGCCCCTGCTGAGTTCCCCTGGAGCAGGCAGCCCCACACTGAGACAAATTATCACTCTATGAATAACATCATTAAGCAAACTCAGAGGGAAAAAATAAATTGCCATTCAGAAACCAGCTATTTGCTAAAAGAAGCCATAGCTTAATGTACCACCTCATGACAGTTCCTGCATTCACTGGAAAAAGTTTTCTTATTAAAAAATGCAGTAATTTTTTTACAAAACCTCGATACTTCTTATAAAAAACCCCACCACTACTTAAAATTAGGATAAACTAAGGTGATTCATTAAATTTTGTCTAATATCTTAAAATTCTCTGTAAGATACTCTGTTATACCTAAATCTAAATGAGTACATAATAAAAGCATATACAATTGTGTTTGCCTCAGATTAAGTACTTTCATAATGCATTTGTGGACTGCATAAATGTCTCTTCCAGCTTTCAGTTATTCAGACAAATACACAAAATTCCACTACTGTTCCTGAATATATAATGGAATTTGATGATAACAGCTATCATTAAAGTAACTTTCAAAATTCTTAGTGTTAGCATAATATAAAAAAGAATGTGAATTACTTTATGAAACTTTCAAAACTGTAGACACATTTTATTGATTTTTTACTACATTTTCATAAGACATTAGCCCATAATACTCTCCTTATGATAAAAAAATGCTTTTATGTAGGAACTTATGGTTTGAAAATCTGTTTTTTCTCTGCTTTAAGATCATTTGCCTCATTGACAATGAGTGTATCTGGTTTTTTTTAATGAACATATCTACATGTATTTTAGAAACTGGGCAATGGTAAGGTATGTCACAAGAATTAAGTTAGCCCATAAAAGTTTTAGAAAGTGACACCCTTTGTAGATGTTTATTTACAAACATTTCTGTTACTGTAAACTTTAAAAAGGCAATTTGAAATGAACTGGTATTACAGTTATAAACTAATAGCTATGCCACATAAAAAATATTGACTGTCTGTCCTTTTCTGTTCTGGCCTGGAAAAGATAGCCTGACTCATAGCACTACCATTCACCTACCATAGCCTCTAGACCAAGAGAAAAGAATTAAAAATGAAAGGAAAAATGGTGAAAATTCTAAATAGGGTGAGATACTTGGTATATAACAAAAAAAAAATCTAACCATCACAGCACGTTTCCTCTACATGCTGGTAACATATGACCCAGATAATTATACTCCCAAACAAAAAGGAGAGGAGTGGGTTGTGTCAGAGCACTGGAAGCAGTCCTTTTGAACCTTATACCTTGTGACAGGCATCCTTAAATTGTGCATCTGTCTCCAGACCCACCAGAGACTCTGGCACAGTCTGATTCCAGTGGCAGAGCCCTGCTCTGGTAGATTATTTCTGGTGTCAGTTATACAGACTCTGTGACCCAAAAGACATGCTCCCATGCAGGCACCACACTGGTGCTACCCCAGCTTCCCTGTGCTCCGCGTTCTGCAGCAGGGCTCCAGCACACATCCACACCACACTCTTCCCTGTGCCAAGAGGCTGGAGTTTTCAAGAGGCTCAGTAATAACAGGAGGACTTGATGACACAGGGTACTTATGTCTACACAAGAAGAATATATTGTTCTCTCTCTTGCTGTCCTGATGGAGGGAGTGTAGAGAAAGATAAAGTTCTGTGACACTTGCATTCAAAAAATGACCCTTCCAAACGACAACATGCTGTAGTAAATACTTTTTTTTTTCTTTTCCAAGCCTAAACGTTGCTTTGATGACTTACAGACAGCAGCTGTGACCAATGGGTAATAACTATAGGGTAATGAACCTGGGTGTCTCACAACCCTGATATTAAAAAAGGCACAGTATCATCAAGAATCATGATACTATTAAAACTTTCTGACAAGAGTCATTGGGGTTTGGGCAGATAATGTGTAGGGGCAGTGGTCTCCTTGAGAGCCTCCTTGAGGCCTCACTGATCCTGCTGATAATCCTGCCTTGCTGAAGGCTTGGACAGGAGTCTACTTACAGTATAATGTGGCATCAGGACCTCTGCTTTTCCTCTGCCATCAGATTTTTACACCTGCTCAAAAGACCGGACAAGTACTATTTTACCCAAGTATTTTTATTTTCTGATTTATTTAATTCTTCAAAGAGAGAAGCAATTAGCTCATGGCAAGCTGTGTTGAGCAGACATATAATGGCCTTCAGTCTTTCTTATCTTATACTTTTTATCTTACAAGATTGTTTTCAAATTCTTTCTCCCAGTGAGATTCACTCCTCAAATCAGTGTCTTCTCGGTGTTCTTTGAAAGGGAGGTGACAGACAAGAACCTTGTATGTAGTTGTGCTAAAGCAGGTGAGGCACTCAGTTTCCCCAGGATTATGTGATTTTGATTTAAGACTAGCCCTTGCCATTTGGAGACTGGCTCAGATAAAATGAGTGTATCAAAAGCTCTGAAAATTCAGATGCCAGGGGTTTGGCAGCCCAAGTTGCCAGGAATATTTTTTACATGTATCTGGGATGATTGATCATTCTGGCTCAAGTATGACAAGGAAAGCTACAATAATCTCTGAAACATGGAATACAGTAAGGTGGAGGAACCAGATGTCCTAAAGAAATCGTCTGAAATCTCCCAGCCAAAGCCAATCCTGGATTAAGAAGCCAGTACTCCTCAGGATCTGACTTCAATTTGATCGTAGTTATCTCGATGTGGGTTACTTTGTAATTCAGAAACACATGGTATGTCCTCAGGTTGGCCTGGTTAGCATTTTACAATCCTGATGTATATCAGAAACACCTCCCAAAATCACATCACAAGACTTCTTTGGATAAAGATCCTTGAGTCCTTCCACTATTTCCTTCATCCTACACATACCAGTGGAAAAGACTCAACAACTTTGAACATAATCAAATAAAACATTGATCTTCAACATCTTTTACAGTGGGATTACTGAGTGCTTATAGTTGAAAGATAAAAGAGAGTGGGAAAAGAGAGAGCTGGTTCATTAAGGGCATACTCATCCTTTGTTGTCTCCTAAAACACAAGATGAAACACAGCTGCATTACTGTATTTTTAGTTCCATCTCTATTTATACAATTATATGGTTGGATTTTGAAACTGTAAATTTGCTGCTACAGATTGCATAATTTAGTTTCTGTACTGCACTGGGGTCATTCTCAGTTCTATTATGCAAGTGACAGGTGTGGGAATCAAGCAGAACACAGAGCTTGTGGTAAGGGGACTGTAGAGCAGCGTTTCAGGGGGAGCACCAGATGCCCTGATCTGCCCAGGCCAGCTGTGATGTTCAATAGGAAGGCGAGTGTGTTCATCACCCCATCTCCCCCCAAGTGAAGAGCACCACTTAACAACCCTGGGCACATCTGTTCCCAAGGACTCTGATTACTTCTGTCCTCCTAGGGGTCAGTAAGGTCACAGGAATCTTCAAATCCATATTGGTTCATCTTTATGTGCTAATATTGTCATGTTACTGTACCATATGTACCACACATGACTCATCTAAAACTTGTTTTTATACATGCAATTACAATTTACAGTCAAAGATCTGATATCCCGCAACAGGTAAGCACTGCTCTGAATAGACAAACTTAGTTTATTGGAACATACTAACATTTCCACAATTATTTTTCTTCAGAGTTGATGACACTTCGTGATACTAAATTTCAGTAAGAAATGCAGCCTTTTCTGCAGGGCAATATATATATGATACTCTATTTGCTACTAGTCTAAATTAAAAACCAATCTTTTAATTTGAAATTTTAGAGAGACTATGCAGAATATTAATTAGTCAAACTGGAACATAGCCAAGACATCAGAGTTTAACATCCTTGCTCTTGTAAAAAGTAGCAAAGCATATTTTCCCTATGACACTAGAAGATGAGTATCATGTAAAAGAACGTCCATATGAATACAAACCAAACTGACATGCTGGGGCTTACTTTCATTAGTTCCTTTTTGGGGCTGGTGGTGGGAAACCACACCCAACCAAACCAAACCACAAAGATGAACTACTAGAAACAATTGTACCCCAAGATATTGCATTTTTAAGAAATTCTTTAATTGTATCCAAATTGAGGAATAATTGGAATTTGATATTGTAATTAATAAAACAAAAGGCTCTTTTCAAACAAAGAACTTCTGGTAGGAGAAAAGCCCTATACAGTAGCTATTGCTAATATGAGATATGTGGAAACAAGAGAATCATTATTATTAAAATTATTAAAATTATGACTGCAAACATGCATTACAAACACACAGCTTATTGATAAAACACACCATTCAAATGCAGAGAAAAAAACCCTGTCATTTTAATTCCAAGCATTTTGAAGGGATAACAGATCTTTAATATAGATCTTAGATAGACCTCTACATCTGTTATTTGTTAATATATTTATGGGCACATAGAAATGTATTAAAAAATTAAAAACAACAAAAACCCCAAATAAATTATCCAATCTACATTAAGAACATTAGACCACCACTCTAGCAGTGTTAGCAGATCACCCAACCATGGTCCCATCTGCTTTCATGTGTTTTCTGGGTGTGCTGCTTCCTCACGGATTGGAGAGGTACCATTGCACTCTCCTAACATACTCACATTCACAAACTCCCCACATCCCAGAACTCCATATTTCATAAAGTGCAGCTCTCAATATTTATTTTTTTTTCATTTGGGGTATTTATTTTATTTTTTTAAGAAAATCAGTTCTTTGGTTCTGGTTTTAAAAATGAGAAATTTGCTCAAATGAGTCATACTCTAGAAATGAACATTTGAACAGCTGATATGTTTCTTCAGGAGATTTTTTCTTAAAATATATGAAAGAAAGCAAGCATCTTCTCCATGTGGTTCTTTCATTCTCCCTTTGAGGTCTTCATACCTGTACAGTAGAATTTCAAGCTGAGCAACAAAAATGAGTTCATGTCCTACTATTTAGTTGAACTTCAGTTCTGAACTGCAAAAATGTACTAATGATAACACGCTTACTCTTCAGGCTATATGAAAATTAATAATTACATTAGTGACTTTTGCAAATCTCAATAATGAACACTGAAAAAAGCCAATGAGGAAGTCAGGATTTCTATCTTCAAAATAAGACCAATAAGTGAATTGGTCTTATTTTCTATCTTCAAAATAAGCATGAAGATAACAAGGCACACACTCAGTCAGTAAACAATAAAAAGAAAAAAAAAAAATAAATAATTGAAGCACTGCTCACTAGAGAGCCCATTCTAATCATCATACCAGATGAGTCAAGGTTCCTTCAGAAAAACTACTGCACACTCATGTTATTGAAGTCTGAATCATAGTGCACCCTTATAAGAGGGCTGAAAACACAGTGCTCTGGTTGTGACGTTTCCTAACATTTGAGCTCTTGGTTTCAAAAACTTCATAGTAATTTTTAGAGTTTGCCATTTGTTATATGGTTGCTTACTTACTTTACAGCTTTGTAAAAAGGCAAGTTACTGGTTTGACATCATGATCCTTGGTTTTAATTTCTTCTCGTTTTAGATGACTAAAGAAGGTTTCTCAAACTGCACATCTGAAAGCAGTGGTTATTTTTAAAATTGTTCTCCTTTTATATAGACAAGCTGTTAGTGCACCTAACAATTATATACATTCCCCATCATTGTAAGATTGTGTAAGAGTATACAATACAAAAAGGATTATTAAGAGAGCCAAAATTAGTATACTAATGATTCAATTTGACAGTTTCATTATGTATAATGTAGATAAAACTGAGAACTCTTAAATTACTCCTGCCATGTTCTGAACAAGACCACTAAACCAACTTAGAATAAACTAGCTTTTGATTTTTTTGTAATAAATTTATCATAATGGTGCATATGTACACAGCCATATATTTTTCTTTTTATACCAAATGTTCAGGACATTATTTTGATCTAATTATATTTCATCTAATTATAGTTCATCATGGTTAAAATATCAAATTTAATGGTATGTCATGGATTAACAGAATAATTTGATTTCTACACTGTTAATTAGAACTTACATTTACATGATTATGGAAAGTTATATGTGAATTAAAAAATTAATACTTAATGTCTAAAAAACCCTTCTGCCTGTTTCTAAGAGGATCTACAGACAAATGAAATTAGAAACTAGAAAAATTAGAAATGTATATTTAAGTATTTATGGTCATCTAATGGGTTTATTGGGGAACTATGCTCTATTATAATATAATAAAATTGAAAACTAGTTAATGAGAAATTAGCCACTCCTGGCTAACAAACTCAAACATAAAATTGGAACATCCTAGGGATTCTCTGGCTAATTAGCACTCTTGTCTTTCTCTTCTGTGCGCATCTACAGGAACATCCCCCGTCCCCCAGGTGCACCCACTCTGCAGTACAGACACAAGTGGAAGAAGGAGCAGTGGATGTGTCCTGGATGTGTGCAAGATAAACCTGCTTCCAGGCTCTGTAGTTTGAAACCACACATTTCTCATCACACCATCATCTTACAGGTGGGAAGGACTTGACAGCTAAAGAGAAAAGAGGTGTTTGGGATTTCTAGGGCAGACAAGCAGACACAGCCATTCCCACCCAGAAGATGTTAACAGCTCCATGGAAATGGGCTGCTCTGGCCTGCTACAGACACACAGCAGGAGAGTTTCTGCTGGCACCATCTGAAGATGTGCTTCTGGTACTTGGGTAGATAAGTTATTCCATGCTGGAGGGTGGGGTGACCTGTGCTGCCCTGCATTATTGTCTGCCCTCCATATTTGGACCAGAAGAGATCCTTCACCACTAGCTTCTGAGCTGAAAAAATTACCAGCTTCCCTACCTTAAATGCAGCTTAGTGCCCATTGCCCATGCCAGAAAGGGTGAGCACATCAACAACATAATGGAGACAGTCACTTTTCAGTCTGCAGTCAGTCATAGAGGCAGTGGCATATGACATTATGTACTGTGATGCAACATGAAAAGTACTGAAGAGATCCAGCATTCATCTGGAGGGACAAGCAGGGATTTAGTTTCTTCCCAGTGACATAACCATCAGCCCTGTATGCAGATTCACTACGTGAAACAATGAAGTCCAGCATTATTACAGAGAGTGAATAAAATCAGAAAAGGAAAGAAAGTATATTTTATGCGTTTTTATTTGTTAATGCATGTCAGGTTACACTTTTTTGATAAATTACAGCCCACTGACATGTCAAGTGACACAGTGTGTAGCTGACTGTAAGAAAGCTCCACATCATGGGGATGGTTTGGTTTTGGATCATTTCAGAGTACTTTAACATATCACAAAAGCAATTTCCTGTCCTTTCCTGCTTCTTATTTTTTCCTTCATAAATTCAAGTACCAACTCACTATGCAAATTTATCTACTACCAAGATTAAGCAGAAATATCAGTTACTTGTGTACAATTGCAGAAGGATTATAAATATGCAAAGGAAATTTAAGCACAGAAGTCTGCAAAGCAAGGAAGGATGCAACTGGGCTCTTGGCTATCATGACCTCTTTCTGATGTTACAATCAGATTAACAATCTAGTATAAATGACACCAAAAGAATAAGAAACATATTAAGTTTCCTAGTCCTTTTATTTCCTTTTTTCTTTTTTTTCCTCTCTTTTTTTTTTTTTTTTTTTTTTTTAACAAAGGCAGAATATCTCATTCAATATCAATTGAAAGAAAAAAAAATCACTTCCATTAAGATGATGTGCTTTTATTTCTTCTGCTATTGCACTGGACTTCTCTGAATTCCTCCCAGGAAAGGAAACTCATGAAAAAGTAAGATGAAAATGTAATACAGTTAAAAAACTTAAAAATTAGGAGTCATCTGGTTTGGGTCTTAATAGTATAAAATTGGAGTCCTTTAAATAGTACTGGTTCAAACGCACTATTGCTCCGGGAAACCTTGGCATTATAAAACACTTTCAGAAACCCTAGGATGATAGAAAAACAGGCAACAGGTGGAAAATATGTAAATAAGTCTTTTCATCATGTACTGACTGAGCCAAATATCAAAGCCTGGATAGGGCTAATTAGCTACCAAGGCAGCTGTTGAAAATTTGTCTTACCTGAGCATCTCAAAGGGATTCCTACACTGCAGTCATGCTGGGAGCCCAGGTCATGTCACACACTGGATCAAGTACAGGAGAGCCGTCACCACGGAGAGCCTGATGTCTTCCCATGTTTTCACCCCAGGTGGGACCTATCTCAGATCACAGACACCGGGGGCAATGGTCAGAGAGTGGCTCATCATCAGAGTTAGCTTACATACTGGTGTAGGGGATATTACAGTCTTGAGCTGGGTTTACTTGTTGGTTACACATCAAAACTCCCTGTTATGCCACAGGTTCTCTGGAGAAAGGTGCAAAAATGATGCAGCTATCACTAGCAGATTGCAGATCTGGTTTCTTTTACACTGCCTCTCTTTCAATCCAGATCCAAACTCTGCTTGGTAAATTAGGCTTAGCCAGTTGGTGTCAGCTTTCCCTTTGTGTTGACTCTGCCTCTTTTTCTGGCATCCTCAGAGCCCTTCTCACTTTCCATTGACCACACATGTTCACATTAATGCCACAGACATGGGTGTCCACAACAGGTCTTCCCACCTGACCACAAATGTCCAGATTGTCCCAAAAACTTATGAAGTAGCTTATACATCTTGCCCCAGACTTCACCTTAACTTCTATATGGAATCACTGTCATGGGTGCTGCAGAAGATGCAATTAACTGTTTATATGATAGATCAAGTCTTTAGATCTCGAGGTCCTCCTAAAGCATGGCAGAGGTTCTGTGTTTAGTGAGGGCAACAGTCTGATGATGGGACCATGCTCCTCTTACCATACTGGGAACAAGATCTGCAGTATTCTCTTTTTCACCTGTAACAAGCATTTGCTGTAACCAACAAATACTGTGGAATACCCACTATAATAAAAAAGGTAAACAGCTTGTTCACTTATTTTAGATGCAGGAAACACCTAAAGAGTCCTTATGGTGGATATACTGAAACCTGGGGAGATTTCCCCTTGTTTTTTTCAAAAATATTTTTAAAGCTCATGTTGGGAAAGAATGTCCTGAACAGCAAGTTCCTTATTTTGGAAATCATTATAATTTAATTAAATTATGTATAATTTCCAGTAAAATTAATTTGTTTCAGTTATCCGTCACATATTCAACTGGCAGGTGTGTGAACTAATAGGTGACAAAGTTTTATGAAATGGTGTCTGTCTTATCAGACAGAAGCCTGTGGTTTCAATCATATTAAAAAATTACAGGAGATTTTTGCCATTTCTAATACAGACATCTTGGTCCTACTTGTAGAGTAGTGTCCTTTTTTACTGAATATTTGAACATTTTCGGTCCCATTAGGTATCCTTTGTCTCTTTATAAATGGTTGTCACCATATTTTGAAAAATGAAGATGCTCAGATATATAAAAGGAAGGTAAATTCAATAACTGAGCTATAAGAAAGCCTGATTTGCTCAAATGAGAAATCTACAGAAATGTAAAAAAGAATCAGTTTTTTTGATAAAAAACTGTAAAAAAATTTATTCTAATTTATACACTGGAAATGCCTAAAGACAAATAAATAAATAAATAAACATACATATATATATATATATATATATATATCTAAACTAATATGAAGTATTAAAGTAGCAATAGTTCAACATATTTTGAAAATGCTATGTCTGTTGAAATGGAATATATGCCTGTGTATGATCTGGTTTATATATATAAAGAAAGGAAAAGACTGAAATAAGATACTAAGCATTTAATCTCATGTAAGAATGTTCACAGTGGCACAGCCAATGGACATGCTCCTATGAAATCCTCAGATATGATAATTTTCTGAATAGGTGACCAATTGAAAAAAAAAGGAGGCATTTTTACAAGTTCACAGTGAAAAGCACCCTGTGCACATACAGTCTGGAGAGCTTCACACTTCACCCTGTTCATATCTTACACTGAACATTGTCATAAGATTTGATATTCTTTAGAATAATTAAACTAAAATATAAAATTTATAAAAAAACCAGGAGGTTCGGGAATACAGCCGATTAATCAAATGTAATGGTTTCTGCAATAACTTTTTGATATATTTGATTAATTATAATATTTATTAACATACTTTTTTCTCTGAAATAAATGCAACAAAGATTATTTTTCTAGTATTAGTTTCTTAGTTCATATACTATAGAGTCATAGATATAGTTTTGGAAAATTACATTATTATATTAGGGAAATAGCCTGCATGTGAAATAAATTCAGAGATGGTACTGAAAGTCTTGGCATGATTTTATGAATTTCTATCACTAGGAAAAGTATTTGAATGATGGGATACTGATTCTTTTTGGAATCTCTCCCTATTTAAATTATCTTCCAGTCATATTTCCTCAAAAAGTCTCCTACAGAAGTTTTTTCCTTAATTAACTGGGAAAAAAAAATGGGTGGCTTAGTTTTGTGGCAGGGTTCAGGCAGTAAGAAATGGACTGAGAATTCTTGCACAGCACAAAGGCAAACTCAGACCCAGTGTAGATACAAAGAGCTTTGTAATATGACTATTCACATCTAAAATTAGACTATATCAAATAGTAAAATTCAAGTGCCAGTCACTTTCTCTCTCAAAAAAAAAAGAAAAAAAAAGATAAGAAAAAATAAAAGGCAAAATCTTAACTCTGAGGGTTTTTTTAAAGTTTTCTTTGTCACGGTCACGGCTAGAGATTTATGCTTCTCCCCTCCACCATGCCCTCACCCCCACCTTGATTTTCTGCTTTTATTTAAAAATAAAAGATGGAACATTCAGAAAATCACCAGAGAAATGCTGTGCCAGGTTCCAATAAAAAAATAAAATGTGCTGACACAGATTTTAAGGTCAGAAGGAAAAAATATGATAATTCACTCTGACCTTTTTCAAAACACAGAACACAGAAAATTGGGAGGCAATACTTGCAATAAGTTACTTTTATTAAGTTTACAGTTTTGCACAATGACAGTTTAAGTTTTCTCTCACTAGTTGTACTTTTAGTAGGATTTTTGCACAGTTATCTGGCCACGTTTTCAAGGAAAACTTGAAGGTAACAAGAGAAAAAAGGATTTCTTAGTTTGAAATATGCTGACTGTGTACTACACAATGTCATTTGCTTGCCTCTATCAGATATAGCCTCTCCCATTTTCTGTAAGCAATCCACAGGATAGCATTCTTCTACAATGAAAAGCTGAAATGTGCATTAGGACACCCTTCATGCCAAATACAGAGGATAAGTGATCTCTTTCATTCCTTTGAATGCTCAGGATATTCCAATTACAAAAAAAAAAATATAGAGAGAGCTACATTTATAAATAAATTTAGAAAAAAAAAATCTTTTCACTATACACTGTTTGAAAAGCTGGAGCTCAGTCAAATGTCACTGAAACGAACAAATGCATTGAAAAAAATATATTTGTGTGACAACTTTGGATTTATCTTTTTCAGTTTTTCAGCTCTGGAATTTCAGTTTTTGCAGGTATTAAAAATATTCAAGTATTTTGCTTTTTAATGATTTGCATGATTGTTCAGTTTTCCCCAGAGATAAAAAGAGAAACTATTTTCCTTGACCTTTCCAGGTAGCCTTATCCTGGCAATTTTTGTTCAGGGACATTTTCAGAAATTATAACCCCTTGAAAACCATGTTTTGGCTCCTCAGGGTTATTAAACATACCTCAGGTGGTTAGAACTTGCCCAGTGGTGATATTTGTATGGCAGGTGACACCAAGGTGCTGTCACAGGCAGTGGTCTCACTCTCTGTGAACGTACATGCCTTCAGCTTTGGCTGTGCCAGACCCTGTGCAAAAGGATTCAGCTTCCTCCAGAAGCTTTTCCCTACGAGTAACTAAGGAGTTAACTAATTTTTGCCACCTAAGAATGAGGTAGGAGCTTAGAGCTGTGTCTCCCAGAGACAGTGCAGGATGTTTTTTGGCCAGGAGAGATATATATTCGTTCAGGAATGAGTTACACCTGGGACAGATCTAGGTTATTTGTCACTTGGTTACTTTCAGCTAGGGATGCAACTGTGCCTTTCCAAAGAGTTGTAACTCTTCGTCAGCAGCAGTCACATCAGGGTGCATTCCTCCTGTCTGCTCACATGTGCAAGAGATGTGTACTTTATACCCCTTGACATGTTATATAAAGTTTGAGAGGACTTGAGTTAATTAAAAAAGGTAGTCATGATCTGTTAGGTTTAATATGAAACCTTTAGAGTGACAATGCAAAATTATTTTGCAGAAATCCCAAGACCTCCACACAAATGAAGTCAGTTGATAATATTTATTGACAGAACACTGGTATAATCTCATTAATATTTGCAAATTTCAATTACAGGGAGGGCATGAGCCTGTTTAAGTAGTCACAGTTTTCCATTATGATTGGAGCAAACACCAATTTATTAATTCATCTTCTAATTTTGAAAAAGGTGAAAGTGTGATGCTGCTAAGGATGATATATGATGAAGTAAATTATTTTTGCATAGATGTAATGTTATTTTCTACCTATGACATTGAAATTCTGTGTCAAATTCTGAGAGAGAGGAAAGAATATGAAAGTGTAGGTCATTCCTCATATAAATGAAAAATTGACATGGTTGACCAGCACTAAGAAAGCAAATAATACAGTATTTCGTTATTCAAGACCTAAATCTGTTGGATAAAAATCACAGTTGCTGTTCATAAAAAAGAGGGTAACTGCATTACTGTATTTCCAAGAAGAAGCAAAGGGTGATGAAATTACATTTAATGGGGTTTTTTGTTTGTTTGATTGATTGATTGATTGATTTTTCAGCAAAGATTTGCCCAAAATGAGAAAATAAACTACTAATGAAGCAGAATATTTTGATAGCAGAACTCTGTCCTCCTAAGGATCCCAACCAAAACTTTTGAAATAAGAGTCTTGCAAAACTTCAAAAGAGAGGGATTTGGTGATATATCTTTACATTTTCTATAAAACTATATGCTTATAGACATTCAGAGAACAATTTGTTTACTAAAGTAATGTGTTTTTTTCCCTCCTGATCTGTTTTGTAAATAATATGAAGCATTATCATTGCTTTTTTATTTGTATTATTTGGGATGTGTTTGTACCAAAAGGCTCCATTGAACCAGAACTCAGAACCATTGAACTCAGAACCATTGTCTACCTAAACTAACAGAGTCACCCAGTTCATATGGAGGCAATGATGTTAGACTAGGACAAGGATAAAATAAACCCTCTGAAGCAAACTGTGCCCTCCTTCTACTCAAAGAGCAGAACTGGTGTGTTTATGCATCACACATCTAACACAAAAGCCAGCATTCAGCCCCAGAAAGAATAGCTTGCAGATGTCACTGCCAGGCACAGTTTGCTGTCAATCTAAAAATAAGATACATGATCTTAAAAGGAGCTGAAGAAGCGTTCTAGAAACTCTTTTCTAACTAGAAAAAGGCTGGACACATGGCAGAGTGAACAAGCCTTTTCCAACACAGTGTAGATGAGAAGTTGTTAAACCTTCTTCTTAAAGCTTGCTGAAGCACTCAGAAAAGTCTGTGACTTATCTGAACAGCCAAAGAATTACTTTTCCTCGCAGTCCAGGTATACAGCATGCTGCAAGAGTTCACTGTAGCTGCCATCCTAGGCTTTCTATTTCATTCTGCTCCTGAAAGTCAGTGAAACACATCTGCTTTGGCATTCTTCATTAGATGTGACAAAAAAAAACCCCAACAACCTAAAAAACCCCTTGAGGTTGAAACTACAGCCTCATCACCTATCATGGAAGATGTCACTCTGTCTCATCAGGGTGCAGAGTGTGAATGGATCTGGACTCATAGTTCCTCAGAGGGAAGATGAATATGTTTGGTGGCAGCTGGTAGAACAAGGAATATATTGAGCTCATCCTTCCTTTCCCTCTGGCTCAGAAAGACCTCCTCCCAAAGGAGAGCAGCTCCAGTCAAGCTGAGTAAGATGATGTGCTATGAAATGGGAACTGTTTACAGCTTTTCAAAATCTGATTCCAATTCTGAGAATACAGAACACTTAGCATGTCTTCAAGGCTGCAAGCAAGAGAGGGTTCAAATAAATCAGAAAGGTACACTTGCTCAAGGCCTTGCTAAAATCTACCTCTGGGTAGCCCTTATCCCTAACGATCAGGCAGAACAGATGGCTAACGGGTTTCAGTCCCTGCCTGGAAGCAGTGGGGTTTATTTTGTGCCCAAAATCTGGTCCCATTCCATGGCTGGATGCCCATTGCAATCTGCACTCTGGAAAGAGTCTGAGGGCAGGGTCACATCAGAAGAGATAGGTGGTAGAGGACCAGAAGAGGAGCCCAATGGGTTGAGCTGGACAAGCTCAACTCATCGATTTTGTAATAGAAGAGGCCACAGCAGAAGAAGAATCTGTATAACACAGGCTGGGGTGTATGGTGAGAATCAGTTACAATCCATGTAGATCACTGGGAGAAACAACAAATGCTGAATTATCAAGATATGAAATACTTGAAATATTAAATATTTCCCAAGGCAAAAAGGTGGTAATCTTATATTTTCTGTACATACATGTAAGGGAATGGATTAAGAAGAGCCAATGGCTGGAAAAATAGGCCTGTATCCTTTGCCTTGACTATTTCCAGACTACAAAAGAATCGGTTCCTATGTAGGTTTCAAAATAATCCCACATATTTGAATAGGCAGTCAGTGACAAAACCAGCAATGCAGAACAGTTAATTCAGATGCAAATATTAACAATTACTGTAACACAGAACTCATATACTTAGCACTGTAGGAACAGATACTCTGATAATGAAAGCTAAAATAACTGCTGGTATCCATAAATTCAGAGATTCTTACCCTATATTTTTATGAAATTCCATCTGCATATCAGTGTGGTAACTGAACTGAGCTTAAAATTCTGTGTGCAGTCTTTAAGATAATTTTTGAAAAGGGCAGCCTTTTGAGGATAGTAATTTAAATTCAGAAGGCTGCCCAGAATATCAGAGTAAGTTCAGCATTAGTGTAATTTTTCAACCTGACCCCAGAGGCCTAAGAACTAAAATGCCAGCAGATTAAAATGCCTTTTAAGAGCCATTCTGCACTAAGTGTATGTATGACAGAGTTATACTTTGAGTTATAAGCAGACAGTATCACTTTGGAGGAGGCAGCTGCCACAGTCAGGCAAGGACAATTTTGCTGTAGCATGTGTCAAACAGTTGCAGGATCAGGCTAATTGAGAGGTCTCCATCACTGTAACAGCAGTTTCAAGGTTAGTTCAGGGAGAGGGGGTCAGAGTCAGGCCTGCACCCTGCTGAAGGCAGTCAGGAGGAAGGCACAGTTTTGGCCAGAGTAACATCTGTTTTTTTTCACAGCTTATAGGAAGCTGTTGGCACCGGTACCACATTGTCACCAAATGTGTCATGATCTTTCTCCCTGAATGTTTCGTCCTAACATCTGTTCAAAGTACCGTTGTCAAATGGACTGAAATATTTAATAGACAATTTATTGCAGGAAAATACAATGTTTTGATATTGAAGTGATCTGCAAAGTGATTTGCAAAGCTGGATCTTAATTTGGAGCTTTTTTCCAAGAAACAGGCTGGAGGAAAAAGCCTTATTTTGAGAGAAAGGCACTTCAAGAAATCTCAGACTTGTAAATTCTTTGCCTGACTCAGGTTTGAGGTGGGCTACTAGTTCACTACTAGTTCATTTGGAACTGCTTGGTATGAATCACTCTCTTTCTGGACTGCATGAGTTGTATTCGTCACCTGAGAGCTATCATCCCTGCAGACCAAGCTGAAAGGAAGGAAGAGATAAAGGCAGAGGCACCAGAGGCATTACAGCAGGATGCAAGGAGCAGGATGCTCTTCAGATCATGAATTACAGTTGTAGTTAGTAGACATGCTTCAGACACACACCAAAGAAGCTCCAGGCCAGCTTCAGATGTACTTACTTAACTATTCCTTTTTAAGTATCAGTGATAAATAACTTAAACATTTTAGAACATTCTCAGATCTCCTTAACCATTATATGCTATACCAAGAGAAAAAAATCATTTCTATTTAGGTGAGAGTGCGTACAATATATATTAAAGTAGAAATTAGAAATCAATATTCAGATATATAGAATGAATAATCAGACAGTACCTCTCTCAAATTTGTACATGGGATCTTTCAGTATCTGCTCCTACCCTACTGTTTCTAAATATATTTATGCAGTTTCAAGCTACACATAATTTTCCAAGCATGAAGAATTTTAGGGAACTCAGTGATTTTACTAAACAAAGTGACTTATATATCATCTCAACTTCCAGACTAAGCTAAGCTAAAAATCCTGGTATGCTTCGTTAAGTTTCAATTTTCTAAAAAAGTCTTCACTTTTTTGTTGGTCAAGCTTAATAGTTCCTACTGAATAATAAAGCTATTGATATCTGACTATTGCCTATTTATCAGATTCAGACACAGGGGTTTTTTTAAGCTGGGTACATCAAGTTCATTATATGTGTGCTTATGTAGTAATTAAATCAGACTCCTTGAAACTCTGCTAAAAGCATCACTTAGAGAAAGAAAGGGTTAAAATATTTAAATTTGTTCTTTCTCCTAATTTGAAACCTCCAGAGGTATTAAATGCAGGTTGCTGAAACCTTAACTGGAAGTAATGTCCAGAGAAGGCACTGGGACCTCATGATCCTCCCCCTGAGATTCAGTCTTACCACACACCTGGGGTCACAGCATTTGGAGGCAATTATTTTACCATTGATGGGCAATTATTAGCTCTCTGATAGGTAACTTTCCCCCAAGAGCACTGTAATTTACATATGCAGCTCATGTAGCACAAAACTGATATTGTAGGTCTATGCCAAGAAGCAGAGTCCCTTCTAGGCAGCATTTCAATGTATCCACACCCAGACTAATTCGTTGTTTTTTGAACAATGTTAGTGCTATCCTGCATCAGTGAAGGAATAATAATACCTCACAAGAACTCACAACAAAAGATGAAGAAAGATTAGAAAGAATGACTTGCAGATGTTGCAAAAGATGCACAGTGATGTTAAAAATGAAGAAATAAAAAAATTTTTATGAGTCACTAGAAATGAAAGGTTTTTTGCCCCACTAATTAAATTAAATATTATTTTTCTCATGTAATTAGCCCACTGTCATTCAACTACATATTAAACTGTATCCAGATATCCTGTGTAAGCATAACTTCCAGCTAGCTAAAAGGTGTATATTTTAAAGCTCAAAGAATTTTGATTTTTGAAACCTCCCCCTAAAGGTTATGTCATTATTTTTGTTTTCTTGACACAGAATACTGATAGTCACCAAATAAGGATTTTTGTGTCTGTTTGCTTTCTTGGCAAAAACTAGTAATGCATCTTTTAAAAGAAATTCTAGTACCCTCAATTTTTTGTACCTCTGAAAAAACAGATTTTTCAACATTATATAAATTTCCAAAAACAGATGCACTGTAAATAGATAATAAATTTCCTATAACAATTTCTGGACAAAATGACCCCAGCATTTGATAAGAAATGTAACTAGAAGTAATGCAGGAAAGTATGCAGAAGGGTAGCCATCATTTTCAAAAACATTTTACCACATTTATATCTTCCCCTGTTTTCAGAATATTATTATTTATTCCACAGTTAATGACTGGTTACAAACAAGTATTAAGCCCCTGTTACACTATATGTAAAAATATCATGCTGTGCTGTAGTAGCACCACTTAAATCAACTGAGTTCATTCTTAATAAGTAAAGTGAATAAACAATATCTATGTGTTTGGAGTCACACTGACCTAAATAATACTAAGTACATCTATGGAAATGAGTTAAATAATAGTAGGGCATGAATTCATGCCCTGAAACTATTTTTTCTCCTAGAACATAAAATGTCAGGGCCTGCCCTGACACTCTTTTGATCTTGGCTGCTTGACCAGCTGTCTCCCAAGGGTTTCCTGGGCACAGCTAGGGCACTAGCCCAGCTTTGGGGCTTTTCCCAAGAGGCAGGCTAGATGAAGCTTGTGCATGGGAGGCTAAGGGAGCTTAACCATATGGAAGTGGCCGTGCTTAGCTGGCCTCCAGGCTAGAGGAAGGCCTTGCATCATTCAATTTATTTGTTAAAATTACAGGCGAGCAGCAGAAATGCAGCTGTAACAGAAAATAAAACAAACAAACATGTAAACAACAAACATTCCCAATTAGCCTCCCAACAGCAAACATTCCCAATTAATCTCTCATAATTACTGGAATAAAAGAGACAAACCCTGACAAATCTGTTCTCTTGTGTCCCTGGGGGATAAACAGACGTGAGTGGCCAGCTTCTGGTCTCCCAGCGTGCCGGGGATTTGTGCTGCCTCTCCATGCTGTGCTTTCCATATTGACCCAGCGCACTGGTGCTGAGGCACAGCCCAGTCTGGAGGCAGCTGTCTCGCCCACGAGCACCACTTACTGACACGCGTCAGCTCACATCAACAACGCGCCTGCAACTTAAGGTACTCAAACTCTGCCCTGAGTAAAGTAGATTTCTTCCCAGCTGCCACAATTTAAACATACATCCTGAGCCTATATATTGTTTAGCTGTAGGGCATTTTCCTCTTGAAAGTTTTTTAAAAGACACACTTAATTTCGCACTCACTGCTGTCTTCTGTTATGGCAAAGAGACACTTCCTTTCCTCTGTCTTTTTCTTCTCACCCAAAGTCTTCTTCAATATATTCAAGAATAAATTAATCAACCTCCACTAAGCAAGTACCTTTCAAAGAAATCACCAGGTTACCTTCCTAATACTTCTATTTTATCCATTAGCCTGAAACCATTTTAGGCTAAATGACATACAATGTCATGTCTAGTGGGAAATGGGGAAGGGGTTATTCTCCTCATCAGGAAAAATGTTTGAAGCTCTTAAAACCATTTTTTCTGAACTTGAAAAAGTCTTCAAAGTTTTGGAAGTAAATAAAGTATTAGGGACAGATCAAGAACTTTGTGTCAATATTTTGGGGACTTCTTTCAGTTTTTTATTTTTTCTAATTTTCACAAGAAAATCAACTTATAGATTAGGAAAAATGAAAACTATACCTTTTAATTAATATATTAGCACATTGCACAGAAAATGTATGAAAATACATCTTTTCTACAGACAGCTTAATTTTAATTTAACTTGTATGTCAGATAAACCTAAATTTCAAAGAAATTTGAACCAGCTTCAAGTTTTACTTAAGACTTGACTGAAATATCTTCAAACACAAGACTTATGTAATAAAAAAAAATTGATTCATTCTGAATCGACATTTGAAAAATTAGTTTTTTTTAATTTAATAGAGATTCTTTCAAGGTGATGAATAACAAAGAGGCATTATTCAAGTACATTTTCTCTGTGTAAAAGAAAAATTGCTTTAAAGTTTAGAAAATATTTTTATTGTTTTCTTGTCTTTCTCTTCTTTTTTCTCACTGAAATACTTTCCTGCTTCCACAAAAAAAAAAAAAAATAAAATTACACACTATCATTAAAAAACTTATATATTTTCAGTTTCTGAAACAAACAAAGCAAAAGTTTCTAGTTTGCATCGTTACAGAAGAAAGATGACAAATCTTAATGACAGATAAATCTTTTCAATCCATTTTTGTTAAAGAAAATAATTTCAAGGGTAAAGCTCACAAGTAAAGCTTCTGTCATTAAATTCCTCCTTTGTTGTTTCTTGCTATTAAGTTGTGTAAGGTGGAGGTATACAAAAACCTCTCTGAGGCATCTGCACCATAAATAGTCCTTTTGTTTGCCACCAGGAGGGAAGCGAGGGCAGTCACAGCACTATAGGCCCAATATATAAGGGAGGAAAGAGCTGTTGCCTCACGCTCACCTAAATATACTTCACTGGCAGCCAGGCAGCAGTCCTGAAGGAGCTGCTGGGAAAGCAACCAGAGAAATGAAATATGTTTTTAGGCACATCGAAACGAAGGCCTGAGTTCCATGTTCTGAGTTCCATTTTGCACAGTTTGACATTTTGAAGCCTGTGTTTTTTGCCATACCTGAAGGATGCTGAAAGAGCAGCTAGCAATGTCAGTGGTAACCAGATTTTTTTGATGTGCATGCTGAGAAGTTCTAATTGCAGGACAAATTTTTCACTAGTTCCCCTCAAATCTTTTCGACCTCTGAGTGAAACTCTGTGGTTGGTAAAAAGCTTATCAGCCATATTTTCTTTTTCAGAATTATTTGCCAAAAAGATTATAATAGATTATTTTATACAGATTGTGCATCACCACTCAGGAATGTAATTTTCCAACAGAAGACAAATAAAGACATGTTGTTTGACTATACTTATAGATTCTACATTGGCAGACTTTTTTCCTGCTGCAAATCTGATTTACTTCAGATGTGAGATTAATCCTTTTACAAGAGGCAGGAATGTGAAATTATAAAGAGGAAGGATTTTCTGCCACTTCTGATATTATTTATACTTACATAGCACTTACAAAGGTGAGGACATGCAGCAGCAAATTATCTAAATTTTTTTTCCTCAGATCTTCCTTCTGACATCATGCCAAAGTTAACTCCACTCAATCCATTCAACAGTTTTTTCAGCATCAAAATTTTATATGAAAAAATGGTATATTTATTTACTGCATTAAATAAAACATTGTATTAAATACTCCCCTGCTCCACTGTCATTTTCAGTTTTCCTATAAACTCCACAAGACATCCACAGAAAATATTTTTTATTTCTCTGGTGTAAGGCTGTAGTTGATTTTTCAAGTCTAAACAGGAAGACTTTGACTGTGATTGTAGATGACACTAGCCTGTAGTTGGAAAAATATTGTTCAGATTCATGTTTTTCAGGACAAAATGTAAGTTGTCTGCACACTCTAAAATAAATATTCACTTTGTTTTCTCCTTTTTCAGGATTTGATTACTTTTTCAGGGGTTTTTGGTTAGTTGGTTGCTTGGGGTTTTTGGGGGAGTTTTGCTTGTTTGTTTTGCTTTAACATCACTGCCTCTTATTTATAGCCCTAGGTTTAAAACATTCTGCAGGAGAACCATTCGACTCTACTGTTTTACCTTCAGGAAACAATTTAACCACTCTTAGCTATTTACTGTGTTATCAAATCTTCCTCTGTAACTTCATGGTCAGACAGAAGAAGAGCCAGCAAATCCCTGCTGGGATGAGGAAATCAGTCAGTAACAAAGTAGGGCATTATACAGATTGGGATATTAAAAGAAAAAAAGTATATATGTATGCACATGTATACACACAGATAAATGTGTATACAAATGCACACAAAATCTGTTAGGGCCATCTGGATTTCCAACATGGGAAATGGTTATTTTCTGGCTTTAGCCTTCTTTTGAGGCTCCCATCCTGTCGTTATGTCAGCTTTAGTTACTTCTCCCATGGCCAGAACACGTTAGGTAACTCAACTTTCATAATTTTATTTTTAACCTCGGTTGCACTTTTTTTATGTCTTACTTCTGTCTTAGGGATCTTTCATAAAAGAGTGCACTTTTCGCCCTCAAAAAAAACCCCAACAATATAACGCATCCTTATATATATTTTTACTTCATTTTGCTGTGTCTTCACCATTTCCAAATTTGTTTCCAAGTTCATTCAGGGTTTTGCCTAACTCATTTTTGTCTCCAAACCTGGCAAAAGTAATGCCTTCTATAACAGAAAGAGGAAAAATAATAACAGACCTGTCTGCAAAGAATCCGGGATGCAGTGTAAATCCATTTCCATTGATTTAAACTGACTTATCTCTCATGAGATGCCAGTTTTCTAAGGCTGTCATCACAGCAGCAATGTCAGGTTGCAAAGGGAGGTTTTGGTGTAGGTTGAATGTCCATCAGTTAGTGCAGAAAGTTTATACACTACTGAGCAACTTTAAACACTTGTTGTAGAGGATAAATCCTTTATTTGTCATCTCATTTTTCACTTAATTCTACATAAGAGTAATTCATTAATATTAATGTGGTATTTGCATACTTTAAAAGAAAAGTAGCACATATATATGTATTATAAATCAGTTTATTAAGTCCTTTTACCAATATTTTTTTGTAATTCGCAGACATTTTTTACCATTTTCTGCTGTAATGTAAAATCTAGTCATCCCTTGGTAGACTCTGAATATGTGTCTGCTATAATAAAGTCTAATAGCTTTATTTATGACAGTCCTTTGGAGACTCCTGCAACTGTGTGCAGTCAAGATTGTTCAAGCCATTATAATACAAGATTGTATTACAGTGATTTGAATGGATAAAAGTTCTTTCATTTCCAAAAGAGAAATAAATTGTTAGACGCTGTTCTGTAATGTATGAGGACAAATGTATTCCTTTAGTCCCCCAGACACAAAGCTGTATTTTCTCAAGCAACACTCTTGCAAAAAATAAAATGCATAAGAATTAAGAGGGTTAGCGAACAAAAAGTACAGAAATTATCTATTTATTTATTTACTTATTTTCTAGTGTAAAATTTTGTATATCAAGTACCTTAAAAATCCTTTGTTTTGGGATATTCAACAGCTTGACTATGGAAACATTCCTTCAACTTGTCACCTTGAAAAATGTCTGAATCTTACAGAACTGGCTATTAAAGTCTACCTTGTGCAGTGTTAGTTCATTAGTATATGTAAAGTTCACTTTGCAGTAGTCCCTCATTATAAAAGTCATCCTTCACATTTTATCTACAAAAGTTCATTTTGAATAAAAATTTGAAAGAGTACAGCTACGTAACCCATTTTAAAACAGTTAATTGCTTCCAGTACTTCTAAAGTATACAAAACATTAAAAGAAAAAGTAGAAATATTTAAAGATTTTCCCCAGAAAGTTAAATTTAAAGTTATCTGGTGCTGACAAAATTTTATTACCCCAGATTTACACGTTTGAATAAACTTGGGAGAATTATTACCTTTCATGGTCATTGATCACGAAAGCATCTTTGTTCAACAAAATGTGATTATGTCCCCTTGAGGTCAGCACATGCTTAAAGACTAATATTTATTTAAGGATTTTGCTGATGTGAATCTTTCTGCAATTACCTTTTCATTTGATTGTGTTAACAATGCACAGTAATGCTTGTTTGTTCAGGAAAAAATTTGTGCTTACAAACTTGTAATACTTGAGAGAGAGAGAGAGAGTGGAGCTAACACAGTATTTAGCAACAGGACAGAAGTACTGTTAAGTGCTATTGCTGTGTTGGGCAAACCAAGACCAAAAATGACAGAAAAACACAGTCTTGGTAGTAAGTGATATCTGGCCATTTGCCTTAAAAGATTGAAATTTCTGTTATTGAATTTATTTTCTCTTTTTTTAAAAATTTCCATGCATTTGTATTCAAACCAAACTAAGCTAGTTTTTCTTGTATATCCATCTTTTTATTTCATTTAGCCAGTAGCATATCATTTCAGTCTACATGCTTTTCTAAGGAAGATCATATTATCAAGGAAATGTCCTGGCTGCCATAAGAGAAAACTGAACACACACACACAAATACATACACATAGATGAAAGCAAAGCACAGTTGAGACTAGACATAGTCCAGTGATTGATATTTTAAGTTGCACGTGACACTCCTTCCTTGTTCCGTTGCACTGCATTTAGATATTGTATGGCTCTCCAGACATGCTATGCATAATTTTACATACCATCTGCTTTACATGCCAGGTTCCATATGTACAATGTATAACCTAAAACCAATATTTTGAATGATTTGAGCTACAGTGGAGGCTTTTGTTCTTAAATTGTTGGATAGAAGAATATAGTCCTAAATAAATTATCCAATGAATGTGTTCTGAGACTAACAATAAAATTTGTTTTGAAAATGTTCTTAAAGGTGTAGAAATGAAAAAATTCAGGTGACTTTCAAGAATCCCAGTAATGTTGCTTACTAGATTCAAATGTCAAGAGACCTGTAAATGCTTGCTACCATTCACCTAACAACCATAGCATTACAAGGGCATAAACATGTTTCAGAGTCAGGCAAGGGACAGAAAAAATAGTCCTGAAATATTCATCCGAGTAAAGAGGAACAGCATTTACTCTTCAAAACAGGATGAGGTTTATAAAGCTGCTGAAAGTGAGTAATGGTTATTCAGAATCATGTTCTGGGGTTTCCTGATAGTTCATTATCTGGCTTCATTCAACTGTGCCTTAGATCTTACATGCTCTTCAGTTACGGGTAAGCCTAAAAAACCTAAATTTCTGTTTTGGAGATGCTGTCCACAAGATCTGTCTGAATATCCATATACATCTTTAGGAGAAGTACTAAAACATCAAAATGAATAAAAAACAAACATTAATTCCAAACAATGGCTCTCAGATAAACCCAAATATTTATTCAAATATTATCTTCATTTTTAGAACTGCTGACCCTTTTCATTGAAGAAAGGAAAGAGCATTGCTTTGGATCTTAAAAAAAGTACCATCATCACACCCTGCCATGCCCCCCCAATTAAAAAAATACAAACCTCTTAATACTGAAGTAATCAACATATTTTTCACATTTGACTTGAAATGGAAATATTGTCAACAAAAAAAGGTTGTGGCATTATAATGTGTTAACAAACAGCAGATAGAATGAAGAATAGAGGAAGCAACAAAGTAGCTCAAAACAAAATTCTACTCCATTTAAAGTCCCATAAAATACATACCCTTCACTTCCATATATAGCACATGATAAAATATTTCACAGGAAAATTAGAAAGAAACTTTCAATCTGACATTTTAAGAATGAGTTGTCTGTCTTGCCTATGGATTTGCAAGGAGAGAAGAGATAATCAGTGCAGCATTTGTCCATTTTGCAGGCTTTTTTTCCCGCTGTAACATGAACATCTTAATCTTTTCACAGTTAAGTATTAGTGACACATTCAGTTCACTTCAATGACAATTCTATCAGATGCCTGCAAAAAAAAGCTGAACAAGAGGTACAGCACTTCAAACTTTGTTTTTATATTTGCCTATTAACACAAAGTTGTACTTAAAAGGGAAATATCATTATTGGACGATAACTAAGACTTTTTTTTAATTCTTGTATTGCATTTTGTTAGTGGTTGGGGCTACAGGGATGCATTCTGTGAGAAGCTGCCAGAAGCTTTCCCTGTGTCCTACAGAACCAATGCCAGGCAGCTCCAAGATGGATCTGCTGCTGACCAAGGTTGAGCACCATCAGCAGCGGTGGCAGCACCTCTGGGATAACAGATTTAAGAAGGGAGAAAAAGAGCCTGAGCAACAGAAACTGCAGCCAGAGAGAAGAGTGAGCAACAGAAACTGCAGTCACAGAGAGGACTGAGAATATGTGAGAGCAACAGCTCTGAAGACATCAAGGTCAGTGGAGAAAGAGGAGGAGGAGATGCTCCAGATGCCAGAGCAGAGATTCCCCTGAAGCTTGTCGTGCAGAGCATGGTGAGGCAGGATGCCCCTCTTCAACCCATGGAGGTTCATGGTAGAGCAGAGATCCACCTGTAGCCCATGGAGGAGCCTGTGCCAGAGCAGGTGGATGTTCCCAGGAGACTGTGACCCCTTGGGAAATTCATGCTGGAGCAGGCTTCTGACAGGACCTGTGGCCTTGTGGAGGAACACTTGGAGTAGTGTCCCTCTGTGGGAGACCCACAGTGGAACAGTCTGCACCTGTAGGAATGCACCTTGTGGAAGGGACCCACATTGGAGCAGCTCATGAAGAACTGCAGCCCATGGGAGGACTTGTTGGAAAAGTTCATGGCGGACCATCTTCTGTGGGATGAACACCACACCAAAGCAGGGGAAGAGTGGGAGGAATCCTCCTCCTGGGGAGGAAGGAGCAGCAGAGACAACATATGATAAACTGACCACAACCCTCATTCCCCATCCTCCAGAACCACTGGCAGGAAGGAGGTAGGTAATAAGGGTGTCAAGACAAGCCTGGGAAGAAGAATGAGGGGGTAGAGAGGAGGTTGAGAGGGGAAGGGGAAGAGTGGATGTTTAAGATTTAGCTTTTGTTTCTTGTTTTCCTACTCTGGTAACAAATTTCTCCAAGATAAGTCTGTTTCACATGGGACAGTAACTGCTGAATGATTCTCCTGTCCTTATCTCAACCCATGAGCTTTTTGTTACATTTCTCTCCCCTGTTTAGTTGAGGAGAGTGACAACATGGTTTTGATGAGTTCCTGGCATCCAGCCAAGTGCCATCCCAACACACCTATCAATGTAATAGTTGAACAATACTCATTGTTCATGAGTATGGACATATTTTTGATACTTGACAAGTTTTTGATCAATTTTAAGGGGGGATTAGGGGGCTTGGGTGTTTTTTCAACACTCAGATTTGGAAAAAATAATTAAAAATCACACTTTCATTTTTAAGGCATTTCAAGCAGTTGAGAGTGGTTAGTCAGGTTACAGAAATAAGTCTAGCTTTTGCCATTTGAATATCAATATTTGTATTTGGTGCTTCATTATATATCTGACTGCTCCCAATCTAAATACTGCACTGAACAGAGGATGTTCTGTGAACTAGAACTTCCATTTGCTAATGGAATTTTTTTTTTGCATAAAATCTTCTTTGTAATCCATATGAATATGGGCATTTTAATTATTAATCAGAAGCATTCTTTCTTATTTGTATCTGTGCTGTGAAAGAGTTGGATAAAATGGGATGAAAAATTAATGTACATTTAGATTTTTCTCCTCTCTAGAGGGAGGGTGTTCATGAGTTAAATGCTTATGCAACACCTTTTCTTACAAACTGTACTACAGTTCTCTTGTTACTTCTCTGTTGTGCCTTTCTGGGCCTGATCCACAGGCCACTGAAGTCAATGAGAGCCCACATAATTGTCTCTGGCTGCTTCCAACTTTTTAGTGAGAAAAAAGATATACTGGGAAAAGTATCAGTTACTACATAATGTGTTTTAAAACAATGGGATTCAGCCCACTTGATTTTCAACACATCAAGAAATCTTTCTAGTATTCTCCAGCGCAAAGTGGCAATGAAAATCTGGAAGACAATTCTGACACTGCGCTGCTAAAACTCTTTGGTTAGCACGCAAGTTTCTAAGATGAAGTTTCTTTTGTACATCTCTTTAACTTTGCCATCTCTCCATCTTCTGCCCAGTCCCTTTCATTCCGTATTGACCATAATTGCCTTCCTCTGAAGTCAATTGGGAGTTTTGCCATTGACTTCAATGGCAGAGTTATCATACCCAGGATGAAAAACACAGTGAGAGGAGATCATTGCCAAAGTACACACAGTAAAAGTAAGAAGAAAGATTTCAATGATTTACCAAAATACACCAAAAAATCGCCAGCAATTGTGAGCTTTCATATGTGTTTCCCACAAATCGCACCAGGCAGTCTAGGAGAACAAAAAGCCCCTTGCACGGTGTTCCTGGCATTTGGTAGCCGGGGCTGAGCCCCTGCCTGAGCCGAGTTAGCAGAGCGCAAACCCGAGCCGAGCGGAGCTACCCACTAATTGATAGCAAACATTTTACAAACATTACGCTTCCCTAAGGGACAAGCGTTTTCCCACCGGAGCCCTCTGCAGCTCAGGAGGACGGAGCATGCAGGACGGGGAGCGGGCAGGGGAGCCTCGGGCACCCTCTCGCTGCGGTGCCGGGGCACCGGCCGGGGCTCCGCTCCGCTCCCCACGCCCCGGTGCGCAGCACCTGGGTGCTCCGCTCCGCAGGTGAGGCGCTCGGCGGAGCTCCGTCCCCGTGTCCGATGGCTGGCACGGCTGCGCCCGAAACACCGGACCGCGCTGGCAGCCGCTAGAGACGCGGCCAAAACCGAGGAGTAGCTGCGGACAGTACCCGGGGCGCACGGGGGGCACCGTGCCCTCCGTGCCCCGGTCCCAGCACGGCGCGGAGCAGAGCCGCAAAAGAGGGAGCCCCAAGCGCGGCAGGGCACCCTCCACACCTTACCCGCCCCCGGGGGACCCCTGCGAGGCTCGGAGCCCCGTACTCACCGCGGTGCTGCAGGCAGCAGCCCGCAGCGCAGGCGAAGCGCCCCCGCCCCGGCCGGTGCCCGCTGCGGTGCACAGACCCCGTCCCTCGGCGCCCACATCCAAGCCCCGGCCGCGCAGCTAAAAGTCCTTCTGAGGAGCACACGGCGAGCCCCGCCGCCTCCTGCCTCGGATCGCTGCCACCTCCCCTCCCCTCGCCCCCCCGCCCTGCGCCCCCCCGGCGGGCGGCAGCAGTATAAGCAGTCCCTAACCCCTCACATCACGCACCGGCAGAGGTGCCGGTCCTCGTCGCTACTTACCGGGCATCCTTCAGAGCGGCGGGCGGGCGGGCGGGAGCGAGGGAGGAGGAGGAGAGAGAGGGAGGGATTGAAGGAGGGAGGGAGAAGGGAGGGAGAAGGGAGGGAGGGGGCTCCGGGCGGGCTGCGCGACGCTGCGCTGTGCCGTTCGGCAGCTTGGGCAGCTCGGCAGAGTCAGTGAGTGAGTGCCTCCGTGCGTGACGGCGTGTGCGTGTGTGCGCGATGCTGGACACAAGCGAAGGGAGACTCAGGCACGGAAGGGCGGCGGGAAGCGGCGGGGGAGATCAGGGGGCGCAGCCCGCGCATGGCGGTGCCACCAGGTGCGGCCCAGCGCGCCCCCGGCCCCGCGGCCCCCAGCGCCCCGCAGCCGCGGCGGGAGCTGCCGGGGAGCGGCTTGGGGGAGGCGCGCATCCTCCCCGCTGCCACACGCACCGCCGGCGGAACGCGGGGAGCGGGGGAGGGATTAAAAATAATGGTAATAAAAAAAGCCCAATCACTAGGAAAGAAAAGAAAAAACCGCAAAACTCTGTCTCTACTTCCCGGCCGAGATTTGAGCCCCCCGCCCTAGAGCTGCGGTCCCGCGGACGCGGCGCGCTCCCGCCGCGCCGGGAGCCGTCACCGCCCGCGGTGCAGCACGGCAGAAGCTGCCGCTGCCGGTAGCGCCCAGCTGAGAGCCGGAGCCGCTCCCCGCGCACGGAGGAGCCTCCCTCTTTACCTCCCTCCCTCCCTTCTTCCCTCCCTTTTTCCCTGCTTCCCTCCCTCTCTCTCTCCCAGTCCGCTCAGGCGGGCAACGCGGCCAGGTGCTGTCGGCTCGCCCTGCGGCCGAGGGAAGAGCGGGCAGGGCCCTCCGCCGGCACCGGATCCTCCGGCGAGAGCTGCCGGGCTCCCCCAGGCATCGGGGTGGCGTTGGGCGGCTGCCGCCGCCGGGACGCGGCTGGAGAGGGAGAAGCGAGGGGCGCAGAGGGGAAGTCGGCTGCCCCCAAGAGCTGCCGGCGGGGCCCAGAAGCGCCGGCAAAGGAATGGAGCGGCAGCGGTGAGGGCCCGCCTCTGCCGGGCAGCGGTGCGGTGCCCCGGCTCATCCCTGCCTGCAAACGCTGCTCCCTCGCTCGGCTGCTCACCTCCTGGACCAGCGGAGTGACCCGCTGGAGAGGACCGGGGACGGTGCATCATAACTGCTGGATGTTCTGGGGGAGGAGGGGGGAGCAAGCGGAGAAGGGAGGGAGGGCATGATTACAAGAATCAAACGGAAAGGGGAGAAAAAACGCAACACGGACACTAAAAAAGCCCGTTCTCGGGAGAGAAATCAAAAATAGCCACAAGAGCATTGAAAGTTGCTCGCTTAGTGATTTGCATTATAGTGCTGCCTCTGCTGCCTCGCTCTTCCAACAGTGTGCCCAAGGAGCATGCAAGACGGGAGAGGGGGAGCTATATACTTTTTCTGTGATCTCTTTCTTTAAAGAAAAAAAAACCAAACCGAACCAATCACACCCCGCACACCTCACTCCTTTGATGGAGAGGAGGCTGCAGGTGGTGGTTTCGGAGTTCCAAGCGGAGTTTCCTGGAGAAAGGAGTGTGTGTAGAGGACCCATGAGAGTGCTCCTCTGGGGTTTTGCGCCCTGGTGTTTGGCAGCCCGGGGAGAAGGGGGCAGCAGGCGCTGATGCCCGGCCGGAGGGATGCCAGGGAATGCTGCTGACGGGGGCTGTGCCGTATCCAGGCTCCCGGGAGGCCCCCGCCTGCTTCCTTCCCCTCGCTCCTCCTGCCGTGACATTCGACATCAGTGATAACTGTCTCTGTTTTCGGAGGGGGGAGATGGGGGGAAATTATTAAAAAAAACAAACAAACAAACAAACAAAAAAACCCTGGATAAAACCTAACTTTTACTTATCAACGGTTCATGCCCTGATTTAAGAAATAGCACCAAATCTTAACCCAGATTATGCAGTTAAATGTATCCAGCCGGAGGCAGCGTGGCTGTTTGCCAGACCTATGATCCATTAACCTCTTTAGCTCATTGTTGGCAGGCAACAATAGCACACGATTAAATTCTTACATTTTAAAGACAAGCCATTTTCTTTTCATAGTAAACTCCCCTCTCCTATGTTGCAATTAAAAATAGAGTATCAACAATAAAAATTATGAGAAAGAAATAATACTGTGAGTTTTTAGCTACTTTGTATTCATTTTATGGGCAAAAACATTGTACTATGCTTAGGGCAATATGTATAAAGGTGGACAGAGGCATATTAAATATTCTTATTTTATAAGAAGGATTTTGGATAATTTTACTTTCACCACTAGATTAAATACTACTTAGACTGCCTAGCATTCAAAGTTTTAGTTGCAGTTATTTTTACAGAGAGAAACCAAGCAAAACCCTATGTAATCAAAATAAAAGTATGAAAAGAGGATATATAGGGCCTTTTTCTCCTTTCCATGTGCTATAAATATATATACACATATATGCCCTTTAATCAAGAACATTCTGTGTAAAGCTATATCTTCATACATAAATGTTTGTGCATGTATACCTGCTCTATATATAACAATTATAAAAATAACATATTTCAAAATCACGTAAAAATTAGAATAAAAAAGAGGCAAAGCTAAAAACACAGCTCTCAACCTCCTGCCGAGTGCTATAAAAAAGTGCTACCACTTGGAGGAGAAATCATAGAAGCACTGATACAGAAAGAATATGAAAGTTATACTTGCACCTTGTTTTTCACACAAACAACTTAGGTAGTAGAAATACATCTGTTAAAATAAAAGGGAAGTATATAATGCTTTCTGTGCTTCTCCTCTTTTGTGTAAGACATTAGGCTGTGGTCTTAATAGCCAAAATATTTCTTTTGGAAAGTCTACATTCAGAGGGATTGAGTCTGTCTCTGCTAAATCAAGCTATGTCTCTGGGAGTGGAGGATAGATAGTATGTGCAAAAGGGATGACTGATTGCATGAGGATCTGGAGAAAAATAATGGGAAAGGTGGTAGGGATGGGGAGAAGGGCTAGCTGGGTGACAGCTGTGAATTCAAGAAGCTTCTATGTTACAGAGGTAGCTGGGCCTGTAAACAAATGCAATCTCATGTGGAGGAGGCAGCAGGAAAGAGGACCTTTATTCCTTTTGCCATGGTCAGGCTGTGCTGTAAAACACTTCCTACTGCTCACTAGAAATGAAGAGTGTAAGATAACACCTACACCCTCTCAAGACCTCCACACATTGTTTCTAAATCCTCTGTGGTTTAGGAAAAGTTCTCTCAGAAACACCAACATGAGATTCTGGGAAATTATCGATAAAGGATCTAAGTTCATAGAACTGACCCTCTTGAGGAAAGTTTTAGTGGTGTATTTTTTGTCACCTTAACAAGCTCCTCAGCTGGCAGCATTCTATCCTAGCCCAAGGAGACAAAAGCCCAAAGCTCTTTACTGGCTATTTAATCCAAGAAAATGTAGTCTTAATCACATTTTCATTAAGATCAGTAATAAAATTAAGAAGTGACTGCTACATTAGCATAAAGTTTGGAGTGTGTGCGGCTTCCTGGCTTCAAGAGCAGGTGTTAGGGATGGGGAAAAATTGTAAATCTACATTTACTGGAGTGTTAAATTTAGGATATATTTCCACCTGTTGCAGCAAGAGTAGTCATTAAAAGCCCCCAAATTAATAAATTATTAAAATTATTATTGCTACTGTAGATAATATGTCAAACAATTAAAACCAGATATATTTTGGCTGTTTGTTTTTTTTCTTCTGTTCTCTACACCAAGTCCTGTATTTTCTCGTTACTTAAAGCTATCAACTGTAGCAGGGGAGAAGTATAAGGTATCACACATACTGATCCATTTTTGCATATGTTGTGTAGGATAATCACATTGACATTGGCTGTTGTAAAACTGTGAAATTTGTGTGTATACAAAATTTCCAACTTTCATGTGGTATAAAAATAACAGGTATTTGGTAGCCATAATTTTAAGGAAATAGAAAACTGAGACCTCCATTCTTTAATAAAGTTCTGTTTGTTGCTTTTGTATATTTTTCTACTACAAAATCTATCCAACAGCTTTATTGTATTCATTTTCACTACTCTAACTTGAAGAAGTTAGCCATTTATTACAAACAGGCATTGACAATAAATAACAAGCAAAACTTGTTCTCTGCAAAATTAGATAAAAATAGAAAGATTTAAAGGCCCAGCCTTTATTACACTTGCAGCATTGGCTGTATGGCTGCATTGGTTTGTAATCTCATTAACAACTTGAAATCAAGTGAGGTTTTGACACTCAAGAAGATTTTCTAGGAAAGTCAAAATGTCAGAAAAAATGCCACAGACGGCTAGAGGATGTCTACTCTTCTGTATATAACACTATGGAACCAAGATTTTTAGTTTAAAATTCAAGTTTCACTAATAGTCCTGGAAATTGGACTAGAGTGTTTCTTTACTTCTTTAGCATCTGTCTGTCATAAAAGTATGTTTTATGTAATTGTCTCCCAAATTTTAAAACTTGCATTCTGTTCCATATGAAGTGTCTCATATGCCAACCCTTTTTTAACTTATGGCAGTTTTTTGGGAAAAAAAAGTGCTTTTCAAAAACTTTTAAAAATTTTAAGGTGTTTAAGAATCTTATAGGGTTACATAAACTTATAGGATTATGCAAAATAATATATTTCCTTAAATTATAACCAATGTACATCTATTAGGTTGGAATTTGCCTTCCTAACCCATTAAAAACATGCTTCACTGAATCAGTAAATACTATATGTTTGAGCTGTCTGCATATTATTGACTTTTCTGCATTACATCAGAAGTCCCTTCCCCCCTTTGTTTTCATACCGGAAAAAATCAATTCAAATCTTAGACATACAAAGCAACAAAGGTAATCTAACCTTGATATATTTCAGAATTTATACAATCTCCTTCTTTATTTTGTTGAAGCCCTGCTTTGGAGGCTTATCTTCAACACCTGAGAGTTTTGACAACTCTTTCTGAATATATAGGAAAACATACTAAACAATAATAGGCTGAGAGGCAGCTTATTTAAAAACGTAGGGGAACGTGACTAGCATATTAAGGAGAGACTTTCATTTTGGGGGAAAAAATTCAAAGATACTAGGCTTAGAATCAAATTCTGCCTTCAAATGTCCATGCATGATTCCCTTCAGGAAAAAAAAGAAAAAAAAAGATTATATGCAAAGACATAACATTAATTTTAATGGAAGATCTATGGATATGTGCAGAGCTATTTGGTCATTGGGCACTCACACTAGCCATCATTTTCACAGAGGTTTATGATGCTTTTACTACTTTGTTCACTTAAAAACCAACATACAAGGCCTACTGTCTCTTGTTTTCCATTCAGATAAGTATTGACAAAACAGCTGAGGTTTGCACATAAGTGGAATAATTGTCAACTATTTTACTGTCCACTCTATCTTTCTTCCTGACACTTATACTTCTTTCAGCTTACTGTAAGTTTGCTAAACTTCAGTGATTTGGCCTGAAATTCAGTGTGCTGAAGTTCTGTCTTGGGCTGCATGTTTTTAGCATACCCAACCAAAATGGCTCAGCTATACCTGAGAATGAGGGACAATATTTTGTTATATTTCTTGCTAATATATTCATTTTTAAGGCCGATTTTTTTTTAAGAACTCTAGCACCTTCAGGTAGCTCTTCTCTTCAGAGAAGAGACAGTTGGCAGATTTAGTTGAGGATGACTTGGTATCTTCATGAAAATTCATTTACATTTTTCCAGTTCATGAACATTTGGAAGCTCAGTTGGCACAGGTAAAATAGCAGTTTGTTGGGGTTATGAAATTAAATGCATATGTTTAGCTGCACTTCACCCAGGTACATTCAGAAGCGGCCTGGAATTGTTTCTCCCAGTGCTGTTGCTCTTAAGCAAGAGGATCTGTTTTTCCTCTGCTCTTCATCTTGTTTAGAGCCCAAGATGCACTGAGAAGTAGTCAGTTTCAGTGTTGCTGGAATGCAAGAAGTCTTCCCTGGATTTCCTGGGACTGGGAAGCTGGCAAGGATGAAGTGACAGGGCCTTCAGTGGTAAAAAGTATGGGAGTAAGTTCTGAGACCTGGGAGGAAGTGATAAGGAAGAGACTGAATTCAGATGACTAACTGCTAGGTGTTGAAAAGGAGCATGGGAAGAGGCAAGGGATCTGCCTGTGTGGCAGTCAGATGGGAAAACTATGTGAAAAGCTTATAATTTTGGATATGCTGATGAGGAAAAAAGAGAAATCAAAATACTGAAGACCGTAGCTGGCTAAGTGAAAAGTCAGGTGGAAAAAAGCCAGGGAAGATGTGAAGATGTGAATGAAGTCACAGAAGTGGGGGAGAGACAGAGAGAGAGAGAGAGAACTGAAATAAGACATAAAAGCAGAAGAAGAGGCAGAAAAGTCTGTAGTACTGGAGCATAATGCCATGCAGATTTTGGAAATGAACCAACCATCCCAAGCCTCAGCATTTCACTGTTATCAATAAATATCTGTGAAACCTGTTGGCAAAGTGTGCTCCTCACTCTCCTCTGGTGCTGCTCCACACAAGGGGTGACCATCTGTTGCCATTGTCAGGCCTGACAGTAGCTCAACAGGCAAAAACATCCCTGAAGGTCTAACTTCCCAATCTCAATGATGAATCTTGTTGGTATCAGGCCACTTTTTGAGATACTTGTATTCATTCTTTTTTTGAAGAGTAGAAAAGACACAGAAAATGGAAAGGAAGAGAACAATAAGAAGGAAAATGAAAGGGAAGAAGGGAACCCCTTAATTCTTATTGAAGTAAAATGCTGCTGTCGTGTATTAGACAACATTAAAACTAAGATTGCCTTTACTAACTCTTCTCAACTTCTTCCATATTTGTGGATATAAATTATAGCACAGTTTAAAATTGCAAAAACATATACTGCCTTTTCTTTCATCAGCACTCATTTCATGATTCACAAACATCATCACTGCAAAAGATGAGTCATGCTTAATGGCTAAGCAGGTGTATAATGCTTTCTTTTATTTTCATTGGCTTTTGGGTAAATCATACACTTTTTTTTATTTATACTCTATTGAGAAAATCCATTAATTGCCTTTTCAGAAGGGTTTCTCTGAAACCAGTTAATATGAAATCTCCATACCTCACAAATTATTAATTTACTTTACAGTGCTTCCACCATTCTCATTGCAGAGATGTAACTGAGACATAACCAACTAAAAAATGAGTATCCACCACTTCTGAGTGTAAATGGAAATTATCTAGAAATATTCGTTTTACTCTTTGAAAGATTATTGTGTGCTCAGTTCAGCTGAGAGGGGAACACTTCTACAAATGAGACACAGGCTTTGAAGAAGGGCATTCAAATCCAAAATATTCATAGCTTTTGAGAAGTAGGTGACCAGATAATTTTTGGTGAATTTTCTAGCTTATCACTAGAGTTTTCTAGCACTGCAAGGGGATAATATCCCACATTTCATGTTACTATTCAAATGGTTTAAGAATGCAACATTAATTGAAATGCATACTGAAACTTCTTTCACTGGATATGTGCTAAAAATAGTAATAGTAATAAAAGGCAGTGAGAATGAAAATGACAGCATTGTTATAAAACTCATCCCACTTTGTTCCCAGAGGTGATAATGAGAGGTCCTGCAGAAAAAAAAAAAAATGTTTTCACAATATATGTGCAAGCTACCCTGGAAACCACTTATGCTTTAGACTGAGGTCATAACTGAGTGTAGGTTCTTCAAGCATAGTTAAACTCTAAATCCCAGAATAACCTGCAACTGAAAAGTTTGCTGAACATTTATTTTTGAGCCAAACTGGAAAAGTTTGTCTACTGTCTAGAAGTACTGTCTAGAAGTGCCTGTAAATTTTCTAGCTTTGAAATTGACAGCCCACATCACTTTTGGTGCTGTCATCTCATTTTTTTGAACACTTAGGATATTGCACTTATAGGAGGAGAAAGGATCCAAGCAGAACTGGAGGAGAGGGAAATTGCTTAGAATTGATGGAGGCTGGAAGGATTTCTTTCTCTTTCAACATTTTCTAACAGCAATGCCAGGATAACCTTTCCTGTTTTCTGGTTTGGAACAAGCACTGAAGAAAAAGTAAAATTGTCCATTTCTTTCTTTATTGTCCACAATAAGAAAATTCTCTTGGTAAATTATATCTTCAGGGAATATCTATGGGACATAAATTTTTACAGTTTTTTCATATGCATTTTTGAAGGAACCTGAAAACCAAGTCCCTTTACCTTAACAAGGATTGATTGATATACAATAGGAAGGGTGGCGGGGGTGGTGGTGGTGGGGAGGGGGTGTTTTAACAAATTTCTTTAGAAATTTAGCTAATTTCTTTGCTAAAACCCACATGTGGGAACTTCTATTTGTGTGAGAAAATCACCCAGTGACTATTTCCTCTGATTTGATGTCTTTTTGGTTAAGCTCTTTTTGGCAAGGAATTGCTTTACTAGATAAAAAACCATCTGATTAATCTGTAGTCCAAAATCGGGTTAGTTAAAGTTAGGCTTGTGGAGAAAAAGTTGAAAGATCTGGTTTTTTCACTATATCTGTAATCATCAGCAGCTTTCTAAGTTACCAGTTCTTTTGAAGCCATACTACAGGCTGCTACTATGAACTTTGACTGATCCAGGTACCTACTTGAATCCACACATCTCATTCACAGTGGAGAGGTGATGCAGAGATGAGGCCTCTGCTCTTCTCCACAGAATTCAGAAAATCCATCATGCACATCTCAGCACTCTCTCCTTGCTGATGTGTTTTCCTCCTTGAACTGTTGATCCACAACAAGCTTTGGACAATGGAAACAACTGAATTTCTTTAACTCAGACTCTAAGTTTTTTGAAAAAAAAACCAAGTAAATATATACAAGTATGTGTTGAATAATGTATTTCAAGTACTGCCTGTGAGCGTGACTGTTTACATTCACTGACATATTAAACAGATTTTTTTAGGAACAAATCCAAACACTTATAATCACATGCTTAGTAAATTTACATTTCATGATACATGTAGCTGGCAAAACTAGAGAAAGATAAGTGGCAACTGTATTGCAGGCAATATCATATAAAGTGGACAAAGTCCTTCTAGATTCCATATTTAGAAGCTGATGTACAGATTAATTTTAATCTTTCAGGTCCGTCTTTGGTAATCTGATCTTTCCTTTTATTCAATTTTTTCATGAGACACACATCAATAAATATATGGGTTCAGTCTCTATATATTATTTAGGTATTACAGAACTATATATTACACTTTGAGAGTCACTTAGAAGCACTGATGCACCTGAAATCTTGCTAGAGTGGAAGAGACATGTCTTACGTATCCCATTTCCCCCCTTGCTCAAGCATATGCCAAATAATCCCATTTATAAGATGATACAAATATCCCTTTCAAAAACTTTCTCCCTTTGTAATGTAACTGAAAAAAACACTGTAATTTTTGCTTGGTGTAATGGCTAGAAGCTTTTCCAATTTCCACTTCAGTACATTTATGTCCACCTAGAATGTTCTCTGTTTCAGCATTATGACTTAATGAGCTTTTTGTTCTTTATTCACTGGCGTATTTATGGAGCTCAATCACCTCCCTATCTGCTTCATTTTTCTATGTATTTTCATACCAGAAAGCCAGTTTCAGGGTCACCCTTAAAACTGATCCTTGTCTCCTGTTTTCCTCCATAACCTTCTCTTTACATTTTGCCTCTCAAGGTTAGCTCCCTGACTAGAAATCTCAATGCTGTATTGCATTTGAGTTTTAACCAGTGATACCAACGATACCAGTGCTTGCCTGTCTCTGACAGACTCACTTTTTGCAACATGTTTTCAGTTTCTGTTTCAGATTTTTATGTTGCATCACACTGTCAGTTCATTCATTGAGAAACTGACTGTCACATCCCATTTCTACAAAACATTTCTATCTGATAAGCCCCTAGCATACCAGAGAACTTTTTATTATTAGCTCTATGTGCATGACTTTGCATTTCAATCTACTCCTATTTCTGTTCATACACATCTTCTGGTATTCATTTCTGATCCCCTCTGTCCTACTTTCTACCTTCATGGTTTACCATTATGATCTAAACCTGTGCCTGATTGAAAGCAATAAACCAGATGAGTTCTTGGAGTACATTCTGCAGAACTCAAGTAGGAACCAGCTTGGTAATATTTTCTGAAACCTTTGTATGCTGCTATCCCTGAAAAATACTTCTTTGCCAATTTTACAATTTCTATCTTAATTGTAATCTTTTTTCCAGATATATTAATGGTATGTCATGTGGTACAATATAAAATTTATCTAGTCAATGACTTAATAAAAAAATCCAATACAACATCTAGGGAAAAAAAGTTATTTTGTCAAAGAAATACATGGAAATAAGGAAAAAAAAATATCATAATAGTTCTTTAGGAGAGAAGGAATGGTTGTCGCATTATTTTTTTTATTGCCATGAGAATGCTTTTTCAGCTGCTTGAGAAAAATCCCCAACAAATAAATCACCAAACCTATTTGTGGTTGCTTAAATATTCATACAAAACTCTACTATTTGGATGCTAGAATAGGTAAATACTTAAAGATATATGGTATTTTATGAAATCAAGGTGATCCTTTCTAGTTTTCTGTCTGTGAATGACTATAGCTTTCTCAAAAACTTACCTTTTGAGCTGAACTTTTCAATGAGTTAGGTGACCCTAAGGTCTTTCACTGAATAAAAGATTTTCCCAGGGTGATTTTCTCTCTGGTTGCATTGGAATTAAAATAAATTAGCAGTGATAGGTAAGTCACTTTCTGAAAAAATGACAAGATTCAAATATGTCTCATCATCAGACAGAATGGTAGTCCAGGAAAGGATTAATTTCCACAGACATTTAATAAAAAGACCAGTTGATTCTTGTTTTTGAAGAGCTCTAAAGGAGCAGTAACACAAAGAATAAAAAATAAAAAAGTCATAGAATTAGATTCGAGAATTAACCTATAATATGCAGTGACATCACAAATATTCTCTGAAGTCCTGTGAGCAGGATTACTATGGCACAAAGTGATTCTACAGTGTTCTCATAAGATCTTTTACCCAGTTAATTATGCATCTCAGAACACACTATTCATATAATAAAGGGTATATGTTGTTTCATACCCGTTTTCATTATGTTTTCTGTCAACATAATTCATATATCTGTATTTCATTTGTGACTGTTCATATATATTGCATCGAGTTTGAAATGGATTATTAAAACATTCATGTACTTTGTATAATTTCTTTTGTACACAGCTGTGTGAACTGCCAGCATTACCAAATCTTGAAGTATTTTCTTTTTCCACAGTCTAAGCTCTCTTTTTTAGCTTTATATATATACATCTTCCCCACAGAGAAATAAATGTTCTCATATTCAGCCTAAATAAGCCTTTTAGCAGGCATAAGTTTTGCTTATTCTTGTCAGAGCAAAATTAGATATTAATCCAGCGCCAAACAGAGTTTACAAGAAAAAAATTCAGACACCAGATTGCAAAGTGCTTTTAAGTACTCCTGCACTATTTCCATGCTAAGATTGGTCTCAACACTCTGAAGGGGAAGAGATATAGAATGCACTGTGGAAGTATGGAGACTATTTCTTCCCTGTTTATTTATTATGGTGAATTGACATAATGAATGATGGCAAATAGGTATTTTCTTTTTCATCTGCAAAGCTCTTCCCATTAAAATGTGAATATTTTCTGTGTGAGCATCAAGAGTAACACATTTAATTACACAAAAACCATGCGTCATATGTTGAGAATGTAATATGAAGAGCAACAGAAAATGTACTGTGGAATAAAGTGTTAAAGGAGCCTACATTTTAAAAGAAGCTTCTCTGGTGTTTAAAAATATTGAGAAAAATAATTTTTTTCTTCTAAAAGGTGGAAAAAACATATAAAAACTTTATCTTGAGATTTGCTTCTATCCCGTAGGATTGAATTTTTTCTGTCATTAAAAATTAGAGATTGATATACTGAAATATCCATACCTAATATCATTTAACAATAATATATTCTATTACCTAGAATATATTGATAATATATCTAGACTGTTCATTGTTCTCAATTTTAAAATAAAAAATTCATATATATTTGGAAACATATAGTGAAATGCATCAATTCAAGCCTTCACTAAATTTAATGAAAATAAAATGGACACAAATTTATCCTTGTTTATTTTAATTTCTGTCTAGAAGCTCACTGTGAATTTGCCATGTTACTTGTAAAGAAAAGTGACAGCCATTAACATTGCTCTTTCAGTAAAAAAATAAGATCATATTAATAAAGTATAGAAAAAGAAAGCACAGCTTTTCCATGCTATGTTATAATTATTTGAAATCTATCTTCTATCAGCAAGCCAAGTAGAAATAAAGTCAAAATATAAGATTTCAATAGTTAAAGTACAATTAGTAGTGTTAAATATAACATTTTCTTATTTGATTTCATTAAGCATGGCACAATTTTATTGTGTTTATGTCCAACTAGAAGTGAAAATTAGCATACATAATGCAACAAACCTAGATCTCTATGAACTTTGAAATAAATGCAGTATTAAAAAAACCCAACAAATAAATTAAATGTCCTCCTCATCTGCAGATTATATACCTTTGCATGACAGCATTTCCATATGTTTCAAATTTTTTTCTTGCTTTTCTTTATATGTCAAGGAATAAGAAAATAAATTTGGTTCTTGTGTGGTTGGTTAGTTTTCTTCTTTACCTAAGCAAAGGTTTTTGTAAAGGGCACTGGGACTTCAGGAAACACACCTACATGTGCTTAGTGAGCTCACTGAAGAGCCACTGAGTCTAAAATCCTCTTAGACCATTTTGTTGTGGAGAGAAATTTGGATAGGATGCATGAAGCATTATTAATCTACTGTTTTTATGGAGAATTTTTGCTCCAGATTCAGGAGTTTTTTGTCTTTCAGTTTATTTCTAGCTATTATGTTTTGCTTCACTGACAAGGGAGGAGCAGCTGTATTGCAGTGACAATATTACAAACATAAGAGCCCAACTTTCATTGCTGCCTTAATCTAAACAGATGTGTTCACAGGTCTTGCTAACAGCCTGGTTTGTATCTGAAAACATTTTCTTTTCCATTATGTTTCTTCCCTCTGCTTTGTCTTGTTTAAAGATTCTCATAATTGTAAGGTTTATAGGGCACTACTACTTCACAGACTAGTTAGTTTAAATGAAACTGAAGCTAACATGACAACACTTGCAAGCCAAATGTCATTTTTTTTTTTTTCTACTTCTTGCATGCACAAATTTACACAGGATTTAAAGTACTACCTGGATCCCTGTCTTGCAAGTACACAAACACCTGAAATGCTTTATTTTATAGAATAAAATTACCTCTTCTCAAAGAATCAAGCTGTTAGAAAGCTTTACTATCCATCAAGATCCACTGGCACAGAAGTTTATCAGAGTGTGGAAGGTTTGGCTTAGCAAAAATAAAGTAATTTAATAGGTCTAGAGTCCCTGTTTTCTTCCAGCAGTTATTTCACTTTGCAGAAGGCAACCTTTTTCTATTTTACTGTTCAGGGTCCTATATTTAAAGTGCTTTGTCATTCATGTCTGCCATAAGAACTGTGTTTTAAGTGCTGACCCTCTGTAGTTCATAAATCTTTTGGATTTATGTTATAACTTCATTTGAAGTCATCACACAAATTGATATATTTTGGCTTAATGCAATTTAATAACACAAATCTTTCAGATCACTTGTTCTTATTCACTTCTTTTGTGTGTCCACATCATCTTTTAGTGCCTACATTTAATGATTTTTACTGAATCTGAGTATATTAAAGTGAATGTACTACTACATAACAGCAGGAGTGTGTCTGAATGGCTTCAGCAATCTCTAAAATGCAGGGATCAGATTCTTGCCATGAAACCACAGACAGCACCTGAGATCAAGCCAGTGTTTGAAGGTCAGAAAAATGGAGGTTATGAAGCCAAGGAGATTGGGATAGCCCAGCCTGCATTCCCATGTGGAGCCACACAGTCAGGGAGGTGCGAGTGCTGAGTTATGGGTAACTGTGAATGAAAACAGCTCATTTGAAAGGGTTGCTGATGACACCACAAGAGTAGGGTCTCCTCATTGAATGGAAACCCTGTTGTTATGAGAGGGTTGTGTGTGCTGTCCAGGGCTTGTGAGGCTGGGAGGGCACTCTGCCAGCATGGTGAGGGCTGATGGAGTGAGCAGAGGCACTTGAGCAGCCAGATGTGAGGATGGTTTTACAGCCTGACAAGGCGCTGCTCAGCTGAGGAGAGGCTGCCAGAGAGCACCTGGGAGCAAAATGCTGCATTTGCCATCCGTGTGACAGAAGGGTGGTTTTGTGCCCACTGTTTCTTGACAAGTAATGGGTTTATTCTGTGTAATTAACACAAAGAATGAAGGGTGTTAACTCAGCAGTGTGTACTGCTACTGTGATATATATGAAGGTCGGGCAGAAATGGGGGTGTGGAAAGTCACTGGTACCCTTGAGCACAAAGCAGATACCTAACCCCACCTATTGCTAAGGCCAGGTAGCTGCTGCTGCTAGATCAAACAAGTCAGAGTTTTTTCTCTTGCAGCCTGAATTCAGTAAAATTTCAAGGGTGCTTACTTTCATTCTAAATAATAATATTTCTTCTTGACTGTTAGAAAGCGTCAATCTATTATGTTTATTTTGTGTTATATAGTGTCCTTTTATGTGTCTCTCAGTATGTATCTGTTCATTCCTTTAATATTTAGTACCATCATATGAAAGTATTTTAGTAACACAAAAATCAAGGCGGAAAGCGAGCTTTTGAAGCATAGTGACAGGCACAATAAATTCTTATTTTTCGTGCTATGGCATGTATGTCTTCTTGAAATAATTATATACAGTTTTCACCAAAGAAGTGATATGCTGCTTAAATACGTCCACTCAAGCTTATTGTTAATGGTATTTTTGTGGCTTACTTCCTTATGCCTTTGTCATTCTACACTTGATTTATAAAGAGATTCATGGAAAGTCATAATTATTTTAAGAAGGCAGCAGGGAAAGTGTTCTTTCAGCATGTCTATAAATCTTTACTTATGCTCTACAGAGAACTCTGCTCTCTATGTCTGCTTTAACAGTGTAAGAAGAGTATATCATAATGCCTTGGGTTGTCAGAGATTTGGGAATCTTTATAATATGAGATCAAAAGTGGAGAAAATTTCATTGTAATAGTCCTGGCAACAAAGCAAAAAAGGATACCAATTCAGCTGGCACACTGACATGATAGCAAGAGTATGTTCTTTCATAGAGTTAAAATAGGTGTGTGATTGGAATGTGTGTGTGTGTGTGTGTGTGTGTATGTACACACAGACACATATATGCACATATGTACGTATAGTTAGGAAGCTAGTAAATTTGAGATGCAGAGAAGGAGATGACTAACAAAAACATGGTCTTTTTTAAGGATAATATTTCTGGGAAAATGCAGAATATTAAATTTTTCCCTTACTGAATTATAAACCCCTGCCCTTCAGAAGAAGAAAGTACTTTTTTTTCCCTGATGAAATCCAGAGCAGATAACACTTGGGCTATTGCTTTTCATTCTTCTAAACACACATTTTCAAAAGACAATTTTCCTTTTCTTTTTCTCTTCTGCAAGGAGCTATCCCATTGTAAAGCCTATAAGAGAAAGGGTACAGTTATGGTGGTTACATATGGACACAATTTTCTTGTGAAGATTAGGCAACCTCTTTCACTGAAATTTGGAGAAGTGTGTAGAGAAATATTTCTTGGGAATTTTTTAGATGCAGCTAATTCTGCTTTAGGTATAGTTATGCTATATGGTTTGTTATAGTGCTTATATCAAATGGTTCGTTATAGTCCTTCCCCTTTTTTTAAAAAGCTCCCTATGAGATCATGTTGCTAAGCAAAAACACCTGAAAACTTCATCAAAAATACTTGGTTTTAAAAGCAATATAATATTTATGTCTCTGTTTATGTAAAGTCACCTTATAGCCATTTGTAAAGAATAAGTTTTTGAGAATGGATGTCTCAAGGACCTGTCTATAGTTTTAGTGTCTGCTCTGGAAGACAGATGCATTACACAATAAATACTGTATTCTGAGCACATATTATGGAATCACAGAATAGATAGGGTTGGAGGGGACCAAAAAAAGATTATCTAACTCCAAGCCTCTTGCTGTGGGTACTCACTAGATGAGATTGCTCAGGGCCTCCTCCAACATGGCCTTGAACACTGCCAGAGATGGGGCATCCTCAGCTTCTCTAGATGGGGCACCCCAGCTTCTCCTGTTCCACTGTCTCACCAAGCTCACATCTGAATTGAATTTCCTCCTAACACCTGATCTAAACATGCTCTTTTTCATTTTAAAACTATCGCCCCTTGTCTTCTCACTATCTGCTTGTATAAAAAGTCCCTCCCCCTCCTTTTTATCAGCCCCCTTAGGGTGCTAGAGGTCTCCCCAGAGCCTTCTCTTCTCCAGGCTGAACAAGCCCAGCTTCCTCAGCCCATCTTAAAAGGAGAGGTGCTCCAGCCCTCTGACCATCCTTGTGGTCTCTGGATTCTGACAGGTCCATTATCTTGTGCTGGGAACTCGAGAGGTGGATGCAGCCTTCCAGATAGGGTTTTAGGAGGACAGTGGGTGAGGAGAACCATGTCCCTCCACCTGCTGGCCATTCCTCTTTTGATGCAATCTAGGATGTGTTTGGCCTTCTGAGCTGTGAGACCACACTGTTGGCTCATGTCCAGCTTTTTATCCACAAAAATCCATGACATATTAATGATATGAATTGAGAAAGAAATAAAAATGCCTTAAAATATTTTATTTGTTGGATTCTGACATAGAGATATTTCATTTTAATACTTTTTTTTTTTTTTTTTTTTAATAAAGAGGACATTTAAATAATTGTTAAAAATGTCCAGTAAAAGCTGGGGAAGCTAAAAATTAGGATGGTCAGAAAAAGCAGGTGGAATGCTAATATACTTTTGATGAGTTCCAGTCTACAGTTATCAGAAATGAAAAATATTTTAATAGATAAGTGCTTGCGTAAAGAAAGTTTAATCCATTGTAGTGACATATATTTAATGTATATCTCTCTATTTTTTTCTCCTTTATTTTTTTTTCCATTAGCAGCATGACTAAGAAAACCTAAGTTCTGTCACAATCCCGTATCATCTTTTTTTATTGTTGAAGTATGAAAAACATATGTAGCTTAAGGATGTATTCTTCCTGAGTGAAAAGCTTGCAATAAAATCTGTTATATTTACACTGGAGTAAAATTTAAGAGTACTCTTTAATGTCAGTCTTTCAAAATGGTTCTGCAACTGAAAAAACCCAGCAACTTACATGTAGGAGATTTAGTCTTCATATTAAACCACTTTTTTTTTTTTCCTTTACCTGAATAAAATATAGCAAGTAATAATTTTTGGTGAATATTTAACTTGACAGTTTATAAAAATTTGTAATCTTCTGGTTATTGAAAAACAATAGATTTAGAATATCTATATCTATATCTAATCTATATCTATAGCTATAGCTATATCTAGTACTATATATATATATATTAAAATATTATATATTATAATTATAATTATATATTATATTAATACAATATATTAATAATAGAATATAATAATAATTATATTATATAACTATATTCAGTTTACAAAGAGAAACATTTGATGCTATATTATATATATATATATATATAAAATATAGCATGAAATGTTTCTCTTTGTAAACTGAATAATAGACTTTCTTTATAAAAATTCTACACACCAAAATTAAATTTTATGGTAGATTTTTAATTTAAAAGTACCATTTATGATATACTGGTGCCAAGTACAATTATGCTGCATATACTTTATGTACACTTGAATTAATAAAATATTATTATGGTTATCAAAAATATTAAATATGTATCTAAAGCTATTGAATAAAAAGAATTTCCTTTGCTATGTTTTCTCTTCTAATTTTCAGAAGCTTTTCAAAATCTCAGTAGAAAAAGACACAGCTGTTACAGTCCTCCTTCATGACTGTGCAGCTTTGAAGTGGCACAGATGAGTTCTATCATATAAAATACCTTTGCCCAATTAATACCCAACCCAACTACTGCCAAGACAGGGAATTTGTCTCTAAAGACATTGACTGATAGAACATGTAGAGAAAGAAAGAAGCACCTGGCATCAAAGTAGAGCAGAAACTTGTTTAGTAAGGGTATTTTTTATTTTCTGTGATAGGGCCTTGTTAAACAATATTATTAAGAGCTTTTGTTTCCAGCAATGTACAAGTAGAGGCGTTGGTGCCACTGATTAGAGAGACTGGGATTCCTGAGATCTATCTGACCTGACTGCCATAAACTTGGGACAACCAAGTTTTGTTTTCTGTTGCTACTTCTTACTCACATAATTTTCATTCCTGGTTCTGTATTCCTTCTATTGTTGTCAATGACTTAGTTAGACCTGGTCACTTCTGAGATTATGAAAATGTCCTGAGGTGTTAAGTAATGATAGTTGTGATCAGCATAGTCAACACAAATCTGGTTATTTTTCCACATTCCTTAAAGAGAGGTCATGATGTATTTAACTGTCTCAAAATATTTCTCACATACAAATTAATTAGGTTCAGACATAAAATTTGAGGGTTTTCTCCTAAATTCTGGCATCACACAGAACATGGGAAACATGGATATCCCATAGCCTGAAGTCTATGTGTTGGTCCCAAACCTTAAAGCTGCAATAACATCTTGTGTCCTTCTTGGCTCTGCTGAAGAAAACAGGTAGAATCAAACCTGTTCACCTGAGGATTATGGTGTAGCTACCATTCAAATTGGGACACAGCCCTTCTCATCCTCCAGGTAGATGTGCCAAGGAAGTATTTTCTCCTTATAATACAAAATCATTACTGAAACAGATCACTCTCCAAAGTTAATGGGAATTGCATTCTTTTCTGGGGACTATACACATAAAACATATGCAGGACTAAAATATTTCCATCTGCTCTCAATCCTAAGTACTCAGCTTTCAAAAAACTATCAAACTTTGCAATATATTTTTCTTAATATCTATCTAAGTGTTGTTTTTCTTAATTAAAAAAGTACAACCTGATTATATTTTTTATGTGTGAGTAGTTGAATACACAAACAGAAGAGAAAAACCTTGTATTCAACCATAACAGGCTTTCAAAGCAAACTCAAAGAAACAAACATCATATGTCATGATTTTTTTTTTTCCTAATGTCATGCCAAGCTGTTCAAGCTTGGCTTTTCATTTCTCTGGTGGTAAGATAGCTGCTAAGATCTACAGCTCTCTCAAATTAGTGATTTAAGCAAGATTGCAGTGTGGTGCATTCAAAATGGAATCGACAACCAGTTCAGAGAGAGGAAGAGGGGAATTCTAATATGAAAAATTGTCTTCTTCCTCAAATTTTACCAGTCATGTCATGTTACATTAGACAGAGTAATAGAACATTAGCTGTGTAATGAGACATGACTGCTAAAATGTAAAGGAGAATGCACTTTCAGATTGGCTAGTCCTGTTGAAAGTGATAGCTTACATCTAATCTGCAACGCTTGTAGATATTATGCAAACCAGCTGTTTGTGAATTCCAGATCATTTGGAAATTGGAAGAAGTGTCAGATACATTATCAGCTTCTCAAAATATTTCTGTATGTTACTTTTTGTTTCTAGATAACAAGAGGGTTTTGAGAAATACAATTATAAGTTATCTTCATTTAACACTTGACAGTTTTCTTACATCCTTTGGGTCAGAACTTCTATTGAATCAATCATAAGGGGGTTTGTTTTATTGATGTCAGCAGAGCTTCAGACATTTGTACAAGTTTAAATCTATTCTGTTTTAAAGGTGTGGTGGCATAAAGTTTCACAGTACTTAACAACGTAGCAGCTAATAATCTTTCTCCAAAAGTATTTTTACTTTGTTATGGATGGTGTTTAATTGAAACTAAAATATTTCATAGAAAGACTTCAGAGGAATTTTATCAGGAAAGAGGAAGGTAGTGATTTTAATTTCAGATTATTTTGAGTAATGAACTGAATAGAAGTTTGACTCTTGAACATCAACGTGTGAGGCCTGCTAGCCACTGAGTTGCCAGATATTCTGAGGCATTCTAGAAGTTTTCCTCTGTTCCATGACAAATAACAAAAGGTTTTCATGCTTTTCCCCATTCAACCACTAGTAAACAAGAACTTATTTCAGACCACTAATGATTTTGCATGCTATAACTCTGTGTTTCAGCTATATCACACAGCAAGTCAAGCCAGCTGTTTCAAAATCTGAACATTTTTAATATTTTACCTTTGCAGTTCTACCACTTGCCACATAAATACTCTTCATCATGCAGGAAACCCTCAGAATTTTGTGTCTGCAAAGGGAGACCAAAATGGTTGGCATTGAATCCTTAAGAACTAGGTACTAGATTTAAGTTTTAAAAGTTTTGATTAATACTAACACAATAAATGATGAAAATAACCCCAGCAGTGGGAATATGAGATTCGTTTGGTCAGAAGAAAGAACACTTGGTAATGGAAAGATTACATATATGGAAATGTACACCTAGAAAAATCAAGAGCTGCAAATTTGTAATGCTACCAAATCAATCTGCTCATTATGTCCCTTACATTTAATATTTAGAAAAGTAACTCTAATTTCAAATACTTCAGTTTATTCAGAGTGCTGCCATTTTATTTAAATATGTGTGTTAGGCAAACCTAGCTTCCTCTGAAATCACCACAAAGAGTCAAAAAATGGCAACTCAGAACAGGAAAAATGAAAACATGAAAGAAAAAGAGTGATATTTTTCAACACCAATCGAAGATGAAAATCTAGATGGAAAACGGAGCCAACTGAGTCTATGAACTGCTATGTATGTAGTTTTTGTGAAAGTTTTTCATTTATTATTACGGTGCAATTACAGACTTATATATCTACACCAGCAATAATTTAGCACCAGTGCAGATGAATTGCCAATACTTGGCTTCCTCAGAGCAAAATATACACAACTCCTGAGCTGAATTATATTGCCAAGCAGTGTACAAATTTTTAGCTGTTCTGTCTTTATTTGCATCTCAAGAAACACATTGCTAAATCTTCACAGAGGATCTTGAAAGAACACCCGTTTATGACTATGTTTTTCCTACACATACCTTTTTATTTAAATTGCAGTTGTCTCAACTTACATTTTTAATAGCAGTGAAATCCTTTGGGTGCTTATTAGATGGAATCTAAGCAAAAAAAATTCTCTCATCTGTTCTGCTGTACAGATCTTTGAAGGATAAAGAAAACTCTTTTATATTTGCAGTTGTGGTTACAGATTGATGTGCTTATGTCTTTACATTGCCAAAATGACAGTTTTATATATGCAGTTGCAGTCATACTCAAACCAGTAAGAAAATGAGAGGAGAAACCAATGCATGCATTTTCCAGATCCTGGTTTTCATTTCTGCAGATACAGACCTCTTAGAATTAGCATTTATAGGATGAATCTTTGTCCAAGTTCTGATCTGATACTTTTTTTGTTTGGTTGGTTTGTTTTGAGGGGTTTGTCATGATCTTATAGAAACCTTGCACTGTAAGCAGATTCAGAAGTAGGAACTAACAAATGAACTGTGTTTAGGATCTAGGTAATGTACTTTTAAAGAGAATTTTATTGTAAAAATGTGTCTCTAAAAGACTGCATGCTCGGCCTTAGCTTATCAAAGACAAGAAGAAAACTCATTATAGATCCTGCATGACTTATGATGCTAACCAGAAATTGGCTAACTATACTGTCCAGACTAAGTGAGAGTCAGAGACAGCTTTCATTTATAAAAAAGAAAGAAGAAAAATTAAATAATTTGGGATAAAAGGAGTAAGAATCTTGATGTTATTAAGCTATGCAATTTTAGTATCTCTTTTCCATCTAAAATCTCATTATAATGATGATGACTACTGTTATTATTATTATTATTTCCATAGGTAGATGCACACACATTTTAGTTTCAGGAGATTCCATTGTAGGATTACTAATGAAATACACAGTGATTTTTGTGGGAGTGTAACATCTTACAAATCACCATGCAATACAGAGATACTGACTCTTTCTCAGTGCAGGCAATAAAAGAAAACAAAAACAAATGAAAAAGAACTGGGCTACATAATTGAAGTTCCTCTTCATTATTCTGACATTAGCTAGCCTCAGGCTTTAGAATCTGCTCAATTGTAATGAATCGTTAAGATTTCAGTTGGACCAAGGAGAAGATAACACCTCATTCTACTTTGTTGTTAGCAAGATTTCAACAAAATAACATCTGCTCTCTTATATTGTGGATGATTTAATTTTTAAACACTTGTTCCCAACCTTTAATTTTCTGCAAAACAACCACATAAATTATTAATTCATCTATATTTCCTCAAGGCGAGTTAGACTTAAGGTCCTTCATAAATATTTAAGAATTCTATTGCAAAATAAACAAAAACTTCCACTTAACTTTTAATTGCAAGTCCCTAAAACCAGCAGAATCAAGAGTAAAGAGAAAGATTTCAGATAAAAACACTTTTTTTGTGGAAGGACCCAGACATATAAGACTGTGGATATTCAATTTGTTTTTGCACCAAGTTTGCAAAACATGTATTTCATTGATGACAAAAGTCAGAAAAAAATAAAATAAAAATGTTCAAATATAATCCAGTCTTGAACTGAAAATCTCCCTGGTGGTTCCCAGGAACTTGAAGCGCAACACACATGTGTATATGCGTTTTCCAGGAATACATCTGCCTATATTCATATTGAGCGTTATCCAGACCCAAATCTGATTTTTTGTTTAATTCTGGCGCTGAATCTGAGAAGTGAAGTCTTCAGGCCTAATGTAATTTCAGCTGCCAACTCCTCCCTTTTACCCAAAGGAATTGTGCTAATAACTATGGATCACTGCATTCGCTATTTCTCACCCTTTCCCCAGAACAGTTCTCACCTCCTGGAAAAACAGAGTTATCTGAACCCTTTAGAGTTCTGCAGAAATAACAGCAAAATTTAAAACAAAGTTCTGTGAATGTAACAAATTTACTTTTTTTTTAATATATATATATATATATATATGTACATTTTTATATACTATTTTTTTTGCAAAAAGTGTGCTTTTTCATAAAATTTGTTGGGATTTTTACTCATATTATACATGAGAAAAATATTATAAAACAATTCTTCAATGTTTTCATGTTTCAGCTTTGCTTTGAGATAAATCTAATATTTTGAAAATATTTATTAGTTGAATTTATGTATTTAGGCATAAAAATTATCTTAAGAAACTTTACCCCTTAAGATAAATCAGTGAATTGGGTATTACCTCATTTCATGTAAAAATAATTTGACTGGAATGTAAATATGTAAAGTTTCAGTCTTTGTTCCAAAGGAAGGAAAAGAAAAAGATTCTGCCAAAAAATGCAAAACAAAAATTTCAGCATTTTTTGATTTCCTCTAGAATAACAATACTCCCCTGAAAGCCGAAACTTGATTAAAAATCCAAGGGTGAGTATAAAAGTGAAGTCTAAGTACTCTCTGCATGATACGGAAGATCTCAGCTCTAACCACTTCTACATTTCCCTTCTCTTCCAGACTCTCATTTTGGCTGTGGTTCCCCACAGATATGGACTCGTGGATTCCAACTGTGCTCTCACCTTTTCCAGTGCTGTCCAGAACTAATTCGAAGGAAGTAAACAAAATGCAGGGATGTGAGTGTGGGGTAAGGGAGATTTAAAAGAGGCTCATGAAAGTATCCCTCCTGCCTTGCCATATGGATATTGATTTCTCCCCCTCAGGCTGAATATAATTGCCTGCTCTAATTTAGCATTGATCTACCCACCCAAGTTTCTTAAAGCACTGCACAGGCATCAATTAAATTGTTCCTAATACCACCTTTGTGAAGTAGGATAGCTATAATTATTCACACTTAGATGATGGTGAGGGGTAAAAAGTGATTCGTCCTGAGCTATTCAGTGAAACAAGCCAGGAATAAAGCATGAGACAATTATACCCTGCCATGTGCCCATTATCAGATCATTCAGAGTTTTTCAAAAGGCAAAATATTTGCACATCTAATGACTTGGGATTCCAGTGAAACATATCTGGTTAGATAATGAGTGTACTATGCTGCTGATCATATCGGATGTACCTCTTGCCTTGATTTCTCTCCTTTGTGGGATTTTTCCACTGTCTTATTTTTTTGTGGTTTTTGATTCCATCCACACTGCTTAAAATGTTAGAGGCTTTTATTTCCTATGGTTCAGTTCTTGGCATTTGATTGTTGATTTGTTCTCTGATAAGAACTTTCATGTTTTATTACCTGCAAGAGATAACACCTCTTGCTGCTGAGGATGACAAACATGGTTTTGCTGCACTGCTTTTTAGTGTCATTTTATTTAGTAGTTCAAGAGAAATCAGCTAGGGTGCTGATGAGGAGAAACAAGTACAAAGTATTTCATATACACATCCAAGAGTTCAGAAAAATTAAAAGTTCTAGCATGTTAACAATATAAGCCCAGTGCTAAAGCAACACATGGGTTAGAAAATTCTTTGAATTGAGTAGAAGCAATAAACCAAAGTCATGCTGGATATCAGATTTAGTTTAGACAGCTTCCCTATGAAATATGTGACTTGTAGTCAATGAAGAGAAAAACACACACAAACAACCCCCCACACACACACCTGGCAAACTGTTACAAGGTTTTTTAACCTGCACATGGGCAAGCATTGACAAATTTCTTCAAACATAAGTTGGACACAACCTTTACCCTTCTGATTCAAGCTTTATCTGAAAGAAAATCATATTGATATTGCAAAGATCTACAGTATGTACAAACTTTAATTATCAGCTAGGCTATGCTACCCAATGCTTTCTCAGAGAAACCACAGGAATGCCAATAATTCAGTACATATTATTTGACCTCATTTTGCTACACTGCTTGGCTTGAACAACCTAAGTCTGCATTTTTTGGCTAAGAATTTCTGACTTCAAAGAATCCCCTCTGGGTGGCACTTAGGGCCCTGGGTTAACTTTAAACACGTTCATAATATGATCCAAGTTGCTTTAGGCTTCACTGTTAATATTCTAGAAAATTAGGGGCATAGAACACAAATTCCTTAGGCTCTTTCTTCTGAAGCATATCCATTTTTCAGAATAGGAGATGCGAGAGATAGCAATGAACCCACTCTTGACTCCTGATGAAGTTATGGAAATTAGGTAGAGCTCACTTGCTCTGACCCTTACAAATACGTAATGTATGATTAAAAAATTTTTGATGGTTGTGGATTTTTGTTTAATTTTGTTCCATTTTTGTTTGTTGGTTTGATTTAACTTAAATAAGACCTAGACCCGTAATCTTCTTCCAACAGATTTTAGTTTGAGGATGTGTTTTCTCCTTTTACAAAGGATCAAAGAGTTGTAGACCTCTGGTTGCCTCCAAACTAACTGGACTAGAAGAGTGAATATCGGACATGAATTTGTTGTTTGGAAATAGTACTTCTGCTATAATTTTTTCCCCTCAAGTAACAGTGAGTTTTGGAGATATATATTATCAGTATTCAAATAGCACATTTTGTTTATACGCTATTTAAAAAGGGATTTGTAGCTTTAAGGACAATTAAGTAAGAAATGGAGATAATTGCTATTGTTAATTTCCACTTGCAGAATGAATGGGGGAGCTTCATGTATATCTATTGCTCTCCATACACACAAAGGGAAGAGCAAGCAACAAAAACACAGCAAAAATAAAAATAGCAGCAAAGAATCTTGTGCTCCATGGTGTTGTCCGGGAGGTAAGGCAGATAATAGCTTTCCCTGGTAAAATTTTCCCCAGTCAAAGAAAACATTTAACAGAGCAATAACTGAAGCCCATACTGTGCAACTTTAAGCATCACCTCAGCTGTTGAACAGCTGGGCGTACTCGTAGGGGCTTTTTGATAACCCTAGGACATAATGTGTGCTCTGATCACCTACAAGAAATAGAAATGCTTTTCATATGCATGACCCACCATGCATTTTAACTGGGAGAGGAAAGGTACTTATCAAGATAACACAGACAGGTGGCAAAGCAACTCGAACAGTACAAGATAGAAATTCTCAGCCAGAGGGTGGCAAGAGAAAATGAAACAATGCTGACTGGTGTAAGCTGATATGTCTCCAGTTACAGCATCCTGATGGTGTGAAATATGACATAGGGAGAGACACGGATTGCTAATGTTGATAATTCTTATTTTCTCCCTATTGGAGGTCCTTTATTTTCCTTACATTATTCTTTCACACTGAATACAACCACGCTTTGTGCAGGAACATTTGGGATAACTTTAACATTAAGCAACTCAGAACAGCAAGTTTTTCCTTATCTGCTTGCAAAAGAACAATCATTAGACTCTGAATCATGTGGTTTCAACTAATCTGCTTAAAGGAAGAAGGTATTTTTCAGGCATCCTGAGTCATGGTTCTCTTTTATATAATTTTCTCTTTGTCACAATTTCTTTTACCTTATCCATGACCTGAATAAGCTAAAAATAGCTCAAGAATGGTGCATTATCCTTAGTTTGTTAGCTGTTAAGCTTAAAATAAGTTCTCTACTTTCACTTTTTCACCACCAAACAAAATCAGAACCAGTTAGATTTAGATCAGAGCTTTCATTATATGAGGCTTTTGATTTGGTTTTTTTTTGGTTTTTTTTTTTTGTTTGGGGTTTTTTTTTGTGGTGGGGTTTTTTGTTTTTTGGGTTTTTTTTGGTTGGTTTTTTTTTTGGTTGGTTTTTTTTGGTTTTTTTTTTGGAAAAAACATCTCTTTACATCTATCAAATACTTGACTTCTCTCAAAAAAAAAACCCCAAAAACAAAAACTAAAGTTTCTCTTCTTCAATCTTCCTGCGTAATGGAAGTGTTTCATTAAAGTTACTTGTAAATATCATCAGCATTTTTTAAATGCTTTAGATTATTTTTCTAAATCAAAATAGTCAGAAACTCAACATCACCACCAACAACCCTTTGCCAGCTATTTCAAATTTACAGTTCTTTTGTTTTGGCATGAGCTACAGCACCCATAGACACCTGAGAAAAACAGGTGAATTTGACCCTGTGTATTTTTGCCTAAAATGACTAACTTCAGTACTATTTCAGTATTAGTAGCAAAATGCAGTAGAGGCGAGATTTCAAGTTGCTTTTAACTTCCTTTTAGCTTCATACACACACATGCACATGCACATGTGAACTATGAATACACAGATGTCTCTTGACAGATATATATGATTGCTAGCTTTAATTGCCTCTCAGCAAACTAAAATTGTTTAAAAATGCCTCTGCATTATCTGATAATGTATGGTGTTTGTTCCATCTCGTATTAAGTGTGAGTTAATCTCTCACAAAACAATGTGTTACCAAGACTCAAGGTTGGCTGTAGGACACACCGTTTTAGTTAATATCACACAGGAGATCAGTTATTTCCCATTGTGATTCCCAATTGGCATCTTGCAGTGAGCTTGTTTACTGCTCCGCAGCAGAATGGATTGTCTGTCGTTAAGTACAAAAAGGCTGCATAAAAATAGTGTTAAGTCTCTGGCTTAAGCTGACAAATTCTAGGGAAGTCTAAATTAAACATAAAGTTATCAGAACAGCACTTGTTTTTTGAAGCAATATTAACTTGGAATGGGAAAGGAAGGCAGCATAGGCAGTAGCTTTTGTCTGGCCATTACCATGTCAGTCTTTCCCTTAGATTCAGAAAAGTAGGAGCTTTTACAAGCTCCTTGTTTTTCCTTTTCAGAAATGAATAAAGCAGTGGAACTGGGCCAGTACTTATAGCTTTTGGTAATTTAAAATGATTGGGGTATAAGAATAGTATTTCTAATGGAGATGTTGATGGAGCAACCAGGCAGTACATTTATAATACTGACAAGATGATAAAATCAGTCCTTCAGGGGAACAGTAAGCCTACTTGACTTGAGGGGCATTGGATTAACTGTTTTAAAAGTTCTGACATAAGTAATCCAAAAGTAGAAGTAGAAATCTTGTATAATGAAACTCGTGTTCTCTCTGCATCAACTGAATCCTTAAAGACAGGAAATGAGAAAAATAACATTTAGATATAAAACTAAAAAACAAACATGCCAAAGCAAACACAAAGAAAGGGACATATTCTGGTTGCTGAGATAAGAATAAATGGGTGGCAGGGGAAAAAGTGCTCTTTAAGAAGGATGACCACAGAGCAGAAGTCATTGAAGGAAGGTGGCCATGCCTGTGAAACAAAATAGGAACTAAGACTCCAAGAGTGCTAATTAAGAGGGAGAGCCAAGAAAAGTAGTGTTTATTAGATAAATTGTATGTCTATGAGAAGAAATAAAAAAATAAAATTTTCTTTCACAGCAGTATTATGCATTTTGTTACTACTATGCAGAGAAAACATAACATGAAGAATAAATACAAGACAATTCAGAATCCATGCTATTGGGTTCACAACAGGGCTAGGCTAACAAAATGATCTCTATCCCACCAGCTATAGCTCTTCCCAGTACTGTTTCTAGGCATAGAGAAACCTGGGTTTGTCAGATGACAAACACCTGAGCAGCCTGAATGAGGGAAAGAAAAATCATTCATCCAAATGAAATATGAGTAAAAAAGGAGTACCTTATTCTAAACTCAGCACACATGGGTGGAAAAAGGAAAGATTTGCAGAAATTATATTTTTACCAGTTACTATTCTAGGCTCTGATTAAACCACCTAGCATAGACCTCTTAGTTGCTTGCACTTTTTGTATGGACAGTAGACAAAAAACCCAGCACCTCGAGGCCACTAGTGTTCTAATTTATCTGTGGAAATGTCTTCCTCTGTTGGCAACTATGGTCCTAAAATAGACATATTCAGCAATGTAAGGTGAAGGGATTTGAATCTGTGCTCTAAATTTAGCTAATTGTCCTTGCTCTTTGTCACCATGTTTATTCAGTACCTCAATAATAGTAAGATTTTTTTCTATGCAGTGACTTTCCTCAATAAAAATCTATCCTTGTGAAGCTGCACAACTTCTGCACAGGTTCTGCATGCAGTAGTTGCTATTTTTCAGCCAGGAAGTGGGTTGCAGCTACAGAGAACAAAGTCTGGCTTCTATTTTCGAAGCCCAAGGCTCTGGTCTGCAGTCAAAGCCAAACTCTCACTGCTTGAGTTGTGCAGTGCTTAAATAAAAGTAATCTCAGTGTTAAATTCAAGCTCTCCATGCCATAGCAATGAAAATAACATACTGTGCCTGGAAAGTGCCTGTAGGGACGGAGCCATGCTGCTGGAAGCAGGTGTGTGCATACAAATGGCAAGCAGGGAGAGAGGATCCCTCAGAAAGCACTAGACTTTTGGTAGTTCCTGGAGACAGAGTGGCTCAGTAATTTGGTTTTTGTTGTGGATGGCTGAAGAAACCCTCCACATTCTGTACACAGATCCTAGGAAGCCACTTAGAGATTTTTCCTTCTTATTTTCTGGCTGATTTTATGTAGGAAGGTTTGAAGCACAAATAAACTGCTGTCATTGGACTAATATGACCCAATTTCATATTTGTTTATGAATAGGTATTGCATATTGCTCTTTTTGAAATGAAAAAACCCATGTTAATAAGAATTTTAGAGTATTTGAAGAGCACAGCTGTACATGTCTGTCAAAATATAAGGAAAGTAATTATAAGTACATGCCAGAAGCAACTTACTTAGCATTAAAAAAAAAAAAAAAAAGAAAAGAGAATCTCTGGGTCAATGCCCTGGGGGCATGAGTGGTGCATGGTGTTTCTGACTAGCCTCACCTGTGACCCTCTGGGACCCTCTTCCACACTGCACACATGGGCCTGGACACCTCATTTCAGCTCAGCCTGCAGTTCTTTCTGAGCTAAGGTTTAGATTGGTCTGTGCCTTGTCCCCAGCTGATGTTGCCTGAATTTCCTGTGCTGACTTGACCTCGGACCTGTCTCATCACCTCATGTTTGTCTCGTTGCCACTGGAGTGTGGATAGGATGAGCTGCAGTGACAGCCCTGCCCTGCTGGCCTGCCCAGCTAGTTCCAGAGAGATGCCTGGCAATGAGCTCAGTCTGTCCTGGAGTCCCCCTCAGATCCTGCTCATCCTTCTTCACAGAGCAGCTCCTGCTGCTCCCTGACACCAACACTCCTTAAAAACTCCGTATTGACATGAATGGTATTCAAGGCAGTTCATTCATAGGGATGAATATATGGATGTTATCTCACTAGAAGAGGAATGTAGAAGCAAAAGTCTGTTCTGAAGCACTGTAATTGCTGAAGAAAGTAGCAGTTGTTGATAGCGCTTATGATTTCTCTTCACTTCTTTTATTTTGAGACATGCTTCTATAGAGCACCATGGGTTTTACCATAACATTTAGCTAAGTAGTTCCATTAAGAATATTTTAA